>NC_083408.1:16171567-16477788 GCF_020745735.1 Hemiscyllium ocellatum
GGAGCACAGCGCTGACACCCACATCACTCACATATACAGCGGCCTTGACAGGCTTTTGCATCCCATGACACCACTTGTCTGTGTCAAATGACATGGCCCACGAAGGTGACTTGTGCTTTGGCAAATTCGCTTCTTAGCTCGGTTTCTCACCAAGCCTGACTTCTGAGGTAGATCGAATAAGTCTGATAAGTGTTCTAAACGTTTCTTCCATGGGTGATTAAAAGTCACAGTTCATCGATGTACACCACACGTTTGGTAATCCAGCAACTTATTGCTTAGGCCCTGAAATGTAATCGGCACGTTTCTCTTAACAGATGACATGAATTTAAACTTCAGTGTTATGAAAGCCGAGGTTCTCTTTACTCTTTCTGACAAATACACCTGTCAAGAGTCTCTACGCAAGTATAACTTAGACATGTAACTTACCTCTCCCATTTTTTAAACACGGTTTTCCAACTGCGGATTGCATATGCATCAGTCTTTGTAACTGCATTGTCTTTGCGACAGTTCACACATAACAAGGTGTGAAGGCTCAGTTAGGGGGCTTGAGGGTTACAAGGTAGACAGGAAAGACCTAAAGAGAGAGCTCAGAAGAGCCAGGAGGAGACATGAGACATTGTTGGTGGAGAGAATCAGGGGAAACCCTAAGGCTTTCTATAGGTAGTTAAGGAATAAAACAATGATGAGAGTAAGATTTTAGCCGATCAAGGATAGTAGTGGGACGTTGCATGTGAAGTCAGAAGAGATAAGGGAAACATTTAATGAATATTTTACGCCAGTATTCACTCTAGAAAACGACAATGTTGTCGAGGAGAATTCTAAGATACAGGCTACCAGACTAGGTGTGATTGAGGTTCACAAGGAAGAGGTATTTGAAATCCTGCAGAATGTGAAGATAGATAAGTCCCCTGGGCTTTTTGGAATTATCCGAGGAATCTCTGGGAAGCCAGGGAGGAGATTGCCCAGCCTTTGACATTAAACTATAAATTGCCATTGTCTACAGGAGGATAACAAACGTGGTTCCCCTGTTCAAGAAGGGGAGTAGAGACAACACAGGTAAATCTAAACCCGTGAGCCTTATTTCAGGTACACAGAATATGGAACACAGAACATTACAGCGCAGTACAGGCCCTTCAGTCCTCGATGTTGCGCTGCCCTGTCATACTAATCTGAAGCCCATCCTACCTACAATATTCCATGTACGTCCATATGACTGTCCAATGACGACTTAAATGCACTTAAACTTGGCGAATCTACTAGCGTGCTGAAATCGTGTTGCTGGAAAAGCGCAGCAGGTAAGGCAGCATCCAAGGATCAGGAAATTTCGGGCTCATGCCCGAAACGTCGATTCACCTGCTCTTTGGATGCTGCCTGACCAGCTACGCTTTTCCAGCAACACATTTTCAGCTCTTATTTCGAGCATCTGCAGTCCTCACTTTCTCCTAGAATCCACTACCGTTGCAGGCAAGGCATTCCATACCCTTACTACTCTCTGAGTAAAGAAACTACCTCTGACATCTATCTTATACCTATCTCCCCTCACGTTAAAGTTGTATCCCCTCGTGTTTGTTGTCCCCATACTTGTTGTTGGTTAAGTGTTGGAAATGGTTATCAGAGATAGGATTCATAATCATCTCGAAAATTATAATTTGATTAGGTATACACAGCACGGTTTTCTGAAGGGTTGGTCGTGTCTCACAAACGTCATTGAGTTCTTTGAGAAGATGACCAAACAGTTAGATGAGAGTAAACCGGTTGATGTGGTGTATATGGATTTCAGCAGGCATTCGATAAACTTCCCGACAGTATGCTATTATACAAAATGAGGAAGAATGGGATGGTTGGAGATATAGAAATTTGCGTCAGTAATTGGCTTTCTGAAAAATACAGAGGGTGATGGTTGATTAGAAATTTTCATCCTGGCATCCGGTTACCTATGGTGTACCGCAAGGGTCGGTGTTGGGGCCTCTGCTGTTCATCATTTATATAAACGACCTGGATGAGGGCAAAGAAGGGTTGGTTAGTAAATTTGCAGACGGCACTAAGATCAGTGGAGTTGTGGATACTGACAAAGGATGTTGTAGGTTACAGAGAGACATAGATAAGCTACAGAGTTCGGCTGAGAGGTGGCAAATGGAGTTTAATGTGAACAAGAGTGAGGTGATTCACTTTGGTCGGAGTAACCGGAATGCAAGGTACTGGGCTAATGGTAAGATTCAAGATTGTGCAGATGAACAGAGAAATCTCGGTTGTCCAAGTGTACAGATCCTTGAAAGTTGCCACCCAGGTTAACAGGGTTGTTAAGAAGACATGCAGTGTTTTAGCTTTTATTAATAGTGGTACCAATTTCTGTAACCATGAGGTTATGCTGCAGCTGTGCAAAATTCGGGTGTGGCCGCACTTGAAGTACTGTGTACAGTTCGGGTGACCAAATTATTAAAAGGATGTGGAAGCTTTTGAAAGGGTGCAGAGGACATTCACTAGGACTTTGCCTTGTATGGAGTGAAGGTCTTACGGTGATAGCCTGAAGGAGCTGAGGCTGTTTTTGTTAGAGAGAAGGTTGAGAGGTAACTTGATAGAGACATGTAAGATAATCAGAGGGTTAGATAGGGTGGACAGGGAGAGCCTTTTTTCCAAGTATGGTTACAGCGAGCACGAGAAGGCATAGCTTTAAATTGAGGGGTGATAGATATAAGACAGATGTCAGAGGTAGTTTCTTTGCTCAGAGAGTAGTAAAAGTATGGAATGATTTGCCTGCAAGTAGATTCGCCAACGCTAAGTACATCATAAGTCATCATTGGACAAGTATATGGACGTACATGGAATAGTGTAGGTTAGATTGGTTTCAGATTGGTAGGACAGGTTGGTGCAACATCGAGGATCGAAGGGCTTGGACTGCGCTGTAATGTTCTATGTTCTATATTCAATAACCGTTGGGTATCACTTGACTTTGGCAGCATTACTATCGGTGCGCTCCAGTCACTGGAACTCATGTCAATTGTGTCATCTTGAATCTTGCGTTCAATTTCTTCTCTCGACATTATGCATAATTACCTTAATAATTCGCAATTAATTTCCATATACCTCTCCAAGTAATATTAATAAGTTTTTTGGGTCATTTAGATTTTTCTTAGGAAGGTAACTTAATAGTTTATCCCAATTTTAGACAACTTCCTCAATGTCCCATTTAATTTCCGAAATGTCCAATTCAGAATCCTCTGAACCTGGTTCGTCTTTGTGTGTTTTAATCATTAATACCGTCTTTTCTTGCTTGCCTTCTCTATCAAAACACCTTTTGTGCATATTCGCATGACTCACTCTATGAGATTTCTTTCTATCTGAAGTCCCTATGAAGTAATTTACTTCTCTCAATTTCCTTTCTTTATGATAATGTGAACAAAAACTTGCTTTGAAAGGTTTACTTATCACCGAACCTACCACTAATACGTTATCCCAGAGACCAAAATTGCATTTTTTTTCATTTCTTGTCGACCTCTTGTTTCATTGTATGCTGTAATATTTTTAAATGTTGTCCAGCAAATTCGCCAGCTCTATTTATTATTTTCTTCAAATTTGATATATAGTCCAAATGTGTGGTCTTTGAATGCTGACTTATTAATTTCTCCTTCAACCATTTTAACAGTCCTGTCATTTAATGCCCCAAAACTAATTCAAATGGACTGAATTTGGTTGATTCATTTTGTGCATCTCTGATCACAAAAAGCACAAGTGGAATTCACTGACCCCAATAATCTGGATAGTCTTGAATTTAAGTCCTCAACATGGTCTTTAAACTTCCTAGCGCTTCCTACAATTTTGCATGAATTACTTTATTCTTAAGCTCTCCTTAAATTTCTTAAATATTTTGAATGTGATGTTTGAACTTTGATCTCACTGTATCTCTATTAGTAATCCGTATGTATTAAAAAAAGAGTAATTCTTCTCCAATTCTTTTGTGTAACGGGGTGGCCTCTGGAAATCTAGTCAATGCATTGATTATTGTTAAAAAAAATACTGATTCACACTTGTTTTTGTTTTAATTAGGGGCGCATGCCAATCAATTAAGACACTTGTTAAAGGTTCCTCAAATCCAGGAATAGGTATTAAAGGTGCAGGTATTACTATCGTCCATGATTTTCCAATTTCCAGTCATGTATTGCACATCTGGCAAAATTCAACTATACCCTGGTGGACACCAGGCCAATAAAAATGTCTTTGCATTGCAGCCTGTGTTTTCCTCACTCCCAAATAACCTCCAGGAAGTACCTCATGCAGCACTTGCAACAACTCCTTTCTATACTGCATTGGCAATACGATTTGTTGAATTTCTGTCCATTTCTCATCTGCTTGAATATGTGATTGTTTCCCTTTCCTTATTGCGACATCATTTTTAAGGTCATAATATACGGGATGCATTCAGATTCCCTCAGTCAATATGCCTTTTTTATGCAACTGCTTTAAATTTTCATCTTTCTGATGTAAGTCAATTAGTTTGTCTGAGGTAAAATATTTGCATGATCGCGTATTTGCTTCCGCTTTGTCTCAACAATCAGATCAAACACAGCCTCTCCAAATGCCACTTTAGCTTCCTTCGCTTTTTTTTTATTCTTCCTGTTTCGACTGGTGACATTGTAAATTAATTACCCCGCAATCAATAAAGATTCGTGAACAATAATCCTGCATTGCTTCAATTGTCTTTTTTTTTACAACCACAGTCTGCAGCACTCCTACCGTTGATTTAGCTGTTTCATTCGCAAGGACAAATTGCATTTCTGGAACTGAGTGTTTGTCAAGTAGACCTTTGACAATGTCTCCACTCTTTTCAGGACACTCTATCTTCACTTCATATAACGGAGTGATTTTTTGTCTCACCGTGAATTCCACTTACCAGGACCTTTTCTGGTAGTATTCCTTCTGGAGTACATATCTCCTCAACTTTTCGCATCACAGACTCAGAGGATCCTATGTCCCTGAGTATTGCATCCTCTTTACCTGCTACTCCAGGTCAATGTGAATAAACTTTACCTTTGCAAGTTCATTTTCTAAGCCGATCCAGCACTTCCTCCGTAACCAACATCCAATCAGCCTGTGCGCTCTAATGCAACGTTAAGCTTCGACTGTGGTTTTTCCAAGCATTTCAACAAAAATTCCCAGGTTTATCCTGTTTTCCGACATCTTTTTTTTTTCCTTGTCCACTGACACAGTGATTTCATGTGACCTAATTCATTACAATGCGGACCGCTGGAGCTTTTTAAAATTCTTTGTCCTCTTCAAGAGTTTCAATTTTACCGTGCAGTAAGTTATCCGAATGATCTTCTACCTTTCCCTTTCCACGGGAGGATTTCTCTTTGTCCCAATTCTATCACTCACGGACTGAAATTGATTCTGGAATCCAAAACGTGTCTTATGGACCGACTCATAATCATCAGGCACTTCAGTTGCCAGCCTTGCCGTTTTAACTCTCTGCTCTTCCATTTGAGTTTGTGCTATGACAGGCAGTGATTTTTCGATCTCCTTCAAAGTAATTCTCTCTCTCAGAGCATCGTAGGTTTGCTGTATTTTTAAATTTCTTGTCAAGCTATCAAAATTACTTTGTTTGATCCTTACAAACTCAATATAGGTTTGACCAGGATCCCTCCTTAGAGCCCTAGAACATTGTCTGCAGGATTCTGGCAGAAGCTTATATGTAAGTTCTTTAACTCCTCATACGCCCCAGATCCCTCCTCCGACAGTGCTGTGTTGCAAATACCTGCCAAGCTCGAGCTACAAGTTTTGTTTGGACCAACAAAACCCACATAGTCACTTGCCATTGCAACTGTTTAGCCAAATTTCCAAAGAAATGAAAAAGATTTCCATATCCTACTCATCAAATTTAGGCAAGACGTGAATATACTTAAAATGTTTCTCACCAGGCTTTTGACAACCATGGTTATGCTCATTCTCACTCTCTTCCTCATTAAGCACACCATCAACCTTCATCTCCATTCTTTTATGCTAACTTTCCATTCTTACTGCCTATCTCTGAAGCACAAACCCTCTGTTTCTTCCTCTCCTGCTAAGGACATTCTTTACTTTTTTTTCTCTCTTTCCTCTGCTAAACCGATTCGTTGTCTTTCATTCTCTTCTGATTTTAGTCGTAGCTCAATCTGCTTCATTTCTGCTTCCAACGTAAGCTGCTTCAGTTGCAATTAAAGTTTAGTCATCTATTCAGATCCTAACGGAGTTTCCAACAAACTGGAATGCTGAGCTACTGCTGCAATCATCTCATCTTTCCTCACATTAGGATAGGTTCAACGCCATCCCGTCTACTTGCGCCCGCAGCTTGGACATTTGTGCATTTTGTAAAAAATCTCAAGGTCACCTCTTCCACCCTAAAACAACCTTGGTTTAAACATAGAATATAGAACAATACAGCACAGAACAGGCCCTTCGGCCCATGATGCTGTGCCGAACATTTCTCATAGCTTAAGCACCTATCCAGGTACCTATTCAATTGTTGCTTAAAGGTCACCAATGATTCTGATTCTGCCACTCCCATAGGAAGCGAATCCTATGCCCAACCACTCTCTGGGTAAAAAACCTATCCCTGACATTCCCCCTGTACTTCCATCCTTCACCTTAAATTTATGTCCCCTTGTAACACTCTGTTGTACCCGGGGAAAATGTCTCTGACTGTCTTCTCTATCTATTCCCCTGATCATCTTATAAACATTGATCAAGTCACCCCTCATTCTTCGCTGTTCCAATGAGAAAAGGCCTAGCACTCTCAGTCTATCCTCATACGACCTATTCTCCATTCCAGGCAACATCTTGGTAAATCTCCTCTGCACCCTCTCCAAAGCTTCCACACCTTTCCTAAAATGAGGCGATCAGAACTGCACACAGTACTACAAATGTGGCCTTACCAAGGTCTTGTACAACTGCAACATCACCTCACGACTCTTGAATTCAATCCCTCTGCTAATGAAGGCTAATACACCATCGGCCTTCTTACAAGCTCTATCTACCTGAGTGGCAACTTTTAAAGAGCTATGAACATAGACCCCAATATCCCTCTCCTCCTCCACCTTACTAAGAACCCTACCGTTAACCCTGTATTTGGCATTCTTATTTGTCCTTCCAAAATGGACAACCTCACACTTGACAGGGTTGAATTCCATCTGCCGCTCCTCAGCCCAGCTCTGCATCATATCTAAGTCCCTTTGCAGCTGACAACAGCACTCCTCACTATCCACAACTCCACCAATCTTCGTATTGTCTGCAAATTTACTGTCCCACCCTTAGATTCCCTCTTCCAATCATTAATAAAAATTGCAAACAGCAGAGGACACAGAACTGATCTCTGCCGGACTCCAATTGTAACTGGACTCCAGGCTGAATATTTATCATCTACCACCTCTCTCTGACTTCGACCGATTAGCCAGTTCTCTACCAACTGGCCACTTTTCCCACTATCCCATGCCTCCAGACTTTCTGAATAAGCCTACCATGGGGAACCTTATCAAATGCCTTACTAAAATCCACGTGCACTACATCCACTGCTCTACCCTCATCCACATGCTTGATCACCTCCTCAAAGAATTCAATAAGACTTGTAAGGCAAGACCTACCCCTCACAAATCCGTGCTGGCTGTCCCTAATCAAGCAGTGTCTTTCCAGATACTCATAAATCGTATCCCTCAGTACACTTTCCATTACTTTGCCTCCCACCAAAGTAAGACTAACTGGCCTGTAATTCCCGGGGTTATCCCTATTCCCTTTTTTGAACAGGGGCACAACATTCGCCACTCTCCAGTCCCCTGGTACCACCCCTGCTGACAGTGAAGGCGAAAGGATCATAGTCAACGGCTCTGCAATTTCCTCTCTTGCTTCCCACATAATCCTAGGATACATCCCGTCAGGCCCGGGGGACTTGTCTATCCTCAAGTTTTTCAAAATGCCCAACGCATCTTCCTTCCTAACAAGTGTCTCCTCTAGCTTACCAATTCATTTCATACTCTCTCTGCAACAATACGGTCCGTCTCATTTGTAAATACTGAAGAAAAGTACTCATTCAAAACCTCTCCTATCTCTTTCGACTCAATACACAGTCTCCCAATACTGTCCTTGATCGGACCTACCCTCGTTCTCGTCATTCTCATGTTTCTCACATACGCATAAGAGGCCTTGGGGTTATCCTTGATCCTACCCGCCAAATATTTTTCATCCCCTCTCTTTGCTCTCCTAATCCCTTTCTTAAGCTCCCTGCTGGCTATCCTGTATCCCTCCAACGCTCTGTCTGAACTTTGTTTCCTCAACTTATGTAAGCATCCTTCTTCCTCTTTACGAGACATTCAACATCTCTCGTCAACCTAGGCTCCCCACACGACCATCTCTTTCCTGCCTGACAGGTACATACATATCAAGGACACGCCGTATCTGTTCCTTGAAAAGGTTCCACATTTCAATGACATTCTTCCCTGACAGCCTATGCTCCCAACTTATGCTCCTCAAATCCTGTCTTGCAGCATCGTATTTACCCTTCCTCCAATTGTAAAACCTACCCTGTTGCACGCACCTATCTCTCTCCATTACCAAGTGAAAGTCACAGAATTGTGGTCACCATCACCAAAATGCTCACCCACGAACAAGCCCATCACTTGTCCAAGTTCGCTACCGAGAACCAAATCCAATATGGCCTCCCCCATGGTCGGACAATCTACATCCGAAGTTAGAAACGCTTCCTGGACACACTGCACGTACATCACCCCGTCCAATGTATTTGATCTAAAGAGCTTCCAATCAATATTTGGGAAGTTGAAATCGCCCATGACTTATACTCGCGTATCCTGCTGCTTTCCAAAATATGTTCCCCAATCTGTTTCTCCACATCTCTGTTGCTATTGGGGGGGCCTATAGTAAACACCCAACAAGATGACTGCTCATTTCCTATTTCTGACTTCAGCCCATACTATCTCCAAAGGCAGATCCCCCTCCAACTGCCTTTCTGCCACCATTATGCCATTTCTAATTAGCAACGCCACACCCCCTCCTTTTTTTACCACTCTGCCTAATCTTACTGAAACATCTGTCACCAGAAACCTCCAACAACCATTCCTGTCCCTCTTCTATCCACGTTTCCGTGATGGCCACAACATCGTAGTCCCAAGAACTAATCCACGCCTGAAGTTCGCCCACCTTATTTCTGATACACCTTGCATTGAAGTATACACACTTGAACCCATCACTGTGTCTGCAAGTACTCAATGTCAGTGCTACCTTCTCCACAGCCTCCCCACATTCTTGGACATCCTGAAAAACAACTAAGCTACTTGCTGTACTACAAGTCCGGATCCCATCCCCCTGCCAAATTAGTTTAACACCCTCCCGAAGAGTTTTAGCAAACCTACCTCCCAGGACATTGGTGCCTTTCTTTCAGGTGCAACCCGTCCTGCTTGTACAGGTCCCTCCTTCCCCAGATTGCAGCCCAATTGTCCAAATACCTGAATCCCTCCCTCCTACACCATCCTTGCAGCCACGTGTTTACCTATTCCTTGCCTCACTGTCACGTGGCACCAACATCAACCCTGAGATGACGACTCTGTCCGTCCTAGCTTTTAGCTTCCAGCCTAACTCGCTGAGCTCCTGAATGACCACCCCACCACTCTTCCTACCCATGTCGTTGGTGCCAATGTGCATGACTTTTGGCTGCACACCCTCCAATTTAAGGATTCTGAAGACACGGTCAGAGACATCTCAGACCCTGGCACTCGGAATGCAACACACCAACCGAGAGTCTCACCCATGTTCACAGAACCGCCTGTCTGTCCTTATAACTATAGAGTCTCCTATAACTCGCGCTCTCCTCCTCTCCCCCTTTCCCTTCTGAGCCTCAGAGCCGGACCTCGTGCCAGAGACCTGGTCACTGCAGCTTACCCCTGCTCGGCCGTCCCCGCCAACAGCATCCAAAGCGGTATACTTATTGTTGAGGGGATCGATCACAGGGGATCCCTGCACTGCCTGCTTCCTCCTCTTCCCACCTCTAACTGCTATCCAGCTTCCTCTGTTCTCTGGCATTACCATATCCCTGTAGCTTCTATTTATCACGCTCTCAGCCTCTCGAATAATTCTCAGTTCATCCAAATCCAGCTCCAGTTCCCTAACGCGGTCTGTGAGGAGCTGGAGTTGGCTGCACTTCGTGCAGATGAAGTCGGCAGGAGCATCGGTGGTCACCGCTACCTCGAACATCCTGCAGGAGGAACATTCAACTGCCTGCACTGCCATAACTCTCTACTTAGTCTGCAAAATAAGAACACCAAGTAGCTTTCCTTTTTTTTAGTTTAGAGAAGGAGGGAGGGTGGGAGATATTACACGTGTTGTGTCTCGGGTTCCTACTCCACTCAAATAACATTCACTTACCTTCCCGACCGGCTTCACTTCCGCCCAGCTCCCGCCGCTCTCTGCTGCGAAAAAGCAAGAGCCATTGCTATTGGAAGCTATTTCCCCACCAAATCAACGCATGAATTAACAGGCACACATACTTGCCACTCGCTTCCTAAATCCTGCAATCTATCCCCAATCTGTTATGGACAATCCCTGACCCGTGAAAACATTTTGAAGCACTTAGCCCAGAACCTAACTTTGCTATTTGTTGTAGGTTAGTGTATAGTGAATATTCCCAGAGTGAAATAAATGGTCAGACTGCCGAGTTTTAAGCAAATAGCATTTATTTTAACAAATTACCCAGTGGAACACAAGGAACTAAACATAGAATACCCGAATAACTAATCCTATCAAACTCCGACAGGGTATCCCGACTTAAAAATGCTGTTCCAAATTACTTGCAATAATCACAATAAGCAAACCCCTTAGCACCAAGAGTAAAACTTTCACAAAGATTTCCAGGTTATAAGGCCAGAATGGCAGAAGGAGGAGGAGAGCGTCCAGTTCCAACAGTGATCTTGACTCAACTAATCCCCGAACAGATGCGACCTGTCCAGCTCGGCAGCTATTCACGTCCTCTTGATTTCACAAGTTTGTTTTTAAAGAATTTAAAGCCTTCTAACTGAGATATTATCTGTTAGGTATAAACAAAAGGACCTCAAGAACCTTTCGAAATTCAGACATTCTGGAATATTGTTTCGTTTCGACCCTCTTTAGAAAAGCAGGGCAACATAACCTTGTGAAAGGTGACAACATGCCAAATTTGGCTTTGGACTGAATTCAATAAATGTAAGACTTACTGATTTGAAGACAATAAAGTGTATTCAGGTGCTTGTGAGTTTACATAAAATAGAACTGAATCGCACTGTTTGTTGAAGATTCAACAGTGTTTTATTAGAGCAACGAGAGGAATGTTCAGACAGATCCGCACTTCTTGTGTATGGTCAGGACAAATATGCCCACTGAGAATCTATTAGCTGGTTCTGACCTAGTTGAAGAAAAATCAGCACGTTAACTACATCTAGACTGCATTTTTTTCGGGTGGTTTTGGTGGGAGGTTCAGGCGGTTACAGCATTAGAAATGGACAGCACAGCAGAATTATCGAGCCTTCAATTAGAATATATCCATCACTCTCCTTCACAACTCGCTTCATGAAGTAACCTGAACTTCAGGATGTTGTTCCAAAATAATTGCAACAATCCTAACAAACAAACCCCTAACAAACAAACAATCCTAAAAAACAAACACCGGACAAGTGTGACACAAAACCCTTGCAGGTTTTGAGGTCAGAAGTGCATAAGGAGGGGGAGAGTGTCCCATTTCAACAGTGACCCTGGCGCAACTAATTTCCAAACTGAACCGACCTGCCCAGCTAGGCAGCTGGCCACATCTTCTTTATTATACAAGTTTTTTTTTAAGTTGAAAGTGTTCTGTCTGAGGCATTATTTGTTAGACGCCAATAAACCTTTAAAAATTCAGGCATATTGGAGAGGCAATTTAGGACCTCTCTGAAAAAAAAGATAGGCTTGTAAAAGGACCGGCTTTGTGACAACATTCCACATTTGGATTTTGACTGATTCAAAAAATGTAAGTCTTACTGTTTCGAAGCCAATAAAGTATGCGAAAGTGTTTGTTCGTTTTAATAAAGCTGTGCTGAAGTGAAGATATGTTGAAGATACAAAATTGCCTTATAAGAGCAATGAATCAAATGCCCATGCAAATCCACACTTTCTGTGTACTGGATTGAAAATATGCCCACTGAGAATGTATTTTCTGGTTCCTGTTCTAATCGAGGAGAGATCAGCACTGCAACAACATCCAAATTGCGTTTTTTTGTGGGTGGCTGTAGTGGGCGTTTCAGGCAGTTACCGCATTGCAAACGGACAACACAGCAGAAACATTTAGCCTATAATAAGAAAGCATCCATTCTTCTCCCTCAGAATTAATTTCACTTGAGCAATTGGTGATGGGAGAAGTGACCAATAGCCAGCGTTGCCAACTTTCAACCCAGTACAGTTGTTATTGTGAACTGAAGGTACCATTACTACAAGGTGTTAACTGGATCTTTTTGTTCAGTGACTGTGATTGATGTCAGTCTCCATGGATTCTAATAGTATCACTGGATCGTTTCCCTCTTATATTAGTAATGGGCTTCTTGCAATGTATTATCCAGTTGTAGCGGCAGATGCATTACCTCCAACATTAACAAATATCAACAGTTGCAGAGACAGGAAGAGGACAGATCAACATTTGAGAATAGTCTGGAATGTTTCATTAATGGGTCAGAATCTGAGAACATTAGACTGGAATGCTGCTACAATGGACGGCAGTTTATTCTGGGGTCTTTTCTATCTTTCCTGGTCTTGGTCGGATATATCAACTCGGGTATATAGTGCACTGATGATTATCCAGGCAGATTACTATCCCATTCTCGCTATTCTTGGTGTTCCTTGCAAGTCTCTCCATCTCAATCCTTTCATTAATCCCATAAGCCATGGTGAACATCATTGTTATTTCTACTACCTATATTTGGCAAAGACGGAAACTATTGTCTTCAGTTCCATATGCAAATTCCATTCTTTACCACAAACTTCCGAACTGCCCAACACCCCCGCCCCCTCCACCCACAAACATCTGCGAACAAGATGGTTCGCAATCACTAAGAGCATTTTTGCCATGAATTCATTTATTTCTCGGTATTCTCTCCATCACCAAACTTACCCACCACCAGCTCGATAATATCCCCAGTCCCCAGCTTGAGGATAGTGTAGATGCTAAGTAAACCGTTATCTATGCTTTGGTAAAATTCAGACTTTATAATTCTAGTTTTCTTCTAAGCACACTTTCCGTTACAAGTATGTCCATCATAACCTTGTTCTTGTGTCTAAAATAAATTCATGACAGTGACACTGTGTCAAAGAACGAATGTTACTGGCCATGTAATTCAGAGGCTCAGGTAACGATATTAAGGACACTGTTTCAACTCTTCCATCAGATGATGTCAGAACTTAAATTCAAACGACACGAATTGGAAATAAAAGCTAATTTCACTACTATCAACAATAACAGCATCAGCATTTTGTCAATAGGTTTATCTATCTCATTGATAACCTTTGGTAAAGAAACCTCGCATTGTTACCTGGTCTAGCTTAAGACCGACATCAGACGTACAGCAATGTTCTTGGCTCTACACTGCCTAATAGAATGACCTTACAGTAAAGGGCATTTAGTGAGGTCAACAAATGCTGCCCCTACCAGTGATGCAGGCATCCCATGTCATAAGATTACTGAAGTTTACATTAAACATAGAATCATGTGAGAGATCAGAAGCAAAAGAAGAACGAGCAACTGCCCTAAAACTGAACAGATTTGGCACCCCTAAGTCGAGAGAAAAATTGAATTGACATTTACAGTCCATTGACCAACCATCATAACGGAATACAGTTTGAAAATAGTGCGATTGATGTTGGTGGCAGGGATGTCGATTATGAAGGGGAGAAGGAATGAGTTGAATATACAGAGAAAGGGCGAGATTAAAGAAAATAAGAAAACAAATGGATTGACGATCATCAGCTGCAATAGAAATAAAAAGAAATCGAGATTATTCTTATTTATTTTTATCCTGTTCCCATATTGCTGAAAATCATGCCCGTTTAGGGTATACATCATAGTCACTGGTTAAAGTGAGTTATGTCCCTTTGTCTTTCTTCCCTGAGTGCGATCATCTTCCTTTATTCATTAACAGGATGCTGGGCCAGTATTTGATTCCCTTTCCCAATTGTCCTTGAGAAGGTGCTGGTGAGCTGTCTTCCTGAACCACTGCAATCCGTGGTCTGTAAGTAGTCAGTGCTTAGATCCGTGTGGTTTCATTTCTTTGAGGCTTTGTAGCGAGCGGTACAACTGAACGTCTTGCTTGGCTATTTCAAAGGGCAACTGAGAAACAAATGCGTTGCTGGAGCCACATGCAAGCCCGGTGTAAAATTTCATTCCCTGAAGGACATTAGAGTGTCAGGTAGGATTTCTTTGACAATTGACAATGGTTTTGTAACTTCATGTGATTTTATTAATTTCAAATTCCACCATTGGACGTTTTGGGATTCGAATCCGGGGTCGGGATGAACACCGGGTCCTTGGATGAACAAACTCAAGATAATACGGCGAGGACATTGCCTTCCCAGCATCTGCAATCATCTCCACGAGCTAAATGGGTGTCGCTGTTAGTGTGGCTGTGCTTGAAGCACAGCTGTTGGCAAGGCTAAGGAATGATTTGGCAAAACGCTCCATCCTTCTTAATTTTGTATTTATGAGAAGGTCAGAGGATGGGAAGAGCCCTTGGGGAAAATGAGCTGGGTGTCCTTGTTTATGAGTCACTAACAGAATTCATACCAGGTAGCAGGTAATCAACACAGTAAAGTGTGCACTGTCCTTTATTGCAAAATGATTCAAGTATAGGAGTGAAGGCACTTCCCTGCAGTCCTAGAGTGTTGTTCAGAATGTACTTTGGGCTCTGTGTACAAATTATATCTCGCTTATAATGACTGATCACCTTGCCACAGAGAGACAGTGTAATGGAGTTTCACCGGAGTAATCCACGTGGTGATGGCATCACGAGGAGACTGTGAAGAACATAATCTGTATCACTACAAAAGAATAAAATATGATTGCATTAAAACTAAGGGGTTATGAACCAAAACTCATTATTTTCAAAACAAAACGTTTTTAGTGTTAACTAAAACATGTGTTTTTTTTTCGCGAAACATTCTTTCACATTTGGGCAAATATATAGAAAGGAAATGATCAGAAGGATTGGGGAAAAGTGAAGGGAAATGGGGTTAGAATGGATGGACATTTTGGTCATCATGGACCAGTTTAGTCTGAACGGCCTGTCTCCGTTCTTTACGACTCTATGACTCTATGATACAATATTTACCTGAGTGGAGCCTAATGTTGCTTAAGCGAGTGCTCCATTTTCTGAATGAACTCTCACCGCCACATTATCCAGCTGGTGTGTGACACTGTACTGCATGTCATGTTCAAAAATTTATCAGCAGTCACACTCTGATAGAGTTCGCCATTCCCACCAGCTTCTGACTTCCCTGCAGAAAACTAGCCTGTCTTCTGGGAGATGGGAGATGCCTCCTTGAGACTTGACACAAAACGTCCACTGTCCCTCCTCGCTGTCAGCAAACCATGGTATTTTTAACATAACACGTATGTACCATTAGCAATGAAGCCAGGAGGAACACCATGGAGCAGTCTGTCTGTGCAGTCTATGCCTCATTTATTTGTCATGTTTGAGCATCAGTGACATCCTCCTTTGTGTTACATACTGGAGGGGCTGAATGGTCTCTTCTCTTCATGCGTTCATGTTTTGAGGGGCTGAATTTCCTCCTCCTGGTCCCAGGGAAAACGTTCACGGACATTATTGGTCGATCCTTGGTTCCTGCTTACCAGCGTATTATACTGACTAGACTCCTTATCTTGCTGTATAACAGTAGATATGCACGGAGCTGGAAGAACACAGCAGGCCAGGAAACATTGAGTTCTTCAATTTCAAATGACCTCCCTTCCAATCTCCCAGCTCCTTCCCCAACAACCTTCCATTCCTCTGATCAACCTCTCTTCCAGTTGTCAACCGGATCCAGTCCTCACAGCGCCCAACCCAGTGGTACCCTTCTGCATACATTAACCTATCCCCACCTCACCACACTGTCTCCTCCTTTCTCGCCCCGCCTATTTATCTGTGGCTCCCTTACCACAGCGTTCTTATACTGCCTGGCTTGTTATGTTCTTCCAGCCGCCTGACTGTCTACTTTGCATTTCAATTTTTGCAGATTTTTTTTCAAAATCTCTTCCTGTGTAATAGGCCAGAGAAAGCAAATAGGCTATGTCTCTTCTTATCAAATATTTTTGATGGGTTGAATGACTTTCTCACATTCCTGTGAAACAGAAACCCATGAACAAATACATCACTTTTGACTCCATCTATCACTCTCTGAGAAAAAGAACAGGACATGAAATCACCAACACAGGAAGTTGTATCAAATACGCAAGGAAACCTAAACACTTAAATATAAAATGGGACGAAGCACCAGCACTTCAATGGAGGCACAATGATGGTATTCCCGAGTATAGTAATGAATCATCTGAAAATGAACTCTCCATCTCCGCGACCAAACTGACCGAGAATAACCGCAATTTCTCTCATCCTTCCTTTAACTAAACCTTTCATTCCTGAATCATTCTGATTAATTATAAGGTTACTGGTATTAATTTGCAAAGTAATGTGGTATCTGTGTATCTCTTTGTGTGAATATGTGTGCGAGACTGGCTGAACAATCCTCTGTAATCTCTGGATTACTCCTCATACTATGTGGACCAGAGGTAAGGATCAGGAAGACAATATAGCTTAGCATGTTGTTAAAAAGCTAGTTCAGGGGTGAGGGTTTCAGATTTTTGGATCATTGCGATCTCTTCCAGGATAGTGGGACCGGTCGAAAAAAAAACAGGTTACATTTTAGCTGGAGGATCTTTGTGGGTAAATTTGCTAGAGCATTTCGAATGGATTTAAACTCATAAACCAGGTTTGTGGGAGCCAAAGAAGCAGGCAAGGAACTGAGCAGAAGGTAGAGGTGAATAGCACATCAGGCACGCCCAGTCTCAAGACCATGCTGAGGGAAGGAATCGGATCAGTTCACAACGTGAGATGGAGGTTGGAATAAATGATAGAGACGAGGGCACAGGTTTTTCAGTGATGAACAAATCAGGATTGAGTGTATGGTGGGTGTGATGGAGTGAGGCACATGAGATCAGGAAGTTAGTTCAAAAGAAAGTCTTAAAGAGGAAAGAGGTTGGAGTGGGAAATTCTGTGATAAATAATTGGCAGCAAAACACAGGTAAACTTGTTGTTTTTCAAAGTGAATACCTGGGAAGGTATTTATTATGCTTCAAAAAAATAGCACCCTTATAGCTTGAAGTCAGTATTCTATTGAAGGAAACGCTGTGTCTATGATATTGCTGTAGCTACAATAATGAGTGCAAACAGCTGGAATAATGTTCGTGCTGTTGTTGGACAATGATTGCACTGAGCACATGAATTTCCCTGGATGTTCCCAGAGATGATTGGGCAGCCCTTGTTTGAGTAAGTGCAGAAGCTCCATGAGACGATGCTGGTCTGTAATCTCTTATTGAGTGTACACTTATTGAGTACAGTCAAAGGAACAAACCAGCAACTACTATTACTTATTTATACATAATATATCGGAGTATTCATGGCTGCCACCACAGAGAATCATGCAAAGAGAAACAGGCCTATCATGTCTGCACCACCAAGTCCACATCCAAAGCCGTTTTAAACGATTGTGATGTTGCCTGCGTCAACCACCCTCATAGGCAATCCATTCGGCATGCATAGCACCCTCTTAGTTCGAAAGAGATTGCACAAATCCTCTCTCAATCCCCTGCCTTTTACTTTAAAATTGTGTCCATTTGCGTTTGACCCTTCGAGAAAGAGAAACAGCTGTTGTCGATTCATCTTTTCCATACCCCTTATGCTCTTGTACATCTGTACCAAATTCTCTCCTCAACCTTCCCTTCTGAAAACAAAGAACAAGCAAATTTATTCCTCCTCCTTCACAGTTTGAGTACTCATTTGCCTTGTTACTGCTGCCACACAGAGAGTGTGAACGGCTACACATGTGGGCCCCAGTGTATCGGTGTTGAATTTCACTGGCCATTGATCTGGTAATCTGAATAATCTGTTTATATCCTCCTTTAGCCTAACACTTTCCTCCTGACTGTGAACCACCCAGGTCATCTTTGCGTCATCCACCACATTTTTTTATCATTCCACTGCGCACCACCATCGCCCCCCGCACCCGATCTTCCACATTCTCACCATCATCATTTATCAATATTACAAACAAACCGTGATTTCATTCTTGCTCTCCAAATGTTATTCAGAGGAAGGTTTCAGAATTCCAATCTCTTGCTTTTCATATTTTGGTCAATTTACAGAGGGATGCAGTTAACATATTTTTATGAGGAAGCCACAAATAGCATTTTCGACACAGAGTTGAATTCACCTTTTACACTCTACCCCTCTGCATGTTTTATTCATAAAGCTTGTAAATAATTTAGGATGAAATAGGGTTTGGCATCTTGCACGGCAACATTAGCATTTTGCGTGACACTGTTCTTTGTAACATTCCCTGCAATGATTAGAGTTGAAGAATTGCTCCATCTGCAGGATAGACACGGACTCATCCATTGTTTATTTAAATCAGCTCGTGTGATGAGGATACATATTCAATTAAATTCTACGAAATGGACAAACTGCAGGCGATCAAATCATAGTCTCATATTTACCTTGAATTGGAAACAAATACATAATGTAAAAGAATATTCAAAAAATGCTGAGAAACCACACTAGCGGAGAAAATAAAATGTCTGCACTTAATGGAAACATAGAGTACATGTCCAGTCTGATCAAGAATCAACTGATAGAACCAAAAGTACAAGAAATCTTTTCTAAATTTTCAATGGAAATCTGATCTCGATTTTCCTGAACAGTGATGTTTTATAACCCAATATCACTTCCCAAAAAACAGCTTTTGCCTGTCACTAAAACGTCATATACCATTCTTCCTCCCCTGTACTGCTCTTTCCTTACACTATCCCTTCTATTGCTACATGCTCTTTGACTGGCGATCCCTCTTCACACCCTTCCTATGCCACTCCACTGTAAATTATACCAATTTACCAGTTAATCCCACTTCTAGCCATCCCATTCCCTTTTAACTTTTCAACTGAGCTGATGGAATCTGCTGACCTCTGTGTTGCTACTGGTCATCAGGGAATGTTGAGATTAAGATGATCAATGTCCAATAGGAACAGAAAACATTGTGTGTCTGTCACTGTCCGATGCCCCGTGAACAGAATGGTTTTGTACAGACTGGAGCTTCTTTCTGTATCTCTGTCATGGTGCTTAACCAAACAGCCTCATCACAATTATGACAAAACTCTTCTCAGAATCAAAAGTCCATGCATCTGTTTTCCGTTAAACATTGTGAGGAGAGTGAGCACATTGTTCAAATAAGCCGTGTTCTATCTTTATGCTCTTTATTACTTCAACTGATTTTCTAACATCATTTGAGGTGAGATCAGTGTAACTTCCTTTGCATCAAAGTAGTATTTGAATCATGGACCCTGAGTAAACTGGTCCACGGGAATCGAAGGAAATTCTGCGCTGGTAGTTTCTTCAGTGAACAGTGACATCTTTCCATGAGCTATTGGGAATGAAAAATAAACTCTGCCCTTGCTCGTGCCTTTCAAAAACATGGATGAGCTTGTCCTGTTAGTAGTGTCAAGCTATAATATGTTTTCAAAACTTGGTCTAAAGTCTTAGAAAAGTAAGACCTTGCTGGTTGATTGTCAACCCAGTGAAATCAGGACATTACAATAAGATTACTTTCCCAATTATTTTCAATCAATTACATTCTGAGGACTGATCATGCGATGTCAGCGCCACTGAAAAAATATTTTCTCTGTCAAGCAGCATCGCCTCTCATTGGCTCCAGACTGACCCACTCCATGATTCTAATTTATTCCCTGGATCATTCGCCGTACGAGCCAGATGCACTAGGCCCACAACTTGTAACAACGTAGAGATGTCCATGACCCTGTGGAACTTTCCTCCCATCCCATATCCTATCCTCTGAATCCATCCACTCCCCCAACCCCACCTCCTGCATATATTCACCATCCATCCTAACATTCCGGTCTCTGATGCTGAATGTTCTGTACTCAGCAAAGATCTGAACTTTAACCCTCCGTGCCCCCACCTTCATGAACTTCAGGATCGGCATGAAGTTGAACTCTTCTTCTCCCGTCTCCGCCTCGGTGCCTATTTCTTTGGACAAGATTCCTCTCGGTATCCCATAGACCCGGTCACCCAGCTCCAACATTGTCCCTCCACGTAGACACGTCTCTCTGCCCTTTTAACAGAACTAAACCAGTACTGTATTATTCAGACTCTGCTGATAAGGCTGGTGCTGCTGTAGTCAGGTGGACTGAACTCTATATTGCGGAGGCTGAGTGCCGGGTCACAGTTACCTCCTCTTACCTCCACTTGGACAACGACCCCACTATTGCACATCAGACCATGGTATCAACTGTGATAACTGTCTTCATTCATCTGGAGATTCCCGCCGCATTCACCCCCCCCCCACCTAACTGCCCCCAAGCTGATGGTCCTCTGATAGCAGAGCACGCTTCTATCGCCTTTTGAAATCCACAAACGGAACTGCTTGGGCAGACCCATTCCTTCGGCCTGCTCCTGCCACACAGAGGGAGTGAATGGATACACATGTGGTGCCCAGTTATTCCCGTTTCTTCATGGGGTATGTAGAACAGGTCCTGTTCCAGTTTTATTCCAGCCCTCACTAACAACTCTTTTTCTTTGATTGATAGGTTATATCATCGCTGCTACGTCCCTCTCTTGCCCATTTTTGGAAAAGTTAAACGGTTTCACTTCCAATCTGTATCCCTCCATCACTATCAACCAGTCTTTCTCTGACTCATCCCTTCCTTTCTTCGGCATCTCTGTTTCAATTTCTGGGGATAGACTAGAGGCTGATACCCAGTATTAACCCACCGACTCCCACAACTATCTGGAGTATGCATGCTCACATCGTGTTTCCTGCAAAGACTCCATTCCATTCCCACAGTTCTTCCGTCTCTACCGCATTGCTTATGATGATGCCATCTTCAAAAATGTGGCCTCCAAAATGTCTATCTTCTTCCTCAACTGAGGATTCTCCAGCACTGTTGTCATCAGGATGTCAACCAGGACCGCCCTCCTTCCCTCCTACCATTACCCGCTCTCTTCTCTCCCTCAACAGCATTAGAGTTCTCCTTCTCTTTATCTACCATCCCACCAGCATTCACGTGCAGAGAATAATCAGACCGCATTTCTCACACCTTCAGCGAGATGCCGGCAATATCCTCTCCATTGTCCGCATTCTGGAGGGACCATTCACTGCAGGACACCATAGTCTGCTCTTCATTCGCTCCCAACATCTCCCTCCACCCCCAACACAGGTCCACTTCATTTTCACCTGCCGAAGGTGTAACACTTCCCCATTTACTGCCTCCTCACTATCCAAAGGGCCAACCATACCTCCCAGATGAAACAGTACCAAACTAACATTTCCCACAATCTAGCATACTACATTTGCTGCTCACAATGTTGTCTTCTCTACACTGGGGAAACGAACGGGAGGCTGGGTGACTGCTTCGTAGAACATCCAAGGTCCACCTATGTAAAGACCCTGACCTAGAAGTCGCCTAACAGTTCAAAACTCCATCCTGGTTCCCTGGCCAATATCTCTATGTCAGGCTTGCTGCAGTGTTCCAGGAAAGTTCAGTGCAAGCTGAAAGAACAACAACTCATTTTCGCGAGCGGACCCTGCAGCCCTTCAGAGTCAAAAGCAAGTTCAATAATTTAAATGTTTGAACTCCCAAATATGTTGGGTTAGGTTTCATTCGTAGAAGGATTGAGTTACAGAGTCGCAATATCATGCTGCAACTGTACAAAACGCTCGTTCGGCCACACTTGGAATATTGTTTGCAGTTCTGGTCCCATATTTCTGGAAGGATGTGGAAGCACTGCAAAAGGTGCAGAGGAGATTTACTAGGATGTTCCCTGGTCTAGAGGGACTGTCTTATGAGGAAAAGCTGAGAGATTGAACCTGTTCTCATTGGCAAGAAGAAGGCTAAGAGGGGATTTGATAGCGACATACAAGATGATCAGAGGATTAGATAGAGTAGATAGTGACAGCCTTTTTCCTAGGAGGATGACGTCAGCTTGTATGACGGGGCATAGCTAGAAATTGAGTGGTGAAAGATTTAAGACAGATGTCAGAGGCAGATTTTGACGCAGAGAGTGGTAAGGGCGTGGAATGCATCACCTGCTCATATACACATCTCAGCAACATTAGGGAGATTTAAACAATCCTTAGATAAACACCTAGATGATTTTCGGATAATGTGGGGGGGGCAATCTGAGAATACTTCGCAGGTCGGTGCAACATCGAGGGCTGAAGGGCCTGTTCTGCGGTGTAATGTTCTATGTTCTATGTCTTATCCCCTATCCATAATACACGAGGCCTCGTTATCACATGGCCGTCCATTACTCACCCCCATTGTTAGCTCCTAACAGTCTCTATTAACATGTATGCAGACTCTGCTGCATACCAACCAACATTTTCAGGGCTCCCATCAGTTTTAACTAAGGGTACCGGACCATAAATGTTAATTCTGGATTCTCTAAAAAAGATGTTGCCAGACCTGCTGATGTTTTGCAGCAACTTCTGTTTTGTTTCAGATTTTTCATGGCAAGTTCTAACAACGCAATACGTCATCGATATTTAGAGCCTTGTCAAACACAGGAACTTTGGAATTACTAATTTAATGTCCAAAACAAATTACTCTAGATTCAACTGAGATAGCGGCTTTGGTGTTATTCTTTCGACCAGACAATTTGTCACCGTTTGGAATGTAAAAGAAATTGAAAGAGTTGAAGAGAAACTCAGCAGATCTGACGCAATCTGAGCAGAGATGCACAGAATTAACATTTTATTCCAATATGACTTTTCAGAACAGTGTGACATCATATTCGATATGTTAACTCTATTTCTCTCTGCAGAAACTTGCTCAATTTTTTTCGTTACTTCGCCAATTTCTGTTTGTATTTAATGTTTCAACATCATTATATTTCATGTTTCTTGACGGGTCTACATGTTGAACTTGGTTATATTTGGACAGTGTGGTCGTTTCCGATTCCTATAATATTTGGTGTGTCTGTGACACCTGTATTACGGCCGAAATCTGTTTCTTCTTTAAGATTCAAAGGAAGAAAAAAACTTTCTGAATATACTGTAAATCTCAGGAAATCCATTTTGTTTGAAGACATTTTAGAGGTAGCTGAACTTGATGGATTAATAGGAACAGATTATTGATGATGGAACACTCTGCGTTCTTCATTGAACAAGATTGTCTCCCTACTCTCCAAAGGCTTTGAATACATATCACCGATGTATTAGAGCAAAGGTGGGGGAAACACAGCCCATTGTCTCTTCCAGCTTGTTATAAGCGATATCTCTCCTGTTATTCTCCTATATTGTCCTCATGGCCCTCCACATTTTGTTATTAGTGTCTATTTTAATTGTAAGTACCCTGTGAAATATGAAGAACATGATCAAGCTAAAAAAAAAATAGATGTTGGAGTGAACGTTCAGTAGGTCTGGCAGTGTCTATGAAGAGAAATCAAAGTTAATGTCTCAGGTCCAGTGACCGGACTCGATCTGTATTCCCAAGGATTAAATGGTGTGCATATAAAATATAGTTCACTTTACCACATTTAAATTATCCTGTTCAGTTCACATTCAGCATTGCATCTCCCAAATGTTGACTGTTTCCCTGAACATTATATTTAGTTTTATCTGTCAGAAAGAGTGATGGGGAATGGGGAATATCATTGTGTTCCCAATGCAGTCTTCGCAGCCACTGCCCCCATTCTGTCCTATCTCCTAGTCAATGTTATATTCATTCCGTCCCTGACTAATTAATTCATAGGTCTTAATTAATATGTTCATTGTACTTATCACTTTTAGTTTTGGACTGAGACCAAAAAGCGTAAAAATTACTGTTTTACAGCAAACGAAATTGCTATTCTGTATGGAAGCTCCAAAGTTGCCTGAACAGAGCAGTGAGACAAACATTCAGGGATGTGCACACTTCCTGTCTAAGTTCGGTTTGACTGAACCTCATCACATCAGGAGATCTCCCATTCACCGCTTCAAACCTCATAGTTCAGAAACCATGCACCGCCCAATTCTACTTCCTTCCCAAGATCCACACGCCTGACCACCCTGGTCGACCCATTGTCTCAGGCTGCTCCTGCCCCACCGAAAGTATCTCCATCTCCCGCGATATTGTCCCGAACTCCTCTCGTCCAGGAAATCCCCACATACGTTCGAGACACCACCCATATCCACCACCTCCTCGAAAACTTCCGTTTCCCCGGCACAAATGCCTCATCTTCACCATGGACATCTAGTCTCTCTACACCTCCATCCGCCATGACCAGGTCATCCAAGCCCTCCGTTTCTTTCTCTCCCAACATCCCTAACACTACCCTTCAACTGACACTCACATTCGTTTGGCTGAAATGGTCCTCAACAATAACAATTTCTCCTTCGCACATTCCCAATTCCTCCAGACTAAAGGGCTAGCCTTGGACACCGCATGGGCTCCAGCTGTGCCTGTCTCTTTGTCAGCTAAGTAAAACAGTCCATCTTCTGTTTTTACACCGGTACCACTCCTCACCTCTTTCTCTACGACATTGATGACCGCATTGGCGCCACCTCGTGCAGCCGCAAAGAGGTTGAGCAGTTCCTCAACTTCACCAACATGTTTCACTCCGACTTTAAATTCACCTTGACCATCTCTGACACCTCCCTCCTCTTCCTGGACCTCTCCATCTCCATTGACGACCGACATGATACTGACATTTTTTACAAACCAATCGACTCCCACAGCTACCTGGATTACACCTATTCCCTCCCTACCTCCTGCAAAAATCCACACCATATTCCCAATTCCTCTGCCTCCACCGTATCGGCTCCCAGGAGGACATGTTCCGCAACGGACACACCAGATGGCCTCCTTCTTTAGAAATCACAGTTTCCCTTCTCGCGTAGTTGAAGATGCCCTCAAATGCATCTCATCCACATCCCGCCCTTCCGATCTCAACCCCCATCCCTCCAACCGTAACAAGGACAGAACGCCCCCCGTCCTCACCTTCCTCCCTACCAACCTTCGCATTAATCATACCATCCGCCGACATTTCCGCCACATCCAAACGGACCCTACCACAGAGATAAATTTCCCTCCACATCCCTTTCCACCTTCCGCAAAGACCATTCCCTCCGTGACTAACTGGTCAGGTCCACGCCCCCAACGAACCACCCTCCCGTCCTGGCACCCTCCCTCGCCACTGCAGGAATTGCAAAACGTGCGCCCACACCTCCTCCCTCACCTCCTTCCAGGGCCCCAAAGAAGCCTTCCACATTCATCAAAGTTTCACCTGCACATCCACCAATATCATTTATTATATCCATTGTTACTGATGCGGTCTCCTCTACATTGGGGAGACCAAACATCTAGCAGAGCCCTTTAGGGAACGTCTCCGGGGCACCCGTACCAAACAACGCCACCGCCCTGTGGCATAACATTTCAAGTCCCACACCCACTCTGCCGAGGACATGCAGGCAGGTCCTGGAACTCCTCCACCGTCGCTCCCTCACCATCCAGCATCCGGAGATAGAACGCCTCATCTTCTACCTCGGAACACTTCAAACACAGTGCATCACTGTGGACTTCACCAGTTTCCTCATTCCCCCCTCCCCCACCTTACATCACTTCTAACCTTCCAACTGAGCATTGCCCTCATGACCTGTCCTACCTGCCGATCTTCCTTCCCACCTGTCCGCTTCACCCTCCCCTCTGACCTATCACCACCATCCCCACCTCCATTTATCTCTTCACCCTCGAGGCTCCCTGCCTCTATTCCAGATGAAGGGCTTTTGCAAAAAAATGTCGATTTTCTTGCTCCTCGATGCTGACTGACCTGCTGTGCATTTTTAGCACCACTTTGGTCTCTACTCAGGTTTCCAGCATCTGCAGTTCTCAGTTGTACCCATTGGCAGTCTGTTGACTGGCATATGTTTCCGCGGAGCAGAGATCAGGACATCCATGATTGTGTTTCTTTTGAGGGGTTTGGGGGATTTAGGGAGGGATGGTTACAGCATTGCAAACGTACAACAGAGCAGCGTTATCTACACTACGAAAAGAAAACATTCATCATTCTCTCTCACACGTGATTTGACTAAAGCAATTGGTGATGTGAGATGTGACCATAGTCAGCAATGTTAACATCCAGTCCAATCCAGTTATATTGTGAACTGAATGTGTGGTGTTGAAAGCAGGGACTGTTTGCTCAGTGACTGTGATTGATGTCAGTCTCCATGCATTGTAACTGTGTCACTGGAGGGTTTCCCTCTCCTATTGGTGACGGGCTTCACTCAGTGCGCTATTCCACGGTAGCAGCAGATGTATCAGCTCTAACAGTAAGAGAGATCAGCAGCTGGGTAGACATGGAGAGGGCAGAACTGAATCAGAGAATAATGGACTGGATAATTACAACAATGGAAATGAGTCTTTCCTTGTGTCTTTTCAAGATTTCCCTCTATTTGGGAATTACTACCATGTCGGATATCAGCTGTGCTGATGATTATTCTGGGCGGGTTGACAGTGTTCACCAGACAATGCTCGCTAATATCTGTGTTCTCCACTTCTGTCCACTCGTTAATCTCATAAACAAGATTAAACTTAATTGCAATTTCTGTTATCTATATTTGTCAACGAACGAAAGTATTGTCTTCAGTTTCGATTGCAATCTCCATTCATTATCCATAAATTGCAGACAATTTCCTCATAAACATCTGAGAATAAAACTGTTCACAACCTCGAGATCCTTTTTTGTCTTGATTTGATTTATGTCCCTGTTCTCTCTGTTACCAAACCTGTCCACTACCAGATCATAATATCCCCAATCTCCATCTCTGCGTCAGTGCAGTTGCTGAACAACCATGGTCTCCAGATTGGTAAAATTCAGTCTTTATGTTTCGAGCTCTTTTCTCGTTACTTTTCCAGTTACAAATATTCCATTCACAAAATTATTCTAGTCACAGACTTTACTACAAGATTAGGACAATGTATCAGAGTAGGAATGTCACTGGATGCGTAATTAAGAAGCAAACCTTATTAAATGAAATGTATTGTTTCAAGAAATTAGGTTCATGTCCTACCACAGCTGATGGCAGAACATAAATAAAGTGATAAGAATTGGAATAAAAGTGAATTTCATGAGAAATAATCATAAAATCGACGCTTGTCTGAAAACGTATCAGTTTCACTGATGTCCTTCGATGAAGAAATCTAACATTATTACCCAGTGTGGGTTAAGTGTGACTCCAGACCCATAACCATGTGCTTAACTTTATATTAGGTTGTCGAATGGCCTTACAGTCAGTGTAATTAGTGATGGTTAACAAATGCTACCCTTTGCAGAGATGCCGACATCCCATGAAATAATAAAATTGAAGGTCAAATCAAATAAAGAAAGAGGTTGGAGATCTGAAATTATGTAAAACATGCAAAGAAAAGAACAGAAATTGCTGGGATACTTTTCAGAAATGAAAGTCGCTGGAAAGTAGTGTAATTAATGCAGGTGGTAGGGAAGTCTGCTTTGAAGGAGAGGAGCAGTGAGTTGAATCGATAGAGGAAGAGAGGGGTAGAAACAAAAGAGCAAACAAAGGGAATGTTGTTCAATTGGGATGGAAATAAAATGTGAGATTCACCTCATTTATTTTTCACCTTTCCCATCTTCCTGAGTGTTATGCCCAGGTAGATATAGATATCCCCTCTTTTCAAAAGTTTGCTTTTACCAAAATCCCTCCGAATGACCTACATTAGGACCTGTTCTCATTAACCAAAATAAATCAGAAGTGGATTTTCAGTTTTATGAAGAAAGCGACTTTTAAAAAAAAATGCTTCTTCAGTTTACGCCATATCAGATTACAAAAAGTGCTGTTGGAGCATTCTACTTTCAGATAGCGAGAAAAACCTGGATATGTCTAAGACAATGTTTAAAGTGATTTGGTCCGCCCTCTCTGTCTTCCTTGAGTGTGGCCATCCTCTTATATTCATGAATGAGATATGGGTATCGCTGGCTGGGACAGCATTATTTCACTTTCCCAGGTGCTCTTGAGAAACCCTTGAGACTCTGCAGTCCACGTGATTGATCTGATCTGATTTGATTTATTTTTGTCATAAGTACAATGGAAAGCTTTGTTTTGCCAGCAGTGCAGGCATATGATAGTAAACAAGAAAACAGAGATCATATGGTACTTAGACAGATGGAGGCATACAAGGTTACAGCTGCACAGGAGGCGTGCCAAACAAGGTCGACGTTAGCAAGATTAGTATTGATTGAAAAGTTAGAGATGTCAATTAGTCAGTCTAATTACGGTGGGGAAGAAGGTGTTCCTGAGCATGCTGTTCCATGTTTTCAAGCCTCTGTATTTCGTCGCTGTTTGAAGAGGTTGCAGGAAATCATTACCAGATCTTTGATGTTGCCAGCCTTTCGGCGACAAAGACAAGTATAAATGGATGGATTGTTGTCTTCCGTGATGGTGTGGGTTGTGCACACAATAATCTGTAGTTTATTTTGGTCCTGGGCATAGCAGTTACCATGTCATGACATTGTTCTCAGCAAGAACACACTTTCAGTTGCCAGTATACTGAGCACTGGGAGACGGACAGTTCCAAAATAGTTAGATGTAACAATTGGCTGTTAAATGAATAACCACGTTCTGGTTGCTATTTTGACAACAATTAAAATTTTACCAATAAATGTAAACCATGTCATGATCCAAAAACACACTTGAGTGTAATGTATTGCCAACATCGAACCAATGAGCCATCACCTGCTTCGAATGAATTGCGAAGACATCACCATCACAACGACAGAGAAAGGGAAGACACGAAGGAAAGGAGAGAGAGAACGCCGTGAGAGAAACAGAAGGACGATAGTCAAAGAGAGGAAGGAAGCAAAACAAGGAAGCAAACAGTCACATTGGCAGGTGATATCAAATTCCGGGAAAGAAACAGAAGACAGAGAAAAGGAAAACACGGAAACAGAAAGAGTGAGATAAACAGCGAGAGACAAAGGATACAGGGAGCTGGGGATGGGGTCACAGGGAGATGAGGGTGGGGAATGGGAGGGGGGAGTGAGTACTGGAGAGAGCTGGGAGTGAGCACTGGAGAGAGCTCGGGGCAGGGAGGTGAGGATTTATTGTTACCTGTGCAAACATGAACACCCAACTCACAGTAAGCAAGGATGGGCAGAACAATGGCTGTAAACCATATCCGTGAGGCATGTAGGTTGTTGTGGTTCTGTTCACAGAGCTGGGAATTTGTGTTACAGACGTTTCGTCCCCTGTCTAGGTGCCATCCACAGTGCTTGTGAGCCTCCTGTGAAGCGCATCTGTGTTGTTTCCTCCGGCATTTATCGTGGTTTGTCTCTGCTGCTTCCGGTTGTCAGTTCCAGCTATCTGCTGCAATGACCGCTATATTGGGTCCAGGTAGATGTTTTTGTTGATAGAATCTGTGGATGAGTGCCTTGCCTCTAGGAATTCCTTGTCTGTTCTCTGTTTGGCTTGTCCTAGAATAGTAGTGTTGTCCCAATCCAACTCATGTTGTCCGTCAAATGTGTGTGTGGCTGTTAAGAATAGCTGGTCGTGTTGTTTCGTGACTAGTTGGTGTTCATGGATACGGATCGTTAGCTGTCTTTCTGTTTGTACTATGTCGTGTTTTGTGCAGTCCTTGCATACTGTTTTGTACACTACATTGGTTTTGCTCATGCTGGGTATCGGGTTCTTTGTCCTGGTGAGTTGTGATCTGAGAGTGTCTGTTGGTTTGTATGCTGTTATGAGTCCTAGTGATCGCAGTAGTCTGGCTGTCAGTTCAGAAATATTCTTGATGTATAGCAACGTGGCTACTCCTTTGTTCTCATTCTGTTGTCTTTCCGTTAGGCATCTGTTGATGAAATTGCGGGGATATCCTTTTTTGGTGAATATATTGTAGAGGTGTTCTTCTTCCTCTTTTTGTAGATCAGGTGTGCTGCAGTGTATTGTAGCCCTTTTGAGCAGTGTCTTGATGCAAATTCTTTTGTGTGTATTGGGGTGGTAGTTTTTGTAGGTCAGGACTTGGACTGTGTGTGTGACTTTCCTGTATACCTTTGTGGTGAATTCTCCGTTCTGTGTTCTCTGTTCCATCACGTCTCGGAATGGGAATTGGTTGTAGTTTTCTTCCTCTCTCGTGAATCGGATTCCTGTGAGTGTGGCGTTGATGATCTGGTGTTTGTTTTCTATTTCTGTGTTTTTAATAATAACAAAGGTGTCATTCACATATCTGACCCAGAGTTTGGGTTGAATTTGTGGTAAGACTGTTTTGTCTGATCTTTGCATTACATCTTCCGCTATGAGTCCAGATATGGGTGAGCCCATGGGTGTGCCGTTGATTTGTTCATATATTATTTGTTGAATGTGAAGTATTTTCTGAGGCACAGGTACAGTAGTTTTAGTATGCAGTCTTTGTTGATAGGTTCACCGTCTTGTTGTCTGTTCTGCATGCCCAGCAGGTTGGCTATTGTTTCTCCGACTAGGGTTTTGTCGATAGAGGTGAACATTGTTATCCCTTCTTGATATCGTTGATTGATATCCCCTCTGCTTTGACGGAGTCATCAGTGAACTTGCAGCTGGTGTTGTTTGGAATTTGGCAACACAAACGTGGGTTTACAGAGAATGCAGTAAGGGGCTGAGGACACAGTCGTGTGTGTACAGGGATAGAGTAGGTGGCCTTGGACACAGCCGTGGATGTACAGGGAGTACAATAGGGGGCTGAGGATACAGCCGTGGATACATAGGAAATACAGTAAGGGGCTGAGGGCATAGCCATGAGTGTACAAGGAGTAGAGTAGGGGCTGAGAACACAGCCATGGATATACAGGGAGTAAAGTAGGGAGCTGAGGGCACAACCATGTGAGTACAGGGAATACAATAGATTCCAAGGGCACAGCAGTGGATGTACCAGGAGGACAGTAGGGAGTACGTGTTCAGGGAGTCCAGTAGGTTCTGAGGACGCAGCCGTGGTGTACAGGGAGTCTGAGGACACAGTCGTGCATGCACATGGAATATAGTGGGGGGGTTGAGGACAGAACCATGGTTGTACAGGGAATACAGTAGGTTCTGAGAGCACTGCAGTGGGTGCATGAACGAGGATTTGAGACCGAGAGCAGAACAGTCATGATCTTAGTGAAGGGCAAGGCAGGCTTGGGGAGTGAATGACCTGCCCCAGTTTCTGATGTTCTCAGATTCTGTTATTGGGAAGATAGTGGGTGATATTTTCATGGCAGTTCTGTTATTGCATATTGCAGTTCGTGAGACCAGAGGATTTTGTGAGCAATCCCTGGATGAGGTATGTGTGCTGTTTTCAGTGAATCTGAGTCTACAACATGGTCGACAAATGAAGAACAAGTTGCAGAATGGGGAAGCTCTGTAAAGAGAGATGAGGGGCCTCTTTCATACCCAGCCTGGGCTTTCCATTACATTTCCCAAATCACCTCAAAGCGAGTGTGATAGTCTTGAAGGGCTGAATGGTCTCTTCTGTTTCTGTGCACCAGGTTCTAGCAGCAAGTAGCCTCCAACTGCTCCTGTCTAGAAGATATGAGGGGCTGAATGGAACGCAGGAACATAGGACTGAGGAGCAGGAATGGGTCATTATAGACATTGAGCCTTCTCCACCAGGCACTAAGATTGTGGCTGATCAGGTTGTGGTCTCAGCCTCACTTTCCTGTCTGCGTCCCAATATTCATGAATCACTTATATGTCAAATATTTAAATCATGCAGCCTTGAATCAATGTGAACTTAGAAGCACGATAAACTTCCACTGAAGTGAACTCTGACTTGAAAGTACCTTCAGAATTTTTCGTCATCTCTTTTCGAGAATCAGAGATTCATACAGCTTGGAAAAAGACCTGTAAGTCAAATCTGTTCACTCCGTTCAGATATCAAATCTGATCTAGTCCGATTTGCCAGCATTTGGCCAATATCCCTCCTCTTCCAGATAATTTTAAAATGTGTGACTGTAACCGCCTTCACCACGTCCTCTGACCGCACTTTCTGTGCACATACCCTTCTCCGTATGTAATATGTATCTTCAGTTTCGTTCTAAGTCATTCCCCCTCGCCTTCAACCTAGGTCCTCTTGTTCTGGACTCTCCTATCCTGGGGAGCAGAACGTGGCTGTTCAGAATATCCATGCTCCAGATGGTTTTTATAAACTTCTATCATTCACCCCTCAGCTTCTGTCACTCCAGGTAGAATCACCTCAACCTAATCTACCTTTCCCTGACGCTCAAACCTCCTGTCCTGGAACATCTGTGTAAATCTTTTCTGCGGACAATCGAGTTCTATGCAGTTGTTTTAAAGTGTCCTCACCAACATCCTGTACAGATGCAAAATGCCACCACAACTCCTATACTCAGTGCTCTGACTGATTAAGGCAAATGTGCCAAATGTGTTCAGCACCACTCTGTCTACCTCTGACTCCACTTTCAAGGAACAATGCACCTGCAGTCCTTGGTCCCTTTGCTCCACAACGGTCCCCATAACTTTACCATAAAGTGTACAATTTCTGCGCGGATTTGCCTTCCCAAAACGCAAAACCTCGTATTTATCTAAAGTAAACTTCATCTGTCACTGCTTGTCCCTTTGTCGCATCTAATTGTTGTCTCGTTGTACTCTGCGATAATCTGCTACATCACCTTTCTGATGTAATCTGTAACCTTACTAACTATGGCCCAAATATTCACATCCAAATCCTTTACATAAATGATGAAATGCAGTGAACTCAGTCCTGATTCTTACAGCACACTGCAGCTCACAAGCCTCCAGTCTGACAAATATCCCTCTTCCTTCAAGGCAATTGTGACTATTTTCCTCTGTATCACATGTGAACGAACCTTACTAATCTGTCTACCAATCGGAATGTTATGAACACCTTGCTGAGGTCCATACAGACAACGACTGCCAAACTGTCATACCAACTACCAAACTGATAGACAATGTCTAATAATCTTCTTTGTCACCTCTTCAAACAACTGAACTGAATTAATGAGACATGATTTCCCATGCAGAAAGCCACGTTGTCTACCCCGATCAGCCCTTGCCTTCCCAAATGTATGTCACTCCTGTCCCTGAGAATCCCCTCCAACAACTTACCCACCACTGACATCAGGCTCATCAGCCTACAGTTCTCCGGCTTTTGGGGTCTCTGTTTCCTTTTGTAGTCCCACTGCTCCACAGTGCGCAACAAATCTTAAATGTAATCAGGTTGGTGATATGGCCGATGATATTCAGACTGGGTCAGTGCCAGTTTTAGCAACAAGTCAGGCTAGTTTCTTTAATCTGCTGAAATAACATCTGAAATGATCCAGAGCAATGTTACACAAAATATGGTGGCAAACTGTTTGGATATTGCAAATAAAGAATCGATATCACCCTGTCTAAAATCACTGACACACACAATAAGCAAAATCTCTGCAATTTCACGTTGAAAGAAACTTGTCCAAATATTAGTGTAACTCATGGCAAAAGGAAAAATTGAGAGATTGTCCAAAATGTAATTCTGCTTCTGAAGATATTCTACTCATACAGCTGCTTGCAATGGGATTTCATCCTGGGAGAGTTGGAATTGGCTGAATTCCTTTTGTAGGCAGTCAGGAGGTTCCAGTGTAGCACCGTGGCTCAGTAGTTAGCACTGCTGCTTCACAGCATCAGGGATTTGGTTTCAATTACAGCCTCGGGCGACTATCTGTGTGGAGTTTACACCTTCTCCCCTTGTCTGCGTGAGCTTCTGATGGGTGCTCCAGTTTCCTCCCACAGTCCACAGCTGTATAACTCAGGTGGATTGGTCAAGTAGTGCATCATGTTCAGCGATTTCTACTAATCAGTGGTAACTGTAAGGGCTTTGGAAGGTTGGTGCGGACTTGTTGGGCAGAAGGGTTTGTTTCCACACTGCAAGGATTCTGTAAGAGTAAGAATGGTAACAATGAGAGTAGAGTTTTGTTTGAGTTCGTACACATTACTATGATGAGGAATAATGAAAGAGAGTGCAGTAGTCCGTTTCTTCTTGGGCAGATGACATTTTCTCCCTCTCTGAGTTGAATCACACAATAATGTCATTCTATCCCAAACTGGATCATGTGAGATCTCCTTGTACATTGTCCAAACTATGTCTCCATCACATTCCCTGATCCATGTAGGTGCATCAATGCTGCAATCATACACAGAATCATACCCTCAGCACAAAATGGTCTCGAGTAAAAAATGAGGTCTGCAGATGCTGGAGATCACAGCTGAAAATGTGTTGCTGGTCAAAGCACTGCAGGCCAGGCAGCATCTCAGGAATAGAGAATTCGACGTTTCGAGCATAAGCCCTTCATCAGGATGAAGGGCTTATGCTCGAAACGTCGAATTCTCTATTCCTGAGATGCTGCCTGGCCTGCTGTGCTTTGACCAGCAACACATTTTCAGCACAAAATGGTCTCGGTCGATTTGAAGACATGTTTATATGTCCCTGCGTCATGAAAAAATAAACTGCTAATGTATTCAGAATACCTGTGTTAAAGTGACTGTTTATATAACAAATACTGAAATTGCTGGAAAAGCTCGGCAGGTCTGTCAGCATCCAGATGCCTTTTAGATGTTGTAGTTGTAACAGCCTCCACCACTTCCTCTGGCAGCTAATTCCATACACACACCACCCTCTGTGTGAAATGGTGCCCTTTAGGCCTCATCAAAACCTTTCTCCTTTCACTTCAACCAATGCCCTCCAGTTTTGGACGCCCCTGACCTGCGGAAAAAAATTGACTACTCACCCTATCCATGACTATTCAAATTTTATAAACCGCTACTGCTGCGAAATGGGACTCGAATCAACACGAATGGCTGTACTTTCAATAATCCCTGTCCTAAATGCTGAAATTCAACACAGACACCTGTTCTTTCTCCATCAAGTCACAATTCTAAAACCAGTTTAATCAGTTTGTTCACACAGACACTTCTGTGTGATTTACACCTCGACCTTTGTAACCGGAGGTAGGGACACTAGCACCACTCGACAATACGCATAAAGCTGCCACAGTATTCTCCTGTTTGTTTGTTCATCAGCCTGTCGTGACATGCTGTGACATACCTCTGCAACAGGCAGGACTTGAATTCAGATCTTCTGGTCCAGAGTTAGGAACATTACCACACATCTTCAGGAATTGGAACCAAACCGAGAGCTCTGGCTCAGAGGCAGGGCACTACCCACAACAACGACCAAAACCAAAATTTGGGTCATATTTTAAGTGTCAGCTTTCAGCTCGGTGTGGATTGATTATAATCAGGTTACCATTACTGATCTACACAAAACACTTAGTTTTGTTAAACAAGTGCAAGATATTTGTCTTAACTGTAGCTTGTTGGGTGCACGTGCTGTCCCATCGAAATTAACTATGAACGTCTTTAATCGCTATTATTGTAGTCTGCAATATTAGGGAAAGAAATCCTGCAGACACTCTGCCCAATGAAGAGTCCTAAAGAGATATTTATTTCTGAATACCAGAGACGGAGAAAGACCATAATTTCTGGCCACAAAACACCGATCAGCATTATCCAACTCTCACATGCGACTGCCCTCTTCCTAAAACCATGAAATGATACCGGACCGCTCACTACTGTCCAGCCTCTCCTCCCCACTGTCTGTGTCTGCAATCTGTCCCTCATCCCCCGAACCACACACGGCAAACCAAGCTCAGGGTCTTTGTGAAAATCAAGGCAGGAGTGTTCAGGCCTTCTGGAGAGGGGGAGGGTATATTAAAATTGAAGGTGGACGGTGAGGAGGCAGTAATGTCACAGACTGGGCTGAGGGGTGGCAGATGGAGTTTATTTTAGATTAATGCGAGGTATTAGATTTTGTAAATCAAACAAGAGCAAGTCTTATACAATTAAAAGTAGGGCCTTTGGCAGTGTTGTAGAACAGAGATCTAGGCCGTCAGGTATAATTCTTTAAAATTTGCATCTCATATTGATAAGGCGTTTAAAAAGGTGTTTGACACACTTGTCTTCAATGGTCAGACCTTTGAGTATCGGAATTGGGACGTCATGGTGAGGTTGTACTGGACATTGTTGAGACCTCTTCTGTGTCCATTCTGGTCACCCTGCCCGCTCATTCCATAGGCACACCACCCTCGGGGTGAAAACGCTGCCCATTAGGTCACATTTAAATTATTCCCCTCCCACCTTAAAAATACGTCCCCTACTTTTGCACTCGCCTACCCTTAGAAAATACCTTGACTATTCACTTTGATATTATTGACGTTGATATTATTAAGCTGGAGAGGGTTCAGATAGATTAAGTTGGATGTTGTTATGAATGAAGGGAGTACGCGAGAAGGAGAGGCTGGATAGAATGGGATGTTTTTCACCGGAGAGTATGACATTGAGGGGTTGATGTTCCAGAAGTTCATAAAATCGTGAGGGGGACAGAAAAGCTGAAGGGCCAATTTATTTTCCCTAGAGTAGAGGATTCGAGACTGAGGGATATTTTAAGATCAGAGGAGAAAGCTTTACAAAAGTCATGAGAATAAATTATTTTAGACAGAAGCTGGCTTGTGTATGGAATTAACTTCCAGAGGAAGTGGTAGAAGTGTGTGCAGTTACAACGTTTATAAGACGCATAGATCAATTCGTGAAATTAAAAAGATAATAATTTGGATGGAGCTGTGAGCACTTGCCTTCTCTCAATGCCTCTCTGAATGAATCCCTGTTGGTTATAACCCTCTGACAATGCCTGTGCAGTGGCGTGTGGAGGTCAGAAGAGGATGGCATTGCATCACTTTAAACACCGCAGAGGCTTCCAGACCTGCCCACACAGAGACACAGAGACAAACACGGGTATTGTTAGGACAATGCGTGAAGCTCAGCTGGTAATTTAAACTAAACATAAAGAAATGCTCAATTTGCCTCGTAACATATAAGTGACAGAGAACTCCCAAGTTACACATGTTAATAAAAGCATCCCTGCTGGGAAGTGGTGCTGACGATGTGTTGTGAGCACACCCTCCTGCTAACCGAGACTGTGTGATTAAATTTGTCCCAGCTCAACACAAAAGGGAGATGGTATCAGGGCCACGGATTCTAAGTTGCACCTGGGGGAAAAGGAACTGACACTGAGTTTAAAGTGACAATTGCACTTCACTAAACATGTCTGCTTACTCGGTTGGCGGGATGTGGATGTTTCAGAATCTCCACACGAGGTGTCCCGGTCCTCTCTGGCTCCTACCAGGGTCCTCCCCACATGGCGCGGGTTGGGGGGAGCTGGGTGAGGGAAATGATATCGGGCCCTCGATCACCCGGCTTGGCCCTTTCTGTCCTATTCCAGGCTGTTTCTCCTGGAATGGGAGAAGGGGAAGGTGTGAGTGAGGGTGGGAGTGGGTGGCCCTGCTAATAGTATTAGTGTAGGGGGGAGGGGGGCATATGGTGTGGAGCCAACAGTGTTGTATCCATACAGTGTTATTTGTGCGTGTATGGAGGGGCGTAGTGGAATGAAAAAGGGAGAGAGAGAGAGAGAGAGAGAGAGAGAGAAAGCGAGAGAAAGAGAAAGAGCGACGGGGGAGGTGCTGCATGCAGCAGTGAGAATGATGGAGCATGAGCTTTGTTCGGGGGTCGGTCCTATAACAGGTATACAGTGAGTGTGAAGGAGCAGAGAAAATATAGTGACACTCATCCTGACAGAGCGGGAATGTTGTTAATGCTCGTGCGATACTGCTGAACATTTCTTCAGACTGCAGATACTGCACTGAGCTGGTTGTTGAGCTCAGACAATGCTCGGGGCGTCTGGTGGTGTCCTCCTCTCTGGGAAGAGAATGATCCCTCTCTGTACTAGCCCATGCACCAGGGCCTCCGTGCCCCTGTCGACAAACAATGGTGTAACTGCCACTTATCTGCCATGCTCAGGGTAAACTATGCATGACAGCTCCAAACTGAGAATGCTCAACCATGTACCCATAGTCCTTTTAATGCCGGCACGTCAGGGATCATGGAATATCGAGGGACATCCGGGCGATGGTGAGTACTTCCAGAGAGAAACGGGCTGGCATCGAATGTGAGGGATACCATGGGGTGGAATGGGTAGCTAATGAGGTGAGTCCAATAAGATAGCACCGCGAAACTAGCCCAACCTCGTGCAGATCATCGCTCTGTCACAATCAATGAATACTGACTCATGTTACAGGATGCTGTTGAAATGTCTTAATTTCCGCATTCTGAAAACTGGAAACACATCCTTCCATGATACTGTCTCTTCATTTCCACCTCTCTGTCTATACCCCAACTCCACCCATGCAATATTTAAACTGATTCTACGGCCATCTCTCTCTGGCAGTGATGTTTACACCCAGAGAAGCCCCGTCATGGCACAATGGATATGTGGAGCTGTAAATGGATGGGAGCTGCACATCATGTCACTTCCAGCATGGACTGCAAATTTCCCCACGCTGGGAAGCGATCGAACACAGTGTCACTGAGCAATGCACTGGGGTGGTGTACACAGACCTACATGCTGGGAGGGTAACTGCTCCAGATTTACAGATCAGTGCACTGGGGTGGAGTACACAGCTCGACATGCTGGAAGGTTAACGTCACCTAGTTTACAGATCAATGCACTGGGGTGGTGTACTCAGTTCTATGGTCTGGGAGGGTAATTGCTTCAGGTTACAAATCAAGGCACTGGGGTGGTGTACACTGGCCTACGTGCTGGGAGGATAACTGCTGCTGGTTTACAGATCAATGCACTGGGGCAGTGTACACAGTCCTACATGCTGGGATGGTAACTGTACCTGGTTTACAGATCAATGCACTGTGTTGATGTATTACACAGTCCGACATGCTGGGAGGGTAACTGCACCTGGTTTAGAGATCAATGCGCTGGGGTGATGTACACGGTCCTACATGCTGGGAGGGTAACTGCATCTGGTTTACAGATCAATGCACTGGGGTGGGGTGCACAGTCCTAAGTCTTGGGAGGGTAACTCCTCCTGGTTTACAGATCAATGCACTGGGGTGGTGTACACAGCCCTACTGGTTGGAAGTGTAACTGCAACTGGTTTACACATCAATGCACCGGGGTGGTGTACACAGTCCTACATGTTGGGAGGGTAACTGCTCCTGGTTTACAGATCAATGCACTGGAGTCTTGTACACAGCCCGACATGTTGAGAGGATTACTGCTCCTCGTTTACAGATCAATGCATTAGGGTGGTGTACAAAGTCCTACATGTTGGGAGGGTAACTGCTCCTGGTTTACAGATCAATGCACTGGGGTGGTGTACACAGCTCTACTTGTTGGGAGGGTTTCTCCTCCTGAGTTACAGATTAATTCGCGGGTAATCACTGTACAGGTCGTTGTGCTGGTCAGACTATCTGGTCGAGGTTTGTCGATAATGCAATGATGTGGTTTTTGCAGCTCCCCATGCTGGATGGATATTTGTTTCTGGTTCACACATTAGTGCACTGCTGTGGTCTGCACAGCTCCCGGTGTTGGACAGATATCTAGTCCGCGTTTATACACCAATGCATGGGTGTAGTTTGCACAGGTCCCCGTGCTGGACAAGTATCTAGTTCGGCTTTACAGATCAATGTACCTCTGTGGTCTGCATAACTCTCCGTGCTGGATTTGAAGAAGGAAATGTAAGAGCGAGGAACAGTTCAGCCAAACGAATGAGAGTGTCGGTGGAAGGTTACTGTTGGGGATGTTGGGAGGGAAGAAACGGAAGGCTTGGAGGCCCTGCTCATGGCGGATGGAGGTTCAGAGAGATTGAATATCCTTGGTGAAATGAGAGTTGGGGGCCAGGGAAACGGAAGTCTTGGGGGAATGGACGGCAAAGGTCGTACCGCGAACGTATGTGGGGAGTTCCAGGACTAGGGGGACAGGACAGTTTCGAGCAGGTGGAGATGAAACAATGGGGCAGGAGCATGCTGAGGCAATGGGTACGGCCAGGGTGGTCAGGTTGTGGATATTGGGAAGGAGGTAGAATTGGGCAGTGCAGGGTTCCCGAGCTATGATACTCTGGTTTCCACCATCTGCAGTTCATGTTTTTACCTGAGCTGCACACGAGCCTGGTCTGCACAGTGTGCAACGGTAACAGATATCTCCTCTGGGTTGATGGTGTCTGGGCTGGTTCTGTGGGGCAGATTGAGAACGTGGTATATCTATCCATTTCAGCTGATCTGGCGATGCCTTTACTTCCCATTCTTGGGACTGGAACCTCGTCTCTCATCCCATTTATATTCCAGTGTGTTCAGGCACAGTACATCATGGCGGTGGGATGGTGTGGGATATAGGTAAATTAATGTTGCTTCTGCAATTATAATTGCTTTACAAAGTAAATAAACTCACACCAGTATGTAATTGCTTCAGCCAACAGATGGAGGGAGTAGATATTGGGAAGGCAAGGATGTGCCTAACAAGAACCCATAGCAGGATGAGGTCAAACGGCCTTGTGAGGACAGAAATAAGCATTTTGTCACAGACAAGGCCGGATAAGACAAGAGATAAACAGGATGAATGGATACCGGTCTTCAGGAAGTGGAGGATTTAAACTGGGGTGGTGGTGGGGGGGAGCAATGACATAAAAAAAAGCAGCCAAATTATATAAATATCGAGTATCTGTTGAATTCGGTATGTGAGTCCCTTGCCTTGTGAGGAGAGGCAGACAGTGAACTTCACACCCTCTTGCAAGAGTTAAATAAAGGACACTACTGATTCAGATTTTGTCTCGGACTGAAATTATTGAAGTGAGTGAGTGTTGTTTCTCACAGGTTGATAGAGGGGAAAGGTGATGGACAGGTCAAGGAGTTCCTCGGAACGTTCTGTCCCTAACATTCTATGTCTGACATTCCCCGGAAGATTCTATCCCTGACATTGTTTGTGAACGTTCGGACGTCAGTGAATTGAGCAAACGATAAGATCCGAGGGAAGAGATCCCGTTCCAGGGAAAAGGAGACACTGTTCCGAAAGCCTCTCAGGCTGTTAACGAGGTGAATGCGTTTTCCTTGCATTTCCATTTCTTCTGACACAGGATCGACCACATTTTAGAACAAAATACAAAAATTTCCAAACTCCGTTTGCCTTCAGGAAACTGGGAGAGACTCCTCCAGGACAGCAGCGTTTCCAACGCCCATATTAGGAATTGGGAAGGAGTGACGTGTGCCTGCTCTCGAGTGATCGATTTTGTGGGAATGTTCAAGAAACTTTCTGTCCTTATGGATGTGTCTCTGTGTGTTTGGGGAGGGAGGGTTTCTTGTGGTTTATGTCACATTTTTGTCAGTAATTCAGACGTTTAGGTTTGTTATTCCAGCTCCAATTATTTTTAAAAGTCTCTGAATACAGGGACACATTTGAAAATCTCACTGGGTCCCCAATCAACCGGGTCCTTTTGCCTCCAGGCTGATGGATAATGGGTTTGTTTTCCTTCCTCACAGTTAACGTAATGACCATCTACGTCCTGCTTTATAAAGATTGTGGATTGTCTCCATGTGTCAGACGTTACCTGGGGGCCATGGCAGCGGCGGATCTCCGGGTCATTATCTTCGACCTGATGCTGAGACACATTCCCATGACTTATGCGGAACAGTTTTCTTTCCAGAGGTCTTCCATCCCCGTGTGTAATATCCACGCCGTCCTGCTTTATGCAGCCACTGACTGCTCTGTCTGGTTCACCGTCACTTTCACCTTTGACCGATTTGTGGCCATTTGTTGGCAGAAGCTGAAAAGTAAATATTGCAGTGAGAAAACGGCTGTTGTGGTTCTGGGAGCAGTGACTGTGCTGAGCTGTTTAAAGAACATTTTCTGGTATTTTATGTTCACGGGTTGGTATTTTCTGGAGAACCTCCCCTGGTTTTGTGATGTAAGAGGCGGTGTTACATCCTCCACTGTCTGGACCACAATCGAGTTCCTCCATTACATTCTAAACCCGTGTGTCCCATTTCTCCTGATTCTGCTGCTCAATGTTCTCACCGTCAGACACATTTTAGTGACCAGCAGAGCCCGCAGGAGACTCCGCGCTCACACCAATGGGGACGCTCAGTCTGACACAGAAATGAGAAACCGAAAAAAATCGATTATTTTACTGTTTGTGATCTCGGCCAATTTCATCCTGTTATGGTCAACGTTCATGGTGTATTCTATATGGTACCGGATGTTGTGGATTGTGGATACCCCTGTGTATCTCTATCCCTGTGTGCGAGATTTGGGCTACATGCTGCAGCTCCTCAGTTGCTGCACAAACACCGCGATTTATGCCGTGACCCAGACTAAGTTCAGGCAGCAGCTGAAGAATTTGCTGAAATATCCCTTCTCCCAAATCCATCCATTAATTAAATTCCGTCATTAATCAATCCATCCGGGATGTTCTCATTTCAGTTCAGTGCTTCAGCGATGTACCAGCCTGTCGCTGTTTTAACAGACAGAGGGGAGCGCTGGTTTGTCCATCCTTATCCCATAGATGGGTTACAGGGACACATTTCAAGGTTTCTCAAAACTCAGGGGCCAGTGAGAAAAGGCACCATCCCACTGACTGTATCCATCACTTCCATTTGTAAACAATAAAAATGTTGATTAAAGCGTGCCGAGCAGCAGAGTGACCGATGTTGTTGTGTGTCTTTGTGTTGGAGAAGCTGAGCTAAAGAGAGACAGATTCGACCCCAAGTCCGGGTCCTCAGGGAAGGGCAGGGCAACGCGCCCTGAGCTCATGAGCTGGGGTTAACTCCCTCTGTTTCCACTCCCCCCACCTGCCCTCACAATTTCCTTTCCCCTACTCTTTCTACTCAATTCCCTCCCCTTTCTCAATCGTTTTGCACACACTAGCTTTCTCACCACCTCTCCCTTTCACTCTTCCTCGTCCCTCTCTCTCTCTCTCTCGCTCTCACATGCACACATACACACACACAACATCGGTTTCTCCACCTGCCTCCACTCTTTCATCTCCCCCTCATTCTCTCTCGCTCCTGCCGTCTCAGTCTCTCTCCCATAATTCAGTCTCTACCACATTTTCCCCATTCTCCCACCTCCGACATCTCTATCATCTCAGCCCCACCATCCACAAGCAGCCTCACCACCAATCACCCCAGTCTCTGAGTCAGACGGAGAGGGAAGGATCAGGGAGAAAGAGTTTGTAAGATAGAGAGGAAGGGCAGGAGAGAGATTCAGTCATAGAGAAACCGAGGGATATGGGGAGAGAAAGACGCCAAAAGGGAGGGGGATTGAGAGTGCGAGATGGTGGAGAGAGAGTGAAGGAGAAGGGTGAGAGAGAGGAGCAAGGGAGAGATAGGGTGAGGGAGGGAGACAGACGGGGAGGAGATAATGAGAGAGAGGGGTGAGAAGAAGGGGGTGAGAGATGGGAGAGAGAGAGATGTCAACGAGAGAGAAAGGCGAGCGAGAGGGGACGAGAGAGACGGGTCGAGAGAGAGGGGAGGGCAATGCGAGAAAGAGGTGAACGAGAAAAAGAGGGGGACGAGAGAAAGAGGGGGTGGGAGGAGAGGGGGCGTGAAAGAGGGGGCGAGAGAGAGTGTGGCTGATAGCAAGGGTGTGAGAGAAAGCGGGGTTAGAGAGAGGGGGCGAGAGGGAAGGGACGAGAGCGAGGGGGAGAGAGGGAGGGGAGAGTGAGAAGGGGCGGGAAAAAGGGAGGGCGAGAGAAATGAGGGCGAGAGAGGGGGGCCGAGGGAGAGAGGGAGGCGAGAGGGAGCAGAGATATAGAGAGCACGAAAAGGGAGCGAGGGGAGAGAGAGAGTGGGAAGAGAGTGGAAGAGATAGAGTGGGAGAGAGAGAGTGAGGAGAGAGCGGGAGAGCGAAAGGAGGAGAGAGAGTTGGTGAGAGCGCGGAGAGAGAGAGAGGGAAGATAAAGCAGAGATAGAGAGAGAATGAGCGAAAAGCGTGAGTGGATAGAGAGAGTGGGAGAGAGAAAGAGAGGGGAAGGAAAGGGGGGTACAGAGAGAGGAGAGAGCGCAGAGAGAGCGGGAAGAGAGAGCAGAGATAGAGAGAGAGGGGGAAGAGAGTGAGAGAGGGGAGAGAGAGGGGAGCCTGAGAGAGGGGAGGTCGAGAGATACGGGGAGGACGAGCGAAAGGAGGGTGAGAGGGGATGGCGAGAGAGAGGTGAGGACCTGAGAGAGGGTATGGTGAGAGAGAGGGGGAATGACGAGAGAGAGGATAGGGTGAGAGAGAGGGGATGGCGAGAGAGAGGGAATGGCAAGATAGCGGAGAACCCGAAAGAGAGGGGAGCCCGAGAGAGAGGGGCGCTCGAGAGAAAGGGGAGAACAAGTGGGGAGAGTGAGAGGGGAGGGATGGAGAGATGGGAGAGCAATAGACTGTGGCGGGCAATAGAGAGTGGTGGGCAAGAGAGCGTGGAGGGCGAGAGAGGGGGAGGGCGTGAAAGGGGAGAGCGAGAGAGGGGAGGGAGAGAGGGGACAGCGAGAGAGGGGAAGGCACGAGAGGCAGGGCGAGAGAGAGAGGATGGCTAGAGAGTCGGGAGGGAGGGAGAGGGGAGGTCGAGAGAGGGGGAGGACGAGAGCGGAGGGCGTGGAAGAGAGGAAGGCGACAGAGGAGAGGGCAATGGAGAGGGGAGGGAGACAAAGCGAGTAGGGTGAGAGAGAGGGGAGGGTCAGAGAGGGGAGGGCGAGAGAGGGGAGAGCGAGCAAGGGGAGGGAGAAGAGGGCAGAGCGAGAGGGTGAGGGAGAGAGCGGGGAAGGCGAGAGAGAGGGGTGGGTTAGAAATGGGAGATCAAGAGAGAACAGGGCGAGAGATGGTGGAGAGGGAGAGGGCAGGTCGCGAAAGTGGAGGGCGAGAGAGGGGGAGGGCGAGACAGCGGGGATGGGGAAAGAGGGGAGGGCAAAAGAGGGGCGAGCGGGTGACGGGAGGGCCAGAGGTGGGCGGTAAAGACAGGTTAGGGAGAGAGGGGAGGTCGAGAGAGGGGAGGGCGAGAGATTTGTGGGAGAGAATGTGGTGGGTGAGGGGAAGGGGAGGGCGAGAGAGGGGAGTGCGAGAGACGGGAGGGCGAGAGAGGGGAGGGAGAGAGAGGAGGGTGAGAGTGGCGAGGCGATAGAGAGTGGAGGGCGAGAGAGAGGGGAGGGAGAGAGAGGGTAGAGAGTGAAGAGGGAGACTGAGGGGTATGGTGAGAGAGGGAAGGGTGAGAAAGGGGAAGGGCGAGAGAGAGGTGGGCAAGAGAGCGGGGAGGCAGAGAGAGAGGAGGGTGAGAAGGTCGAGGCGAGAGACACGGGGAGGGCGAGAGACAGAAGGGTGAGATAGAGGGGAGGACGAGAGTGGGGAGGCGAGAGAGAAGAGAGGGCGAGAGAGCCGAGTGCGAGAGGGGAGAGACAGTAAGTGCGAGAGAGCCGTGACAGAGAGAGGGGAGGTTGAGAGAGGGATGGAGAGAAAGAGGGGAGGGTGAGAGAAGGGGAGGGCGAGAGAGCAGAGGGCGAGAGAGAAGGGAGGGCGAGAGCGAGTGTCGGGCGAGAGAGAGGGGAGGGCGAGAGAGTGGAGAGGGCAAGAGAGAGGGGAGGGTGAGAGAGAGGAGAGAGAGAAAGAGTGGTGGGCGAGGGAGAGGTGAGTTTGAGAGAGGGGAGTGTGAGAGACGGGAGAGCGAGAGAGGGGAGATGCGAGAGAGGGGAGGGGGGATCGAGAGAGGGTAGTCGAGAAAGGGAAGAGCGAGTGATGGGAGTGCCAGAGATGGGAGTGCAAGACAGGTTAGGGCGAGAGAGGTGAGTGCGAGAGAGGGGAGGGCGAGAGAGTTGAGCGAGAGCGAGTGGTGGGAGAGGGAGAGGGGAGGGCGAGAGATGGAAAGGCGAGAGACAGGAGTGTGAGAGACGCGAGGGCGAGAGACGCGAGGGAGAGAGATGGGAGTGCGAGAGAGGGGAGGCAAAGAGAATGGAGGCCGAGAAGGATGGGAGAGCAAGAGAGGGGAGGGAGAAAGAGTCGTGCGTGAGGGAGAGGGGAGCATGAGAGGTAGAGGTGCGAGAGAGGGGAGGGTGAGAGAGGGGAGGGTGAGAGAGGGTAGGTCAAGAGAGGGGAGAGCGAGTGACTGGAGGGCCAGAGATGGGAGGGCGAGAGATTTGAGGGAGAGAGAGTGGTGGGCGAGGGTGAGGAGAAGTCGAGAGAGGGGAGGGTGTGAGACGGGGTTGGCGAGGGAGTGGGGAGGGCGAGAAAAAGATGGGAGAGAGAGGAATGGGCGAGAGAGAGGGGAGGGCGAGTTAGAGGGGAGGGGCAGTGAGAGTAGAGATGGGAGGTCGAGCGGGAGGAGATAGCGAGGGAGAGAGGGGATGGTGAGAGAGGGGGAGGGCATGAGAGGGGATCGTGAGAGATGGTAGGGTGAGAGAGAGGGTAGTGCGAGAGACGGGAGGGTGAGAGATGGGAGGGTGAGAGCCGGGTTGATGATAGTGTGGAAGGCGAGAGTGGGGATTGTGGGAAAGGGGAGAGTGAGAGAGCGGAGGGAGAGAGCGCGGATGGCTAGAGAGGGGAGGTCGAGAGAGGGTAGTGGGGGAGACGGGAGGGCGAGATGCGGGAGGGCGAGAGTGGGGAGAGTGAGAGAGTGGAGAGAGAGAGAGGTGAGAACGAGAAAGTGGGGAGGGTGAGAGAGAGGGGACGGTGAGGGAAAGGAGAGCGAGAGAGGGGAGGGAGAGATGAGGGGAGGGAGAGTTAGTGGGGAAGTCGAGTGAGAGGGGATAACAAAGAGATGGGAGAGCGAGAGAGAGAAGGCGACAGAGAGGGCAGAGTGAGAGAGAGGGTTGGATGAAAGTGCAGCGGGCGAGAGAGAGGGGAGTGCAAGAGTGGGGAGGGCGAGAGAGGGAACGGCGCAAGGCATGTGGCGAGTGAGGGGAGGGCGAGAGAGAGGGGAGGGCGAGAGAGGGGAGGGCTACTGATGGGAGGGCGAGAGAAGGGAGGGCGACTGAGGGGAGGGTAAGAGAGGGGAGGGAGAGAGAGGGGAGGGCGACAGAGGGGAGAGCAAGGGAGCGGTGGGCGAGAGAGCAGAGGACGAGAGAGGAGGATGGCTAGTGAGAAGAGGGTGAGAGAGGGGAGGGCGAGAGACAGGAGCGAGAGAGACGGGAGGACGAGAGAGGGGAGGGCGGGAGAGCGAGGTCGACAGCCGGGAGAGTGAGGGGAAGGAGAGAGAGAAAATGGGTAGGGAGAGTTAGTGGTGAAGAAGAGTGAGAGTGGAGTTCGAGAGGGAAGGGACAGCAAGAGAGAGGGAAGGGCGAGAATGAGGGTAGGATGAGAGAGGGAAGGGCGATGGAGGGTAGGGCGAGAGGATGGTGGCTGAAACAGGGAGGGCGTCAGAGTGAGGAGAACGAGAGAGAGGGGATGGCGAGAGAGAGGGGAGGATGAGAGAATGGAGGGCGAGAGAGGGGGGAGAGACAGAGTGGAGGGTGAGAGAGTGGAGGGCGAGAGAGAGAGGGGAGGGCGAGAGTGGGGGTGGGCGAAAGAGGGGAGGGCGAGAGTGAGGGGAGGGCGAGAGAGAGGGGAGGGCGGGACGGTGTGTGGGCGAGAGAGGGGAGGGCGAGAGTGATGGAAGTGCGAGAATGGGGAGTTCGAGACGGCAGAGAGCACGAGAGAGATGGGAAGGCGAGAGAGGGAAGAACAAGAGGGAGCGGGATCCCTGCCTGATCCGTACCCAACACTGTAATCACCCCCTCCCTGACTGATCCCTAGCAAAAACTGCAATATCCCCCTCCCTGATTGATCTAAAACCCAACACGCTATTCATCCACTTCTTGACTGATTCCTATCCAACACAGCAAACGCCCTCTCCTTGACTAATCCCTACCCAACAACTAATCTCCCCCTGCCTGCCTGATCCCTATCCAAAACTGCATTCTCCCACTCCCTGACTGATCCCTACCAAACACTGCAATCTCTCCCTCCCTGATTGAACCCTACCAACATTGCAATCTCCTCCTCCCTGACTGAACCATACCAACACTGCAATCTCACCCTCCATGACTGATTCCTAACCAACACTGCCAACCACCACGTCCCTGACCTGATCCCTACCCAACACTGCAATCTCCCTCTCCCTGATTGATCCCGATTCAAAACTACAACTTCCCCCTACATGGCTGATCCCTACCCAACACTAAACCCACCCCCTCCTTGACTGATCCCTGCCCAAGACTGCAATCTCCCCATCCCTCACTGATTCCTATCCAAAAAAGCATTCTCCCCCTCCCTGACTGATCCCTACACAACACTGCAAATTCCCCCTTCCTGACTTACCGCCAGTCAACGCAGCAATTTCCTCCTTCCTGATTGATCACTACCCAACGTTGTAATCATCCCCTCCCAGACTTATGACTACACAAAACTGCCATCTCCCCTCCTTGACTGATCCCGACCCAACACTGTAATCATCCCCTCCCTCACTGATCACTGCCCAACATTGCACTCACCCCCTCCCTGACTGATCCCTATCCAAACTGCAGTCCCTGCCTCCCTGACTGATCCCTATCCAAAACAACAATCGCCACATCCCTGACTGATCTTCACCCAACACAGCAATTTCCCAGTCTCTGACAGATCCCTACGCACTATTGTAATCACCCCCTCCCTGACTGGTCCCTACACAACATTGCAATTATCCCCTCCCAGACTGAACGCGGCCAAACACTGCACTCACCCTCTCCCTAACTGATCCCTACACAACACCTCACACAACCCCTCAGTGACTGATGCCTACATAACACTGCACGTCGCCCCTCCCTGATTGATCACTGCCCAACACTGCAATCTCCATCTCAGACTGTGCCCTTCCCAAAACTGCATTCTCCCCCTCCCTGACTTATCCGTTCCCAACACTGTAATCACCCACTACCTGACTGATCCCTACCAAAAAATGCAATATTCCCTTGCCTGACTGATCTCAAACCCAACACTGCAATCTTTCTCCCTGACTGATTCCTAGCCAACACAGCAATCGCACTATCCTTGACTAATCCGTACCCAACAATTAACCTCCACCTCCCTGACTGATCAATATCCAACACTGCAATCTCCCCCTCCATGACTGATCCCTAGCCAACACTGCAATCTCTCCCTCCCAGACTGATCCCTGCCCAACACTGCAATCTCCCCATCCCTGACTGATCCCTACCCAACTGTGTACTCTCCCTCTCCCTAACTGATACCTACACAACACCTCACACACCTCCGCCCTGACTGATTCCTACCCAACACTGCAATCACCAACTCCCTGACTGATCACGAACCAACACTGAAATCTCCCCCTCCCGGACTGAATCCTACCCAATGCTGCAATGATCCCCTCCCAGAATGATCCCTACCAAACACTGCAATCTCCCATCCCTGACTGATCCCTACCCAACCCTGCAATCTCCCCATCCCTGAATGATCCCTACCCAACTCTGTACTCTCCCTCTCCCTAACTGATTCCTACACAAAACCTCACACACACCCTCCATGACTGATCCCTACCCTGCACTGCAATCACCCCTTCCCTGACTGATTCCTACACAACACAGCAATCACACCTTCCCTGACTGACCAGTACCGAACACTGCAATCACTTCTCTCTGACTGATCCCTACCCAACACTGCAATCACCCCCTCCCTGACTGATCCCTACCGAACACTGCAATCACCCCTCCCTGACTGATCCCTACCCAACAAGGCAATCACCCCTCCCTGACTGATCCCTACCGAACACTGCAATCACCCTCTCCCTAACTGATTCCTAGACAGCACCTCACACACTCCCTCCCTGACTGATCCCAATCCAACACTGCAATACCCCCTCCCTGACTGGTCCCTACCCAAAACTGAACTCTCCCACTCCTGACTGATCCCTACACAACACAGCAATCACCCCTCCCTGACTGATCCCAACAAAAAACTGCATTCTCCCAGTCTCTGATTGATCCCTAGCCAACACTGCAATCTCCCCATCCCTGACTGATCCCTCTTCAACGCTGCAATTTTCCCCCTGATTGATCTCTACCCAACACTGTAATCATCACCTACGTGACTGATCCCTACTCAACACTGCAATCTCCCCTCCCTGACTGATCCCTTCCCAATACTGCAATTTCCCCCACCCTGAATGATCCCTAACCCAATACTGTAATCATCCGATCCCTGACTTATGCCTACCTAACACTGCAGTCTCCCTGCCGTGACCGATCACTGTCCAACACTGCAATCTCCACCTATCTGAATGATCCCTATACAACATTGCAATAACCCCCCTCCATGACTAATCCCTACCCAAAACTGCAATCTCCCTCTCTGCGACTGATCCCTACCCAACACTGCAATATCCCCCTTCCTGACTGATCCCTACTTAACACTGCAATTTCCTCCTCCATGTCTGATCCCTAACCAATACATATATTTTGCCCGTCTTGTTCGATCCCTAACTCAGCATTGAAAGTATTCCTTCCCTGACTTATGCCTACGCCTCACTGCTATCTCCCACTCCCTGACTATTCCCTATACAACATTGTAACCTCTCCATCCCTGACTGATCCTTATCCAACCCTGCAATCTCCTCCTCCATGACTGATCCCTGCCCAACACTGCAATACTCCCCTCACTGTCTTATCCCTACCCAACACTGAATTCTCCCTCTCCCCGACTGACCCCTATGCAACTTTGCAATCTACCCCTCCCTGACTGATCCGGACCAAACACTGCAATCTCCCCCTCCCTGACTGATCCCTACACAACACTGCAGCCTCCCTCTCCCTGACTGATCCCTGCCCCACAGTGCACTCACTCCCTCACTGGCAAATCCCTATCCAAGCTGCAGTCAACCCTTCCCTGACTGATCCCTATCCAAAACTGCAATCGCTCCCTCCCTGACTGATCCCTACCCAACACAGCAATCGATCTTTCCATGGCAGATCCCTACCCAACACTACACTCATCCTCTCCCTAACTGATCCCTACACAACACCTCACCACCCCCACTGGCTGATCCCTACCAAACACTGCTATCTCCCCCTCCCTGACCAATCCCTACCCAAAAGTGTAATCACCACCTACCTGAGTGATCCCTACCCAAAACAGCAATTTCCCTCTCGCTGATTGATCTCTAACGCAACACTGCAATCATACCCTCCCTGACTGATCCCTATCCAACATTGGACTCACCCTCTCCCTGACTGATCCCGACACAAAACTGCAATTACCCCCTCCCTGATTGATCCCGACTTAACACTGTAATCACCCCTCCCTGACTGATACCTACCCAACACTGTAACCTCCCACTCCCTGACTGATCTCTACCCAAATCTGTAACTTCCCCGTCCCTGACTAATCCCTATCCAATACTGCAATCTCCCCCGCCCTGACTGATCCCTACCCAACAATACTTCACCGCCCCGACTATTTTCCACCCAACACTTTAATGTACCTCTCCTTAACTTGTCCATACACCACACAGTAATCACCCCCTTCCTGGCTCACCTCTTTCCGACACGATCAGACCCCTCTTCCGGACTGATCCCTCCCCAGCACTGCAATCTCCCCCTCCTTGACTGATTCCTACCCAAAGCTTCTATCTCACCCCCACCGACTGATCTCTCCCCAACACTGCACTCACCCCCACCCAGACTCGTCTCTTTCCAATACTGTAGTGCCCACGCTCCCTGACTGACCCCCTACCAAAAAAGTAATAACCCCCTCAATGGCTCATCTCTCCTACATCATGCCAGGGAGATGGAGGTATTAATATTTAATCCCGTCCCTTGCGTATTTGACTCTGACAACATTGAGAGAACGCTATGTGTTGTCAATCTCCATAGTGTTCGATGGAGGCACTTTGAGGAAGCTTTCCTCCAGATCTAAGTCCATTCTCAAACTAATCTGGGCTATTTACACGAGAACCATTTCGGTGAAGGTTCACTTTGAATCCTTTCTGTGCCTTTCTGTAGTTAGCTGGGAGCACTGATAACCTGGGCAGTACTGTTCCTGGGAATATTGATGGGAGCCAGATTAAATGGAGATTTCTGGGAGCCATTTCTTCCCATGGAAGAGATAAAGTCTCACAAGTGCACATTGAGATGCTGATGGTGTTGTCTAGTTATTTCCATAAACAAGGTAAACAACCCAATCAGAATGTTCGGTGTGAGGTGACAGTGGGGGAGCACTTTGGAACCAGTGACCATAGTTCTATTAATATTGTAATCATTGTGGAGTAAGAAAAAATGTTCCACAGTTGCTAGTTCTACACTGGGGCAAAGCAAATTTTGATAGAATTAGCCAGGAACTTGCAGGGGTTGCTTTGAGAAGTTTGTTTGCAGGCAAAAGGACCTCTGCCAAGTGGAAGTTCTTTCAATGTTGGATAACTACAGTTCAAGGTCTGTACGTTCCTGTGAGTGTAAAGAGCAAGGTTGGCAGGAATATTGAACCATGGATGACAAGAGACATTAAGGCTTTAACCAGAAAAATAAGCAGGCATTGTTCAGGTACAGGCAGCTGGGGTCAAGGGAATCCCTGCTGATACATAGGGGATACAAGAGTTTACTGAAGAAGGGAATCAGGAGGGCAGATGACCTTGGCTGAGAAGATTTGGGTGAATCCAAAGAGATTCTTGCAGTATATTAAAGGAAAAAGAATAACTAGAGAGAGAATAGGACCCTTCAAGGACCAAAGTGGAAATGTATGTGCAGAATCGCTGGAGTTTATTTCCCTCTGTGTTCACTGTGGGTAAGGACACAAAGGTTTGGGAACTTGGGGAAGTTAGTGATGATCTCTTGTTCACAGTCCACATCACAGGAGAGGGAGTTGTGAATACATTAGAATGTATGAAGGTGGATGAATCTCCCGGACCTGACCAAACATATTTAACAACACTGCAAGAGGCGAGGGAAGAAATTGTGCGGTCCCTGGCTGATCTTTTTGCATCAGCGTTATCCACGGGTGAGGTCCCAAAGATTGCAGGGCAGCAAATGTTGTGCCGTTATTCGAGAAGGGCTGCAAAGTAAAATCTGGGAAGTAGAAATCAGTAAGCTGAATATGTTTGGTCAGTAAGTTACTTGAGAAGATTCTGAGAGATTAGATATACATTCATTTGGAAATACATGTTTTGATTGGGAGTAGTCAGCATAGCCTTGCGTGTGGGAGACCATGCCTCACAAATTTGTTAGCGTTCGTTGATGAAGTGATCAGGAAATTTGACGAGTAGACTGTACAGATGTGTCGACATGTAGACTCTACACATTTCAGTACGGTGTTTTGATAAGGTTCCACTTGGTAAGTTGCTCTGGGAAGGTTAGATCGCATGAAATCCAGGAGGCGTTGGCAAACTGGATACACAACTGGCTTGATGGTAGGAAGCAGATGGTAACAGTTGGACTGGAGGCCTGTGACCCGTGGTGTGCCTCAGCGGTCATAGAATCATGGAATCCCTCCTCTGTCGAAACAGGCCCTTCGGCTCAACAAGTCCACTGGCACTCTGAAGATTATTCCACACATACCAATTCCCCTACCTTGTTACTCTACATTTACCCCTGAATAATGCAACTTACTTACACATCCATGAACACTATAGGCAACTGAGCATTGCCAGTTTACCTGACCTGCACATCTTTGGGCTGTGGGAGGAAACCGGGACACCCAAAGTAAATTCACGCTGCAACGGGGAGAGCGTACAAACTCAGTTGGTGTGGCATGGTGTCTCAGTGATTGGCACTGCTGCCTCACAGCGCCAGGGACCCCGGTTGGGCCCCAGCCTCAGGTGACTGTGTGGAGTCTGCACATTCTCCCTGTGTCTACGTGGGATTCCTTTGGGTGCTCCAGTTTCCTCCTGCAATCCAAAAATGTGTAGGCCAGATGAATTGGCCGTGTTAAATTGTCCATAATGCCAGGTGCATTCGTCAAGGGTAATTATTAGGTAGGGAGAATGGCTCTCTGTGGGTTACTCTTCGGCAGGTCGGTGTGGACTTGTTGGGCCAAATGGCCTGTTTCCATACTGTAGGAAATCTAACCCTAACAGGATCCAACCCACACAGACTATCCTGTGAGGTTGGAATTGAACCAAGATCCACGGTGCTGTGAGGCAGCAATGCTAACCACTGAGCCATTATGCCACTGAGCTGGTCAGTCCTAGGCCCATTGCTGTTTGTTGTCTATATAAATGATTTGGAAGGGGATGTTTAAGGCATGATTAGTAAGTTTTCAGATTATACTAAAATAAGTGTGGAAGGTTCTCAGCAATTGCAACAGGGCATCGATCAACTGGGGAATTGGGCTGAGAAATGGCAAATGGAGTTTAATGTAGACAAGGGCGAGATCTATCATTTTGGAAAGACAAATCAAGACAGGAGTTTAATGGTGATTGGTAGGGCCTGAAAGAGTGTGGTGGAACAGAGGAACCTTGGATTCCAGATGCGCGGCTCTCTGAACTCAGGGAAACAGGGCAGTGAAGAAAACTTTCGGCACACTGGGCCCTTCATCAGTCAGGGCATGGAATATAGAAGTTGGGAACTTATGTTGTAGTTGTATAGGATGTTGATAAGGCAGCACTTGTAGTATTGTGTTCAGTTTTGCAGACCTTGCTCCAGGAAGGATATTATTAAACTGGAAAGAGTGCAGAAGAAATTTACAAGGATGCTGCCAGAACACAACGAGAGTTAAAGCGAGAGGTTGGACAAGCTAGGACATTTTCCTTCGAGTGTAGGAAACTGAGGGGTGCCCTAATAGAGTTGTCTAAGATCATGGGAGGCATGGATACGGTGAATGCACTCAGTCTTTATCCAAGGCTTGGGGAATCAAGGAAGAAAGGGCATCAGTTTAAGGTGAAAGGGGAAAGATTAAAAGGGAACCTGAGGGATAACGCATTTCCCCAGAAGGTGGTACACATACCGAATGATCTACCAGTGGAAGTAGTCGAGGAAGATATAATTAATAACATTTAAAAGACACTTGGACAAATACATAAAGAGAAACATATTGGAAGGATATGGGCCAAGTGCAGGGAAACGGGGTTAGTGCGGATGGACCAGTTTCTGCCAAAGAGCCTGTCTCCATGCTGTAGAACTCTATGACTCTATGAGTATACCCAGGTGTCCTAAAATACAGAAGCAGCTAAAGCAATAGGAACATGAGCCGGTACAAATATGAAACAGTCCTGCAGAATTTGGCAGGAAACCAGCCTGGCCTTGCAGCGAAGGATTCCTGGGACAGGAGCTGTGGTGAGAAGCCCATAGAGAGCAGGGGAAGGAAGCTGAAAAGCTCAATCCACTGCCGATAGCCTGGAGGATCCCCGGCTGGGATAAGGCAGCTGGAATCCAGTCATCCCAGGGAAAACTACAGGCTGTGACAGAGCTAGGTTTCCTACACAAGGAGCAGGACAGAACGTTGCAGGAAAATCTCACCCACATGGAACAACTCTAGTTACAATTGGGAAGAGCCCAATCCAGTGAAAGGAGGGTTTCTGGGGATGGGGAAGAAGCCTCAGGTTACATGGACAATCTGGAAGGACAGTGTATGAGCTCCAAGCTGCTGCATGGATCCTGTACACCTGCAACATGGAGCAACACACATCAGGCCCTAGTAGGAGGTTCCAGGAGCAAAGACAATCCCCAGGGAACCAGGGCTCCTCCCAGAAGGGGATAATGTGTGCCTTTGGGATTCTACCTCCCCAGGGAGATAATGACAGCCCCCGCATTGACACATCCACACCCGCCCACAGATGGGGACTCCCACTCCCTTTCTCCCAGGTAACTGCACCTTTTGTCCCCAGCCCTGACCCACAGCCGAACTCAGAATCCATAAACCCTGTGGTTACCCAGTCTCAAACAGCTGATGATCTCACTCCATACACAACAGCTATTCCAGGCACACAGCTGGTGGGCAGCACCAAAAAATCCATGTCTCTGTCCCAGATACATGTTTGGATGAGATTGACCGACGCTGAGGAGCAAACCAAATTAATCGCCATGTGCCTTAGTCCAGCAAGCCATTTAGCCCTCCCTGAGGGCCAACAGCTAGGGAGAGGCATCCATGATGTGATGAAGGCAGCGGTCTGCACATCTCGAGGGCAGTATAAGGTAGATTCTGCAGAGGCGCTACATAAATGCAGAACAACAACCAGGGGAATGCCCTTCCACACCCCCCGTCAGCTTCACCCGGAGCCTCTGGGTCAAATTTGTCTGGGTTTTCAGAGATATGACCTACATCTCTCTTAGCGATTGGAAACTGGCCATACCCCTTGTCTCCCATGTTTCAGAAAGAAGGAGTGACACATGGGATTCGACCGCTCAAATACCCCCTGTAATGAGATTCTAGATTAGAGTGGTGCTGGAAAAGCACAGTTCAGGCAGAATCCGAGGAGCAGTATAATCGACGTTTCAGGCAAAAGCCCTTCATCAGGAATAAAGGCAGAGTGCCTGAAGAGTGCAGAGGAGGTTGGGCGTGGGGAGAATGGAGTATAGAGTAAATAGCTGAGTGGTGGAGATGATGAAGAAGACAGGTTGGGGAAGGTTGAAGTGGATAGGTGGAATAGAAGATCGGCATGTAAGACAGGTCATGGGGACAGTGCTGAGCTGGAAGTTTGGAACTGGGTTAAGGTGGGGGAAGGGGAAGTCTACATTGATGCCCTGGGGTTGAAGTGTTCCGAGGCAGAAGATGAGGCGTTCTTCCTCCATGCGTCTGGTGGTGAGGGAGCGGCGGTGAAGGAGGCCCAGGATCTTCATGTCCTCGGCAGAGTGGGAGGGGGAGTTGAAATGTTGGGCCACAGGACAGCGTGGTTGACTGGTGCGAATGTCCCAGAGATGTTCCCTAAAGCGCTCTGCTAGGAGGCGTCCAGTCTCCCCAATGTAGAGGAAACCGCATCGAGAGCAACAGCTAAAAGTAATGATATTGTTGGATGGGCAGGTAAAACTTTGATTGATGTGAAAGGCTCCTTTCGGGCCTTGGATGGAGGTGAGGGAGGAGATGTGGGCGCAGGAGGCTTGGGCCCTCTGCTAAGTAATCGCTGAAAATAAAATAAACTTTAGGGATTTCCTCATTGTGTTACAGGATCTCAAGGATCACAGGCGATTTGTGGGTTATCCCCGAGAACGGGTACATGGTCATGAGATACTGAGCACACAGCCCGGACAAGGGGTCAGCGTTCAGACAGAGATATCCCAGGGTGCTCACCAGGGAGAATTCTCAGAAACAAAATTAAAAACGGGCTGAGACCAGGAGGGAAGGCTCTTCCAACAGCTTGTCCCACACACACCAGACTCTGGTAACACCAGAATCATTAAACTCACCGGGAATTCTTTGTTCACGAACAGTTACCACAAACTGACACTAATCATAATGAATACATCAGGGATACAGTAACCAGAGTAGTGTCCCTCCCCATTAAAATTATTATGTTCCCAACCGACCAACAGGATAGAACATAGAACAATACAGCATAGAACAGGACATTCGGCCCACGATGTTGTGCCGTACATTTGTCCTAGCTTCAGCACCTATCCATATACCTGTCCAATTGACGCTGAAAGGTCACCAATGATTCTGACTCTGCCACTCCCACAGGCAGCGCATTCGTGCCTCATCATTCTCTGGGTAAAGAAACTACCCCTGACATCCTGCTGTACCTTCCACCCTTCAACTTAAATTTATGTCCCCTTGTAACATTCTATTGTACCCTGGGAATAAGTCTCTGACTGTCTACTCTATCTATTCCCCTGATCATCGTATAAACCTCTATCAAGTCATTATCAAGATAATGAGATGAAGGACAGGGAAGTATGAGGGAAAACCCAAAACAGTAATTAACAGATGAAAGAAAAGAGAACTCCTTAATGATCTAGCCACAGAATACAGGGCAGGAGTGTTACCAGTCAGTTCGTTGACTTGGCTAATTTGGAGAATAAATTCAGGATCCTGACCCAACAACTCTCTCATGAACCTGAGAAGGACTGAATACAGAAAACCCAGAGGAGACCATGGGACAACTAGTGGGGAATGAGGCGAACCATCACTTAGTGACCTGACTGGAGGGTCACGCCAACATGATTAGCCAGATCATCCACGGCCCAAGCAGAGATGACGGTGAGCAGTAAAACCACATCCTGTACAGTATCTATGGTAACGGGATGATAAAACAGCTGATGGAAAAGCTCAGGCAGGCCAACCAAGGGAAAATCCCATCCTGGGTTCGTGACAAACAGTGCAAACATTTATTCCAGGAGAACACCCACACGAACATCTCTCGCTGTCAGTGACAGCAGCTCACCAACGGCTGGGTTAGTAACAGCTGTAAGGACACTCTCGGAGGGACACCTGGGCTTGGTACGTGGGATTCCAATTAACCCAAGTGACAAAGGTAGGATGAAGTCAAAATTATCGGAGTTGTACAAAAAAGGTATTTGGATGGATTACCATGATTTCCTCTCACATACTATGGAGATAGAGGGAACATTGACAGAGACCATACTTACGTAAATGTGAAGGAACAGGTCATACCATGACATGCCCATAGCCTATTATCCGAGAATCCGGCTTGTCTCACATCAAGCTGTGTTCCTAACCGCACTCACCTTTATATATCTCGGAATACCGGTGGTTAGGATTGCAGGCTGCAATAGATGGGCACGATCATGGTGAATCATGCCTGGACACACCCCCAGGGGCTGGAAGGCAGATAGAACTCCCCGGGTGATCACCTTAGTTTCATTCATTTGCAGCGTTTGAGTGTTCCTGGCTGGGCCAATGTTGATTGCCTGCCCATAGTTGTCATTACGACAGATTGGCAATGTTAAATTGCCCATTGTGTCAAGGGACATTCAAGATAGCTGGAATAGCCATAGGAGGCACAGGGTTTCAGGGATATCATCGGGGCAATTGGTCTGAGTTGGATTCTCTTCAGAGGGTCATTGTGGACTCAATGGGCCGAACGGCCTGATTCTGTTCTGTCAAGATTTTATGATATCACTTTATCAGCCATAAGACCATCGGTTTGACCAATGTACACAATGGCTTTTGCACAGACAGCTGGCTACTCTGACAACAAACATAACCAGCTTTTAAAATTAAGTTTGTAATTTATTGCATAAGCTTCTTTCCATTCAAGTGGATGAGTTGGGGGGAAATGTCACAACCTCCTTGCTAAAACATCGAGAGACAGCCAAGGGTTGTTGGCCAAGTAAATCTCCCAAATCACAAAACCCACACACCAGGCACAGTGCAAACACAGCATAATGTAAAAGGCAACAGTTATTCTGGACAGACGTATCTATGAAACAAAGGAGGGCCCAGACAGGAAGGCAGCGGTTCCTGCGACACAAAGAAACTAACAGCAACAAGCCATCCAAATTATTGGCAATGCTTCAAACTATTAACTGATTCTCCGAATTGGCCAGAACTGAACAAAAACAGGGTTCATCTGCAGACTGATTTCTTGAATCTCTGGAGACCTTCTGAGGAGATCAGAATGGCAAGAGACAGGAAGGGCTTATGCCCGAAACGTCGAATCTCCTGTTCCTTGGATGCTGCCTGATCTGCTGCACTTTTCCAGCAACACATTTTCAGCTCTGATTTTCAGTATCTGCAGACCTCACTTCCTCCTAAGAGACAGAGACCATCTGAATTCCAGAGACAGAGGAAGAGAGAAAACAGTTTCGCAGGTCCAGTGGAAGAACCAGAGAGAGAGAGAGAGAGAGAGAGAGAGACAGGTTGAAGCAAAACCGAGGAGCAGGGGAGAGAGGGAATGCGAAAAACCATCGAGAGAGAGTTGGAACCAACTCGAAAAACGAGTGTCACCCCTTCAGTTTGTCCATGTTTTAACTCCTGTTTGTCTCAGTCTGACTTCCCCTTCTCTCCCTCTCTCTGTCCTCTCTGTCTCTCTGCCCTTCGGTCTCTATCATTTTCTCTCACTGTCACTCTGTCTTTCTCACCCTCTCCCTGTCTCTCTCTAGCCAACTTTCGCCCATCTCCTTCTCCATCTCCACTCTCTCGATCTCTCTCTCTCTCTTTTCCTCACCCTCCCTTTCTGTTTTCCCTTATTTCAGACCTGAAAGATCTCACCCAATTTTGGACCCCCTCAAAAATAAAGTGCCCCTCATTTTCACTTCCCTTCCAAATTTATCCCCTTCCCAATTGTCTTTACTACCAAATAATTGCCCCACCAAATATTTCGCTGCATCCAACATTGCTGTCAGCCCCACTCCCTGAGGCATAGGGAAATGAGTGGAAAAGTGTGGATCTGGAATAACCCAGCAGGTCAGGCCTGAACCATCGACTCTCCTGCCTAAACTGCTGTGTTTCCCCAATTCCACACTTTGTAACTCTGACTCTTCAGCATCTGCAGTCCTCACTTTCTCACACAGGTAAATAAGTCTGGGTTGGCTGACTGGCCTGAAACTGTTTTAATGCACAACAAGATCCCAGTCCCAGAATTACAAAAGGTTTGCATCACATATGGAATCCTTCCTGCCCCCCCCCCCAATTAAATGATCCTGGTCCTGTTCAGGATCCTCAGAATTGGCCCCTGAATGGCCTCACTGACTATCCTTTCTGTGGAGATCTCTTCTCGTCCTGTCTCAGACTTTGAGTCTCCTGCTATTCCTCCCTCATTCTCTCTCTCTCTCTCTCTCGCTGGCAACAGACCCTCCTTTCTCCGCCAACACCAAAAGCCCATCAAACACTCCTCCTGTCTCTGGCTGTCCCACTCCCTCCTTGTCACCCATTCTCCCCCTTCCCATGTGGACCCACATCTCCTGGGCTTGAGGACATGGTGCAGAGACTAACACAACAAGATCCCACTCTGCAACCATTCCCGAGCCACAATCACTGTCCTTCTCCCTCCATATGTGTCCTTCTTCCGCTCGCTGACTCTCTCACTTTGTCCTTCTCTCACTCTCTCCGTCTCCCTGTCTCTCACTGTACAACTCTCTCTCCTCACTTTCTCCATCGCCACTCTCTCCATGTCTCTCTCTCTCTCTCTCTTTTGTCACCCTCACCTTCTCTTTTGCTTGATTTCAGACTCAACCAGAAAAGTACTTTATGTCCCTTACATTCACCTCTTCCCCACAGTCGGGGTAAAACCCGGAAGAGACCAGGAAAAGATTGATTCCCCCCGCATTAACTGTACAGTATCCAGCGACACAGAGACACACTCTTCCCAATGTACCTGCCCCAGTCACTGGGACAGAGCAGAGGGATCCATGGAGAAAGAGGAAGAGAAACTACAAAAGAGAAAAAGTGATGAACAGACAGATAATGAAAGGGAGGGAAAGCACAAGAAAAAGACTAGAAGGCGGAGGTGGGGAGAGAAAGTGAGAAGAACTGAAAGAGAGCAGGAGACAGGCAGAGAGAGAAAGGGAAAAAGAGAGAGAGTAAAACCCCAGGAATGAAATACAATGTCAGACAGATACAAGGTGAAAAAGGGGAGGCAAAGACAGGGAGAGAAGGTCAGATAGACAGCAAGAGAGAAAACCCAGGGAGAGATATAGCACAGAGAGAGAGAGAGAGAGAGAGAGAGAGAGAGAGAGAGAGAGAGAGAGAGAGAGAGAGGATTTGCAGCAGCAGAAGAGATAGAGCTGAGAGTGTTGGATGCTGGTGGTGGTGATTGTGGGGGGGGTCTGCTGCGATGCAGCGAGAATGATGTACAGACAAGAATAGAAAAATCATACAGAGCTGAGAGAAAGATGCAGAGAGAAATGAGTAAGGTGTTGGTTTTGTGAAAGATTGAATGATTAAGCATTCTTGAAAAACATGGTGGGGTGACAAAGTGGCAGAGTGTTGTAGGACGGGAATTTACAAGGAAATGACAACTGGGCAGTGATGTGAAGAATGTTGAGAGATAGGAATTGAAGGAAAGATGTGGGAGACACAGCTGGGAACACAGAAATAGAAATGAGAGCGCTCATCGGAGTAGGAAGCATTGAGATCGGTGGGATCAGACTGTGCAGCTTCTCCCTCTCTAGTATTTTGCATCTTTGTCTCTCCTCGGTGTAGAGCTCGCCGCTTATGGTGTGTGTGTGTGTGTGTGTGTGTGTGTGTGTGTGTGTGTGTGTGTGTGTGTGTGTGTGTGTGTGTGTGTGTGTGTGTGTGTGTGTGTGTGTGTGTGTCTGTCTGATCACTCTCTCTCGTTCCAGCTCCTGTCTCATGATTCCTCATGGTAGAATAATTTGATTCTCTCTGTCTTTGTACTGTCCTGGTTTCAGCTCACAAATAAATAGCAGAGCAGGCTCAAAGGGCTGGATGGTCTCCTCCTATTCCTATTTCGGATGGTCTTATGTTCTTAATGCTATCTCTCAGCTCTTGGCCCACACGCTGGACGTTATGACTACAAAAGGCCCTGATCGGTAGAGTGCTGCACTCTTTCGTGTGTCTCGGAGGGAACCAGCCTGATTTGGATTGGAGTTGCAGCCTCTCAGTGAGAAGTGAAATCTCCTCAAGGTAAGGTGCCTTCCACTGTAAGGTGGAGCAGGCCTGTCTCGTAGAAGCAAACAGCAGGCCAGATGTGTTTTGTCCCTCAGCTCCATTTCAGAAGGCCACATGGGAGGGGCTTGTTTCCTTCATCAGCTTCCTGTGCTCTCCCTTTGGGGTTAGGGTGGGGGCTGAAATGGCCTTTCTCCCGACTCCTATTGCAGGCTGGCTATGATTGAGTTATACAGGGCATGCCCCTGGAGTGAGGTCAGTTAGCTCAGTTGGTTGGGCAGTTAGCTTACCACACTAGCGAGAGTTACTCTGAAGGGCCCTCCTTCCCAGCATCTCCCCTCAGCTGGGGCATGGTGACCCTTTGATTAAAACACCACCATACACCACTTTCTAATGAGGAGATTTCTCATGCTCTGGTAAGACTATGGTGACTTTACATTGGTTTGTACCTGGAACACTGTGTGCAGGATTAGTCACTGCATTGCCAGTGGGATGTTAGTGTGTGGAGAAGGTTTACTGGATGCATCCCCACTGGAATGAACAGCACTCACTTTCCCCCAGTTAAGTCACTCTTGCAGCTTTTGTGTCTTTGGAGACACAAGGACCAATTCACCTGAAACAACAGCTGGATTTTATATTCATGGGTACCTGATAAGATTGGCTATTTTACGCACGCTCTCTCACACACACACATACACACACAGACACACGCTCCCTCAAACACACATATAGACACACTCTCTCACACATATGCACACACACATACATAGGCACACTCTCACACATACATACACACTCTCTCTCACACACGCATACACACACAGATACATGCTTCCTCAAACACACATAGACACAGTCTCAGACACACATACACATAGGCACAACTCTCTCTCACACACACACACACATACACAGACGCACTCTCTTGCACACACAGACACAATCTCTCTCACACACAACACATACAGACACACACTCTCCCTCACACATACACACATACACACTTACACACAGACACACTCTCTCTTTCAGACACGTGCAGGCACGCTATATCTCTCCCTCACACATACACATAGACACGCACTCACACACACACACACACACACACACACACACACTCTCTCACATACACAGACATTCTCTCTCACACACGCACACACACACTCTCTCTCACACACACACATATACACACAGGCACACTCTCTCTTTCACACACACATATACACACAGAGTCACACGCTCCCTCAAACACACACACAGACACACTCTCTCACACACACACATGGACACACAATCTCTTTCTCACGCACACACATAGAAACCCTCTCTCACACACACTCTCACTCACACACTCTCACACAAAGTCTCTTACACACACAGACAGGCACACATTCTCTCCCAAGCATTCTCTCACACACACACTCTCTCACACACTGTCACTTACACACAGACACACTCATTCTCTCACACACACATGCACACAGACACACTCTCTCACACACACATATACACTCTCTCATACACAGACACACTGTCACACACACACATAGACACACAGACACAATCTCTCACACAGAGCTCTCTCATACACACATACAATCACATTCTCTCACACACACATACACACTGATATACTCTCTCACACACACATACACATTCTCTCACACACAGAGACACACTCTCTTTCACACAAAAACATACTCTCTCTCACACACACTTATACACTCAGTCACACAAATACACACACTCTCACAAACATGCACACACAGACACACACATCCTCAAAACACACACAGACACACAATCTCACATAAACACACACTTTCTCTCTCACGCACACGTATACAGACACACAGATATACACATGCATCCACTCTCTCACACACACAAATACGGACAGTCTCTCTATCTCTCTCTCTGTCTCTCTCTCTCTCTCTCTCTCTCTCACACACACACACACACACACACACACACACACACACACACACACACACACACACACACACACACACACACACACACACACACACACACACACACACACACACACCTGTAAAGGCGGGGTTGAGGTTTTGATGGATAAATTATTTCTCAGAGGACTAAACCCTGATCTCGCATGATGACTGCTCCATAGAGACAGACAGCAGCAACAGATGATTTGTTGTATCTTCATGTGCACCACCTCTCGCATCGACAGCATTCGTCTGTTTGGGTGCCTGCATTTCTAACGCGTCTCCAAGCAACAAGTGACAATAGATTGATGAAAGATTTTCTCCAAACCATGTTTCAGACACATGCTGATGTTATTTTTCACTGATTGTTTAAAATGATCTGAATGTTCTGAAATGGGGAGTGACTTCCATTTTGAAATTATAACATCAGAGTGCCTCGGGGAATTGCACCTGTTCCTTTCTAGCCACTGCATTCTGTCCCGCCAGATAGTTCTCCCTCAGTACCTCAGAAAGTGTTCCCTCAATACCTCAGAAAGTGCTCCCTCAACACCTCAGAAGGTGCTCCCTCAATACCGAAGAAAGCATCACTTTGTTGTATTTAATACCCAAAGCCTCTCAGACAGTAGCTCTACAAAAGATTCACATTTTCAACACTTCAGGATGCAGCCCAGCTCCCCAACTCAGACTGCGTTCAAACCCTTTCAGACTGGAAGGAGCCACATCCACCCATGTCCAAATTGGAGCCCTGGTCCCCAGAACATGAGTTGTCTCTGTGGATTAATTTTAGAATTCCTACAGTGTAGACGCAACCATTCCGTCCATTGGCTCCACACTGAATGTCTGAACAGCATCCCACACAGACTCGCATCCTCTATTCTATCTCTGTAATGCAGCATTTCCCAAGGCATCTTTGGACTGTGGGAGGAAACTGAAGCACCCGGAGGAAACATACAGAGAGAACGTGTAAACTCCACACAGACAGTCACCGGGAGTTAGAATCAAACCACCGAGCCACCGTACTGTCCTCTCTCATTGGATGCCATGTCATCTAACCTCTTATTAAGGAACCTCCCATATGAAATCTTCTCACCTGTCTCCTTGGTCATCTCTTCAAAAACGTTACCAAATTGGACGGCACGGTGGCACAGTTGCCTCCCCACTGCAGAGACTCTGGTTCAATTCCTGTTTCAGGCGACTCCCTGCGTGGAGTTTGCACATTCTCCCCATATCTGCGTGGGTTTCCTCCCACCATCCCAAAATGTGCAGGTTAGGTGAATTCGTCATGCTGAATTACCCGTAGGAGCATGGGGCAATTCTCGCTTTTTTCCAAATAAATTGTCTCTCAGAATGCCCTCCAACAGCTAACCCATCACTTCCAACAGGCTCACAGCTTCATAGTTCAATGGCTTGCAGCCTTCCTTCAATAATGACATATCATTAATCACCAGTCTTCAGGCACCTCACCCTCGTCACTGATTGGTCCATCTGAGAAGGCCATCTCCACCCTTCTGGAACCTAAGGCTATCCTCCTCAGTATTTAACACCCCACCAATCTCCATATCATTCATGAAACTACTGATTAACCATCCACTATTCAAATCTAAATCTTTTCTATCAATCACATCAGCAAGACCCCAACAGTGAGACATGAACGGACAGAGATTTCTAATTGGGCCATCACTGTCTGCTTCCTGCCACTCAACATTCTGTGCCAAATTCCTTTGATCTTGAGTTTGTATGTTCACTATCAGTTTCAGTATGGGTCCTGATAAAAGTCTTACTGACCTCCAAGCAGACGACAGGAATGTATTGCCCTTTTTTACACACCTGGTCACCTCCTTAAAAAGTGCAATTCGATTGGTCAGACCAGACCTCCCCCTTAATCGAACCATTCTGACTGCTCTTCATGAACTCCAGTCTCTTTGAATGCTGACTAATTCGATTTCCCAAAATTGCTTCCAACAGACGTCCCATCCACGATATTAGCCTGACTAGCCTGTAGCTGCCTGGTATATCCCATGCTCCTTCTTGAATAGCAGTACCACATGGTTAGTCTGACGACACCTCTCCTGTGGCCATAAGGGATTTGAAAATGTTTGCAAGTGTACCTGCCACTTCCTCCATCACCTCATTCGGTAAACTGAGATACATTTGTTGTGGTTCTGCTCGCCGAGCTGGAAGTTTTTGCTGCAAACGTTTCGTTCCCTGGCGAGGGAACATCATCAGTGCTGTTGGAGCCTCGTGTGAAGCGCTGCTTTGATGTTTCTTCCGGTATTTGTATTGGTTTGTTCTTGCCGCTTCCGGGTGTCAGTTTCAGCTGCAGTGATTTGTATGTGGGGTCCAGGTCGATGTATCTGTTGATGGATGTTCTTGCCGTTTCCGATTGTCAGTTTCAGCTGTAGTGGTTTGTATATGGTGTCCATATACAAACCACTACAGCTGAAACTGACACCCGGAAACGGCAAGAACATCCATCAACAGACACCTCGACCTGGACCCCACATACAAATCACTGCAGCTGAAACTGACACCCGGAAGCGGCAAGAACAAACCAATACAAATACCGGAAGAAACATCAAAGCAGCGCTTCACACGAGGCTCCAACAGCACTGATGATGTTCCCTAGCCAGGGAATGAAACGTTTGCAGCAAAAACTTCCAGCTCGGCGAGCAGAACCACAACAACGGATACCCGAGCTACAAATCTTCAATCAGATTTTTTGAGATACATTTCCACCGTCTTTGGAGATTTATTGGGTTTTAAGAAGGCCAGACCAGTCAGAACCATCTCTACCTATATCTCCTCCGGGTGCTCCGGTTTCCTCCCACAGTCCAAAGATGTGCGGGTCATGTGAATTGGCCACGCTAAATTGCCCGTAGTGTTAGATAAGTGGTAAATGTAGGGGTATGGGTGGGTTGCCTGTCGGTGTGGACTTGTTGAGCCGAAGGGCTTGTTTCCACAGTGTAAGTAATCTAATCATTGAATTGTATCACAGAACATCCCTGTCCCAATCAGCACTGACGAAATGTATCCCTTCACTTTAGCCTCTGGGTCCATGCACAAATTCTCACTGTGTTCCACAACCTACTCTTCCTCTCAATATCAATTCACCCTTACTGTCACTGTAAAGTCCTTTCAAATTTTTATTTCCTCTCTTAGCACTCCTGTCCCCCAGGCAATTCGCCTGCAATACGACTTGGAGGAGTTTGTGATGTCATTCTGGATGTGGATTAGCATTGGGAAGCTCAGAAATAAGGAACACACAAGTGTGGGGAGGTGGGATTCATTTGGGATGAGAAAGTGGAAGCTGAGGAATAAAACTCAGCCCTGCAGTATGAAAATATCCTTTTCAGCGTCGGTCAGTCATGCTAAACGAAAACTCGATCCCTGGGAAAAAAGGGATCAACCTCTTCAGTTTCAATAACCAAATGAAGACGGTCTGTTGAACACAATCTCTGGAAACTGGAGGCGGGAATCATTGCTGAGCAGAATATGAAGGACCCAGAGGCAGAAATGTACGGAACAATTTCAGATATTCCTCTAAGACCACAAGACATGGGAGGACAAATTAGGCTATTCAGCCCATTCAATAGTGTGGCACTTACTCAGTACTGGCTCTCTGACAATGCAGGTATCTCCCATACTGAAGCGCTGACAGTGCAGTGCTCCCTCAGTAATGACCCTCTGACAGTGCAGTGCTTCCTCCGTCCTAACCACCTGACAGTGCAGCACTGCCCCCATATTGACCCACTGACATTGCGCCAATCCTTCATTACTAACCTCTTGACAACGCAGCACTCCCTTTGTAGTGATGCTCTGAGAGTGTTGCGCTCCCTCAGTAATGATCCTCTGATAGTGCAGCATTTCCACAGGACTTATCCTCCGACAGTGCGGTACTCCCAAAGTGCTGATTCTCTGACAGTGCAGCCCTCCCTCAAACTGACCCTCTGACAGTCCAGCACTTCCTCAGTACTGATCTTCTGACAGTGCAGCACTCCCTCAGCACTGACCCCCTGACAGTGCAGCACTCCTTCCCTACTGGCAATCTGACAGTGCAGCAATCCCTCAGTACTGACCCACTAACGGTGCAGCACTCCCTCATTACTGACATCTGACAGTGCAGCACTCCATCTGTACTGACCTTCTGACAGTGCAGTATTTCGTCAGCACTGACCCTCTGACAGTGCGACACTCCCCAGTAATGACTCTCTGACACTGCAATCCTTCCTCTGTCCTGAATGGCAGACAATGCTGTACTCCCTCCATATCGATCCACTGACAATGCAGCAGTCCCTCAGAATTGAAACGCTGACAGTGCATCACTCCCCTGGTCCTGCACCCCTGATAGTGCGGCACTCCCTAAGTACTGACCCTCTGACAGTGCAGCACGGTTTCAGTACAGATCCTCTGGCAATGCAGCAGGCCCTCAGTATTGACATTCCGTCAGTGCATTGATCCCTCAGTACTGATCCTCTGACAGTGCCACACACCCTCAGTACTAAATGTTTGACAGTGTAGCGCACCTCAGTACAGATATTCTGGCAATGCAGCAGGCCCAAACTACTGACTGCCCAATAGTGCGGTGATTCCTCAGTACTGACCCTATGAAAGCAAGACGATCCCTTATTTCTGATCCTTCGGAATGAACATTTCCTCAGTACTGACCCTGTGACAGTGCGGTACACTCTCAGTCCTGACCCTCTGTCAGGACAGCACTCCCTCAGTACTGACCCTGTGACAGTGCGGTACAGTCTCAGTCCTGACCCTCTGTCAGGACAGCACTCCCTCAGTACTGACCCTCTGACAGTGCGGTACACAATCAATACTGACCCTTTGTCAGTGCAGCATTCCCTCAGTCCTGACCCTCTGACAGTGTGGCAGACCCTCAGCTCTGAACCTCGAACCGTGTGGCACTCCCTCAGTACTGACCCTCTGACAGTGCAGCACTCCCTCAGTACTGACTCTCTGACAGTGCAGCACTCCCTCAGTACTGATCCTCAAACATTGCAGTTCATTCTCAGTACTGATCCTCTGACAGTGCGGCACTCCCTCAGCACTGACCCTCTGACAGTGCAGCACTCCCTTAGCACTGATCATTTGACAGTCTAGCTGTCCCTCAGAAGTGTGCCTCTGACGCCACAGCTTTCCCTCAGTATGGACCCTCTGACTCTGCAGGACTCTCTTTGTATTTACATTTCGCCAGTGCAGCAATCCCTTGGTACTGACCCTCTGACAGTGCAGAACTCTCTCTCTATTGACCCTCTGAAATAGCACTCACTCAGAACTGACCGTGACAGCGTCTGTACGCAGGGAGTGCTACATTGTCAGAGGGTCAGTACTGAGGGACTGCTGCACTCTCAGATGGTCAGTACCAAGAGAGGGCTGATCCCTCAGTGTGACACTCTGACAATACTGGCCATCTGAGAGTGCAGCAGTCCGTCAGTACTGACCCACAGACAGTGCAGAACTGTCTCTGTACAGTCCCTCTCAAATAGCACTCACTCAGAACTGACACTCTCACTGTGTAGCGCTCCCTCAGTGCTGACCGTCTGACAGTGCGCACACCCTCAGTGCTGATGCTATGACAGTGCAGCTCTCCCTCAGTACTGACCCTTTGACTGAACTCCTCAGCGATGGCCTTCTGGTAAAACAACAGTCCCTCTCTACTGACTGTCCGACAGTGAGGTGATCACTCAGAACTGACCCTCAGACAGTGCAGCACTCCCTTGGTCCTGCGACCCTGACAATGCAGCAATCACTCTGTCCTGACCCCCCGACAGTACAGCACTCCCTCAGCACTGATCCTTTCACACTGAAGCACTCCCTCAGAAGTGAGCCTCTTACGCCACAGCATTCCCTCTGTTCTCACCCTCTGACTCTGCAGCACTCTCGCTGTTCTGATATTTCTAGAGTGCAGCACTCCCTCAGTACTGACCCTCTGCCAGTTCAGCACTCCCTCAACACTGACCCTCTGACTGTGCAGCAATCCCCCAGTACTGACCCCCTCTCAGTGCGCTGATCCTTCAGTACTGACACTCGGACAGTGCAGCGCACCCACAGTACTGACCCTCTGACAGTTTTGCATTCCCTGAAGACTGAACCTCTGAAAATGCGACACTCCCTCAGTACTGACCTATGAAATACTGATGCTCCAATAGTGAAGCAAACCTTCAGCACTGACGAACCCAACAGGGCAGCGCTCCCTCAGTGCTGACCCTCCGACACTGTGGCACTTCGCTGACCCTCTGACAGGGCTGCATCCCCTCGGGCCGGCCCCACCGACAACGCAGCACTCCCTTAGTACTGACCCTCTGATACTGCAGCATTCCCTCAGTACTGACCCTCTGACAGAGCAGAACTCCCTCGGTGCTGATACTCTGACAGTGTGTCATTTTCTCGTTTCTGTACCTCTGATAGTGCAGCACCGCCTCAGTATTGACCCTCTGACAGGGTTGTGTTGTCTCAGTGCTGACCCTCTGATGTTGCAGTGCTCACTCAGTACAGGTCCTTTAACAGTGTAGCATTCCCTCTGGACTGAACATCTGAAACTGCACTGCTCCCTCATTGCTGACCCTTTGACAGTGTAGCATTCCTCATTACTGGCCCTCTGGCAATGCAGCAGGCCCTCAATACTCACCCTCTGACCCTCAGTACTAACCCCCTCACAGCGCAGTGTTTCCTCAGGACTGTCTATGACACATAACGTGGCAAACCCACGGTACTAACCCTCTCACAGTGCGGCACTCTGACAGCATGCTGATCCCTTAGCACTGACCCTCAGGGAATGAGCACTTCCTCACTACTGACCCGCTCACTGCACAGCATTCCCGTAGTCCTGACCTTTCAACAGTGCAGCTCTCGCTCAGTACTGATCCTCCGACCGTGCAGCACTCCCTCCGTACTGGCCCTCTCACAGAGCAGCACTCCTTCAGTACTGACCATATGACAGTGCAGCAACCCTTCCGTACTGATCCTCTGACAGTGCAGCATTCCCTCAGTAATGACATTCTCAGAATGCAGCACTCCGTCCGTACTGATCCTCTGACAGTGCAGCACTACCTCAGTAATCACCCTCTGACAGTGCAGCTCTCCCTCAGCACTGCTCTTTTGACACTGCAGCACTGCCTCAGAAATGATGCTGTGACACAACTGCATTCCCTCAGTACTGGCCCTCTGATTCAGCAGCACTCTCTTTGTACTGGCATTTCTACAGTGCAACATTCCCTCAGTACTGACACTCATACAGTGTGGCATTCCCTCAGTACTGACCCTTCGACAATGCGGCACTCCCTCAATGCGGATGATCTAACGGTGCGGCACTCCCTGGTTCTGACCCTCCGAAAGCGTGGCAAGCCATCAGTACTGGCCCTCCGACAGAGCAGAACTCCCTCAGTACTAACACTATGACAGCGCGGCACTGCCTCATTCCTGCACTTCTGATATTCCAGCAATGCCTCAGTACTCACCCTTTGGCAGTGCAGCACTCCCTCAGAACTGACCCTCTGAAGCAACACTCCCTCAAAACTGACACACTGACTGTGTAGCGCTCCCTCAATAATGACCCTTTGACAGTACATCACTCTCTTAGTACTGACCCTCTGACAATGCAGCAGTCCCGCAGTACTGAATGTCCGACACATAGCGTGGTGATCTCTCAGTACTAACCCCCTCATAGCGCAGTGATCCCTCAGTACTAACCCCCTCACAGCGTGGTGCTCCTTTGGTTCTTACCCTTTCACAGTGCAGCCCTCCCTCATTCGTAACCCTCTCACAGTGCGGCACTCTGACAGTATGGCGATCCATTAGTACTGACCCTCAGAGAGTGCGCACTTCATCATTACCGACCCTCTCACTGCACAGCAATCCCTCCGTCCTGACTCTCTTACAATATTGTACTCCCTCCATATTGATCCTCTGACAATACAGCACTCCCTCCACACTGATCATCTGAGAGTGATGTACTCCCTCAGTACTGACCCTCTGACAGTGTGGGAGTGGCCCTATACTGACCCTCCGACCGTGTGGCAATCCATCAGTACTGACCTTCCAATAGTGCAGCGCACCCTCAGTACTGGACCTCTGACAGTCTGGCCCAATCTCAGTCCAAAATCTCTGACAGTACATCACTCCCTCACTATTGATGCATTGACAGTGCAGCACTCCCTCAGTACTGACCCTCCGCCTCGGTTCTGCACCTCTGACAGTGCAACACTTCCTCAGTACTGACCATCTGACAGTGCAGCACTCCCGCAAAACTGACCTTCTGACAGTGCAGTACTCCCTCAGTACTGGCCCTCTGACAAGTGCAGTGCCATCTCAGTGCAGATCCACTGATAGTGTGGCTTGCCCTCTGGACTGAACCTCTGACAGTGTGTTGCTCCCTCAGTACTGACTCTCTGACAGTGCAGCAGCCCTCAGTACTGACCCGCTGACAGTGCAGCACTCACTCAGAACTGACATTCTGACTGTGTCGCACTCCCTCAGTATTGACCTTTTGATATTGCGTCCTCCCTCAGTGCTGGCTCTTTGACAGTGTAGTGCTCGCTCAGTACTCACCCTCTGATGGGGCCGTGGTTTCTGAGTAGAGAGCCTCTGACAATGTGGCATTACCTTTGGACTCAACCTCTGACATTGCGATGCGCCCTCAGTACTGACTCTTTGACAGTGCAGCACTCCCTCAGTGCTGATCCTCTGACAGTGTGGTGCTCCCTCAGTACTGACCCCTTCACAGTGTAGTACTCCTCAGAGATGCCACTCTCATTATGCAGCAGTCCTTCAGTACTGACCCTCTGACAGCGAGGCACTCCTTCTGTACTTACGCTCACAGAGTGGGTTATTCCCTCAGTACTGACCCTCTGACTGTGTGGCCGTGCCCCCATACCGACCGTGTGACAGTGTGGTGCACCCTCAGTGCGGTAGATGCTCAGTGCTGACCCTCTGACAGTGCAGCGCTCCTTTAGTTCTGCCGTTCTTTCAGTCTAACGCTCCCTCAATACTGACCCTCTGGGAATGCACTGCTCCCTCAGTACTGACCCTCTGACAGTGCAGTACTCCCGCAGTACTGGCTCTCTGACAGTGCAGCATTCCCTCAGTTCTGACACTCTGACAGTGCAGCGCTCACACAGTACTGACCCTCTGACAGTGCAGCACTCCCACAGTACTGACCCTCTGACAGTGCAATACTCCCTGAATACTGACGTTCTGACAGTGCAGCACTCCCTCAGTAAAGACCCCCTGAGAGTGCAACGCTCCCACAGTACTGACCCTCTGACATTGCAACACCCACTCAGTACTGAGCCTCTGGCAATGCAGCACTCCGTCAGTACTAACCCTCTGACAGTGCAGCACTCCCTCAATACTATCCCTCCGACAGTGCGGCACTCCCTCAGTACTTACTGTCTGACAATGCTGCATTCCCTCATTACTGACCCTCTGACAGTGCAACTTTCCTCAGTAATGACCCTCTGACAGTGCAGCACTCCCTCAACACTATCACTCTGACAGTGCAGTACTTCCTCAGTACTGACTCTCTGACAATGCTGCACTCCCTTATTACTGACCCACTGACAGTGCAACATTCCCTCAGTACTGTACCTCTGACAATGCAACACTCCCACAGTACTGACCCTCTGACAGTGTAACACTCCCTCAGGACTGACGCTCTGACAGTGCATCACTCCCTCAGTACTGACCCCCTGAGAGTGCAAAACTCCCACAGTACTGACCCTCTGACAGTGCAACACTCCCTCAGTGCTGACCTCCTGATAGTGCAACCTCCCGCAGTACTGACCCTCTGACATTGCAACACTCCGTCAGTACTGACCCTCTGACAGTGCAACACTCCCTCAGTACTGAACTTCTGACAATGAAGCACTCCGTCAGTACTGACCCTCTGACAGTGCAACGCTCCCTCAGTACTGACCCTCTGAAAGTGCAGCACTCCCTCAATACTATCCCTCCGACAGTGCAGCACTCTCTCAGTACTGACCCTCTTTTTTCTATTTCTTAGTGTCTTGTGGAAGTTTGGAGACATAGGTTTTGCAGATTCTGAGGAAGCATGAGAGAGACACATAAACCAAGCCCTGTCTGAAACTCTCTGCAATAGACTATTCAGAGGCACAGAGTCACAGTGATGCACAGCTTGGAAACAGACCCTCCTGTCCGAAACGTCCATGCAAATCAGATATTCTCATCTCATTTCATTCCATTTGCTAGCACTTGGCTGATATCCCCCTAAACCCTTCCTAATCACATACTCATCCTGATGCCTTTTAAATTTCGCAATTGTACCAGCCCCCATCAGTTCCTCTGGCAGCTACCTGCATGCCCTTGAATAAGTGCTCATCCATACTGTCGATACAAGCTCTAATAAACACCAACCTACGAAAGGCTACCATTGTCATTTTCAACCCACCCTTTGCTTCTTCATTATGATAATTTCAACAGAGGTAAAGAAGCAGTCTTCGTGACCATCCACAATGACCCTGTAAGAAAATGTATTTGCAAATTTGGTTTGCATGTGATTACCACACTCTCTAATAGTTGGCCGGAAGATGGGGGTGAGCTGTACTCTCATGCTGCAGTCCTTCGATCCCCCACAGTGATAGAACACAGAACATAGAAAAATACAGCGCAGTACAGGCCCTTTGGCCCTCGATGTTGCGCTGACCAAAGCCTACCTAACCTACACTAGCCCAAGAACCTCCATATGCTTATCCCATACCCGCTTAAATGACCATAAAGAGGAAGAGTCCACCACTGCTACTGGCAGGGCATTCCATGAACTCACAACCCACTGAGTAAAAAGTCTACCCCTAACATCTGTTCTTTGTGGTCTAAGGTCTAAGAGGATTATCTGGAATAACAGAACATAGAACATAGAAAAGTACAGCACAGAGCAGGCCCTTTAGCTTATAATGTTGTGCCAAAGATTAGAACATAGAACATATCAGTTCAGTACAGGCCCTTCGGCCCTCGATGTTGCGCCGACCTGTCATACCAATCTGAAGCCGATCTGACTTCCACTATTCCATGTACGTCCATATGCTTTTCCAATGACGACTTAAATGTACTTAAAGTTGGCAAATCGACTTCCATTTCAGGCAAAGCATTTGATACCCTTGCTACCCTCTGAGTAAAGAAACTACCTCTGACATCTGTCCTATATCTATCACCCCTCAATTTAAAGCTCTGCCCTCTCGTGCTCGCCGTCACGATACTTAGAAAACGGCTCTCCCTGTCTACCCAATCTCACCCTCTGATAAGCTTATATGTCCCTATTAAGTCACCTCTCAAACTTTTCTCTACCGATAACAGCGTCAAGTCCCTCAGCCTTTCCTTGTATAGGTATTCAGATATACGAACAAATCAACGGAACACCCATGGGATCACCAATCTCGGGACTCATAGCAGAGGCAGTTATGCAAAGACTAGAACATACAGCCCTACCACAAATCCAACCCAAACTCTGGATCAGATACGTCGATGACACCTTTGTAATCATCAAAAACACAGAAATAGAAAAAACACACCGAATAATCAACGCCACACACACAGGAATACGATTCACGAGAGAAGAGGAAAAGGATAGCCAACTCCCATTCCTAGACGTGTTAGTAGAGAGAACACCCAACGGAGAATTCACCACAAGGGTACACAGGAAACCAACACACACAGACCAAGTCCTAAACTATGAAAGTAACCACCCCAACACACACAAACGAAGCTGCATCAGGACACTATTCAAAGAGCCACAACACACTGCAGTACACCAGAACTGCGAAAAGAGGAAGAGGAACACCTATACAAGGTATTCGCCAAAAACGGATACCCACGCAACTTTATCACCAGATGCCTAAGAGATAGACCACCGAACGAGGACATGCCACAACCAAAAGGACTAGCCACACTACCATACGTCAGGAGCGTGTCAGAACTGACAGCCAGACTACTGCGACCCTTAGGACTCATAACAGCACACAAGCCAACTTCCACACTCAGACAACAACTCACTAGAACAAAGGACCCAGTAGCCAGCACGAGCCAAACTAACGTAGTTTACAAAATACCATGCAAGGACTGCACAAAACACTATATAGGACAAACAGGAAGACAGCTAACAATCCGCATCCATGAACATCAGTTAGCCACAAAACGACACGACCAGCTATCCCTAGTAGCCATACACTCAGACAACCAGGAACATGAATTTGACTGGGAAAACACTACCATCATAGGACAAGCCAGACAGAGAACAGCCAGGGAATTCCTAGAGGCATGGCATTCATCCACAAACTCCATTAACAGACACATGGACCTGGACCCCATATACAAACCACTACAGCTGAAACTGACACCGAGAAGCGGCAAGAACAAACCACTATAAATACCGGAAGAAACATCAAAGCAGCGCTTCACAGGAGGCTCCAATAGCACTGATGATGTTCCCTAGCCAGGGAACGAAACGTTTGCAGCAAAAACTTCCAGCTCGGCAAACAGAACCACAACAATGTACCAATACTCCAAGTGCGGCCGCACCAGAGTTTTGTACAGCTGTAGCATTACCTCATGGTTCCAGAACTCGATCCCTCTATTAATAAAAGCTAAAACACTGTATGCCTTCTGGACAACCCTGTCAACCTGGGTAGCAACTTTCAAGGATCTGTGTACCTGGACACCAAGATCTCTCTGCTCATCTACACTACCAAGAATCTTACCAGTACTTTGCATTGCAGTTACTCTGACCAAAGTGAACCAACTCACACTTGTCCGCTTTAAACTCCATTTTCCATCTCTCAGCCCAACTCTGGTCACCTTCTCACACAACTCAGTAAGTTTTCTGAAGCACGACCTACCCTTCACAAAACCATGCAGACAATCCCTAATCAAATGATTCTTTTCTAGATGATTATAAATCCTATCTCTTATTACTTTTTCCAACACTTTACCAACAACTGAAGTAAGGCTCACTGGTCTATAATTACCAGTCTATAATTATAATTGTCTCTACTCCCCTTCTTGAACATGGGAACCACATTTGCGGTCCTCCAGTTTTCTGGCACTACTCCTGTAGACAATGATGATTTAAAGATCAATGCCAAAGGCTCGGCAATCTCCTCCCTGACTTCCCAGAGAATCCTAGTATAAGTCCCATCTGGGCCGAAAATGTGTTGCTGGTTCAGGAAAGCAGAAGCTCCTGAAGAAGGGCTTATGTCCGAAACGTCGAATCTCCTGTTCCTTGGATGCTGCCTGACCTGCTGCACTTTTCCAGCAACACATTTTCAGCTCTGATCTCCAGCATCTGCAGACCTCACTTTCTCCTTAAATCCCATCTGGCCAAGGGGACTTATCTATTTTCACACTCTGCAGGATTTCTAATTCCTCTTCCTTGTGAGCCTCAATCCCACCTAGTCCAGGAGTCTGTATCTCAGTATTCTCCTCAAAAACACTGCCATTTTCTCGAGTGAATAATGTCGAAATATATTCATTTAGTGCTTCCTCTAACTTCTCTGACTCCACACACAACTTCCCACTGCTATCCTTGATTGGGCCTAAACTTACTCCCGTCATTCTTTTATTCCTTAAATACCTATAGAAAGTCTTAGGGTGTATCCTGATCCTATCCACAAACAACTTTTAATGTCTTCGCCTGGCTCTGCCGAGCTCTCTGTTTAGGTCTTTCCTTTCTGCCATGTAACCCTCAGGTGTCCTACCTGACGCTTCACATCTCATCCTAACGCAAACCGTCTTTTTCCTCTTGACCAGAGATTCCACTTCCTTTGTAAACCACGGCTCCCGCGATCCACACCTTGCTCCCTGCCTGACAGGTGCATACTTATCAAGGGCATACAGGAGCCTTTCCTTGAATAAGCTCCACATTTCTAATGTGACCATCCTTGTAGTTTCCTTCACAATCCTATGCTTCCTAAATCCTACATAATCGCATCGTAATTGCCTTTCCCCCAGCTGTAACTCTTGCCCAGTGGTATACATCTATCCCTTTCTATCATTGATGTAAACATAACAGAATTGTGATCGCTATCACCAAAGTGCACACCTCCTTCCAAGTCTTAAACCTGACCGGGCTCATTACCCACTACCAAATCTCATGTGGCTTCGCCCCTTGTTGGCTTGTCTACATTCTTTGTGAGGAAGCCCTCCTGCACACACTGGATAAAAACTGACCCATCTATAGTACTCGTACTACTGTGTCCCCAGTCAATATTTGGAAAGTTGAAGTCCCCCATGACAACTACCCTGTCTTTCTTACTCCTATCGAGAATCATCTTTGCTATCATTTCCTCTACATCCCTGGAACTGGATGGGCTATCAATGCTGGCCAGGCAAGTGACACTCACATTACACAAAATGAATATTAAAAAAAAGAATGCCTGCAAAATTAAAACGGCTCAACACTGTCTGAACTGCCATCTATGCCTCTTCTTATTGAGGAAGACAATAGAATCTCAACTTGACTTTCCCATGTTCACCTTTCTCACCAAAGCCCAGTTTTCACACCGCCCCTCATTTATACCAACCAGCAGCACTGCCACAACCAACACAGCAGCCTCTCTCAAAATGTCTTGTCAGTAATTTTTTATTAACTGGTTACTTCAATTAGAATGCAATCTCTACAATCAGAGTAAGTACCATTTAGGCCACAACCAATTTTCTCACAGATTTTTCTCGATCTCTCTCCTTTTTTGGTTAGAGTGAGGGAGGGTGGTGGAAACACGACAGTAATGTAAGCTATATGTACAACAGTGTGATAGGAAAGCTAGTATGGTTCATGTTGACTCTTAGACACCGCAGAGTGAAGCAACACGTTCATTGCATTCTCAACATAACATAACATTTCAATCCCACTCACAGCCAGCATGACAGAAATAAAATGTGATCGTATGGACAGGCAGGGTTTGTTTCAGCTGGAGTTTGGGAGAGTGAGGGGTGACATCACTGAAGTGTCTAAGATCCTGAATTAATTGATAAGTACAATGTGGAAATGATGTTTCCTATTGTGTGCCATTCCTGAACGAGAGGGAACTGCTTTAAAATTGTGTTCACCCTTTCAGGTCAGATATGAGATTAGAGGGCAGTGCAACTTTGGAACTCTCTGCCCCTGAAGGTGGGCACTGAGTATTTTAAGACAGAGGTTGATGGATACTTGTTAAGGGACGTTGGGGGGAGATGCAATACAAATCAAAAATAGATCAGGCCTGGTCCTATTGAATGGTGGAGCAGGCTTGAAGGGCCGAATGGACATCTTCTGCTTTTTTCTCACATGAACCCAGGACTGAGGGCTTTACAATTCATTCACTGGATGTAGGTACCAATGCCTATGGGCAGCATTTATTACCCAGACGGCAGGTAAGAGTCAACCACATTGCTGTGGTCAGGAGTCACACGTAGGCCATATCAGGTAAAGCTGGCACTCTCCTTCCCTAAAGTATGTCAGTGACCCAGATGGGTTTTTCCTGACAATCGAAAATAATTTCATCAAAGACTCATAATTCTAGATGAGTCTCTGGATTAACAGTTCAGCAATGGTGCCACGAGGCTGTTACCGAAATACAAAAGGAGAGTTTTAACGGTGTAAACCAAATCCTTGGTCAAAGAGGTAGAAATTAAGGGGAGCCTATAGAATGGAAGAGAGTTGAAGGGAATGGGGGAAGAGAATTACCAAATTTAGGTTCAAGGCAGCTGAAACTAAAGCCACCAACAGGGAGGAGAATAAAAAAAGAAACTATCATGCAGCTGGAATTGGATAAGTGCAGATAGCTCAGGGAGGTGTGGAACGACGCAGGGAAGACAGGATGAAGGCACGGGTAGGTTTTAAAGCAGTGAACCAAATTTTAAAATGATGTAGATCAGGTTAAAACTGAGGTCGATGTCTTATAGGACTTGTTGCAAGGACACAGACAGTAGAATCTGAGACGATTATGAATATATGGAGGTAGAATGTCGGAGACAAAGTAGGACTGCATTGGAATAGTCACGGTGAGAGGGAACAAATGCTGTATGGAGGATTTCAGCAGCTGATGGACTAATGCTGAGGTGAACCATCGGAGACTGAACAAGTGATCACCATCTAATAGGACAGAGAAACTGATCCATCAGCCTGAAACTGACTGTCCACGTGGCTGTCCGTGACTCCAACACAAGTGAATGGAAACATTGCTCAGAGTCTGTTTCTGTAACATTTAACACAACTAGAAAATCGAAAGTGAATAATTAGTTGAAAGCAAGGCCATTGCTCTGTTAGAGTCAAAATCATTTAACATTAAGTTCGTGAACATTACTGATTTTCAGAATATTAGAATCTGCAGAAAGCAATCTCCCAGAATCGCAGTAAAAAGGGAAAGTAAACAATATTCTTGGCAAAGGCTTAATGAAACAACTGCTTGTCTAAAAACAGTTCAGAACAAAGGAGCTGAATACTCAACAAACTGACAAACATAGATGCCTTCAGCTCTGTCCCAGTGTGTCAAAACTGATGTGCAGTGAGTTGTGATCAGTTTAAACAAGTCCGACAAAGTGCATCCTTTCCTGCAGTCAGAGGAAGGTGAAGTCGCTCTCGGCGATGACAAGTAAGTCAATACCCAGTTAAGATAAGAAAACAGTTCTCTTCCATATTCCTCGCGTTTCCTGGATTAACCCCTTTGTCAGTGCATTTTGGTTATGATAACACTGAGTCATTGTCCACGTGACCAGACTCTGCCCAATGGGAACAATGTTTTTTCCCTGTGTGTTCAAAATTCAGGTTAATATAAATTGACTGAGAGTCAGATTCTGATCTGCTATTTGGTTTGCAGTTGGCAAACACAGACCAAATCATAGAATCCCTATGTTCAGAAGGAGGTCACTCGACCAGGAAGGTTTGCACTAATCCATTGAACAACATCCCAAACAGACCAACAGCTCGCTATCCTCTTCCCATAACCCTGCCTTTCCCTCGGCTAATCCATCCAACCTGCCCATCTTTGGACCGTGGGAGGAAACCCACACAGACACGGGGAGAATGGGCAAATTCCACACAGACAATGGTGGGTGGAATCGAACCAGGATTCTTGGTGCTCTAAGGTAGCATTGCAAATTACTGAGGCACCATGCCAAACCTAAATCCTGCTAATATCCCATGTAGTTGTTAATCAGATATCAGGAACACCACCAAAGGACTGTGGGAGAACATACAAAAGCCAATGGAGCTGATTGAAACTGGAAATGTTTGGGGCTGGTTGGAGCAGGAAGTCCTTATGAAAGCTCCTGTATTGTCATTAAAACCCCGCCCACCCATTCATTTCCATTGGGTGGAGGACCAACCACACCCCTTATGGTCTCCCAATGGCTGGAAGACCAGCTGCATCCTCATTCACTACCATTGGATGGAGCCCATGCCACACACCTTTGGTCGTCCCACTGCACCACACACTCACTCATAAAACATGCAGGACCAGGGCCCATGAGCTCAGTTCTCCAGGGCCACTCCTCATTCACTCTCATCTGTTGGAGAAACAGATCCCATTCACTTAGTCCCCTTGCCCCACCCCCTTTCACTCATGCATCCATCGTGCTGAGAGAGAAGTGAATTTACTCATGACCGCAGTGGAAGAATTTTCTTTTCTTGTTCACACCAAGGAATTAATAATGGTTTTGGAAGTTATAATGTTAATAAAGTTATGTATGCTGAGAACTTAGTTTTGGAAATGTTCATTACATCGTTGAACATGTACAGATTCACACTGGGTAGAGACTTTTATTTTCCTTTATTCATTCACAGGATGAGGGTGTCGCAGGCCCGGCAGCATTTACTGCCCATCACTAATTCCCCAGAGGGCAGGTAAGAGTCGACCACATTGCTGTGGGTCTGAAGTCACAATGTCGGCCAGACCAGGTAAGGGTGGCAGCTTTCTTCCTGAAAGGGCATTAGTGAACCAGATAGGTTTTTCTGACAATCGATTAATGGTCATCATTACACTCTTTAATTCCAGGCCTTTTTTTAAAAATTGAATTCAAATTCCCCTATCTGCTGCAGCAAGCTTTGTACCCAGGTCTCCAGAACGTTATCAGTGGCTTTGGATTAACTATCTAGTAACAATACCACTAGGCCTATACTTCCCCACATCGCTGTCCATCTGCACAGAGTGAACAGCGATTTTCTGGGTCATCACGACTGGTTAATCCCACACACGTTTGCTGAATGATTGCAGGAATTGGATGTTGATGGGCTATTGACATCCATCTCTGAACCATGCATTCTGGGGTTTGTTTCTGGTGATGACTGGAAACACCATCACTCTTGTTATCTTATAGGGATAAAAACAATTTCAGTTAGCTTTCTGTTAAACGCCTGGCAGTCAAATCGATTCCATAACCCTCAGGCAGATTAGTTTCTTTAGAAGGATTCTCTATCTCACCAACCTGCTCCATCCTTACCCCCAACAGTACAATAATCTCACAGAGTCTCTTTATGACTATGAATGAGACAATCTGATCAGCTGCTTCTTTCCCTATTCCTGGGTCAAGTTGGCTCTTCAATTCCCCTTGCTGCAGTTGTGATCCTGGATCATTGTACAGTGTTGTTCGTATTTCCTGTCTTGGCCTATCAGTGTTCATGATACTGCATGTAGCTTCTTGTCACGGGCATACAGTGTAAGAGATTAGCTCTTTCCTTCCAAACACAACAGTAGTATTGTACTCCAACAATGCTTACAGAATCACGGCCCAGCATGTCCTCCAACTTACCTCTTACCATCAAACTAAAGGATCAGCCCTCGTTCAACTGAGAGAATTCAGGAGGGCATGCTAGTAACAGCAGCATGAATGCCTAAAAGTGAGGTAATAACCTGATGAAGTTACCAAAGAAGACTACTTGTGTGCCAAACAGCATAAGCAGCAAGTGATAGACAGGGTGAAGCAATTCGGGAAACAACAGAACAGATCTAAGATCTGTAGTCCTGCCACATCCAGTTGTGAATGAAGTCAGAGTTCTGAGGAGAGTTCTCTTCGAGACATTGATCAACAAGAATGTCAGACACATGGTGGGGAATCCTAGTCTCATGGAGTGCACATCCTGCTCCATGTGGGAAAACCAGGACATTCTTGTGTCAGGACAAACACAAGGATAGCAACACTAGTTGGACCACGGCTAATTTACTACACTCAGTTCGGAGTGTTCCCCACATTCAAAGGCGATGTATTCTCACCAGAGAGGATTGATCAGAATGTTTCTCCAGTTGGAGAATTTCTGCTCTAAGGAAGGCTGGATAGGCTGGGGATAATTTCCAAGGAGGATGAGCCGAGGTTTTATTGAAGTGAGAAGATGCTGATTTCTCCAGAATATTAAACTCCAGTACAACTTGAGACGTTATGAACATTATGAGACCTGACCTCCAAATGTCAGAATAAATTTATCATAAATTTATCATAAATTTGAGGCCAGTTGCCCCATCCTGCATTTCTTAGATGTGATAGAACTACCCAGGGTTTAGAGCGTTCTGTACTCACCAATGAGAGCAACAATTTCAGACTGTGAACTCTGCCCTCTATGTTGTTATGATCTGTTTTTATATTGTATTTCTTTGACAGCTGCACACCTTGTTCCCTTGTTTCTTTCCCGGCCCTAACTCCATTCCCCGCGAGCTTGAGGGACTACCATTTCTGCTGTTTAATCTTTCCTGTCTTCCCCCGTGTGACAGACTATCTTTTTGTCCCTGTCTCACCCCCACTTTACTCATAACCTGTTACATTATGATGGTTCCCAGACCTCTCTAAGTTGTACTGTATCCCCTGTATCAGTGGCTCGAGTTTGGAATTCTCTTCCTCCAGAGATAATTGGAAATCTTTCTGGTTGCAGATTCCCCCAGATCTTATTTTCTAAAACGGAGCACTTCGGTCAGAGAAAATTATTTGTGAACTTTGATCAACAATTCCAAACATTTGGATGCAATCTGTGACCCTCCCACAGATGTGCAGCGTTACTGGTTTGGCCATGCTAACATAGGCTGTGGTGTGCAAGTTCGGTGGATTGGGTTAATAATGATTAATGTGGAGTTATGTGGGTAGGATGGCAGAACAGTTCATTTCAGATTCTATGGGCCGAATTGCCTCGTTCTGCACACACGGGATTCTGTGACTCTAATTAGTTTTGATTGTCGTCACGTTTTCCTTATGCCAGATTTATTTAGTTCAGGTAGACATGTTGCCTTGGTGTTTGTGTGGATGTTCACTCACTCCTTTCCTTCAGTTTTACAGCAATTTCACACTGTACATGAGGGTGAGAATTAATTTGTAAATACAAATACTTCAACCGAAACCATACTCAGGTCAGGACCTGTTTCTGCTGCTGGCATCACTCACAAGGAACAGGAAAACACAGGTTCAGTCATACAGGAACATAGCGATTATAATCACCAGGAAAGGCTAAACAGCTTAAAACTCTTTTCTCAAGAAAAGAGAAGGCTAAGAATCAACCTGTTACAAATAGGAAGCTTTGTGCCAGTATTTTCAGATATTTGAGGTTGAAATCATTGGGATGGAAACATGTTTCATTACCCCAGGTCAACAAAGGTGTTATCTAAATATGCATCTTTCTTTCTGTCTAACTGTCTGAGTTAACAATCAGATTGGTATGGGGTCAGTGTCTGAATGTTTTCCCAAATCCCAACTGAATCGGCCTCCCCGACAATCTCAGGCGTCTCAGCACTCACTGGGTCACGGAGAAACTCTACCTTTACAATGAGAACTGGTTTTGCTGTCGCCTCACCTAGTGATTCCGCCTAATTCCCACTTCCCTTCATTAAATCCTAGCTGCCTCTAGTCCACCCACATGGGCGTTGTGGAAGAGCATGACAGGAAAATGGATTGAAAGCGAGAGTTCAACAGCCAGAATGAAAGACGAAGAAGTAAATAAATGGGCTTTGTCCCAGGGGATATAGACTCCAGGCTGAGTCTTTTGTGGGCATTCCCGTAGTAATACGAGATAGCATTCCATGATGAGAGTTAAACCCGGGTGGCAAGACAGTGTGCCACTGATCAGTAGCAGGTTTAGTTCAAACACAGGAGTTTTGTTCAGTCAGTAACAGTGTGTTAGACATGGATGTGAAGTGAACAGTGAGGGGAAACGTTATCAAAAGCTGCAGATGGACAACTTTCATTGGAATAGGAGGAGGTCATTCAGCCCCTCAACCCTGCTCTGCCATTCAATAGATCATGGCTGATTTGTGGCTAACTTGCAATTTTCAAAACCCTCAAAAATCATCAATAAATCCCTCTGCAACAGACAAGATAAATATCAAAAAATCTAACCATCTACAAATGCTGGGAAATGAGAAACAAAAACAAACATTGCTGGAAAAATTCAACAGAACTTGCAGCATCTTTGGAGAGTGAACCTTTGGGTCCAGTGACCAGTCAGGTGACCAGCTGCAGCTGAACATTCTGCCTGTTCTGGAGCACTCTCTGGAACAGGTTCTGGTGCGAGGGGAATGAGATTACCAATAATAACTGAGAAAACAGGAGGACGTGCTCAATCAGAATTAAACCCATTTTGGTCTTTGAATTTTAATTCACCTGCAAACATTATTCATTATTATTTCCGAAATAGAACAATAGACCAGAAATCAACTCTTCATGTCATTGGGCATGGGAAACTGTTAATTCTGACCTGGCCAGCCTACATGTAAATCCAGACCCTAAATAATGTGGTTGACTCTGAACCAGCAGAATGGATGACAAATGCTGCCCAGCAACTGATGCCATGATCCCATGAACAAACAAAACAATTCCAATCGCTGTGGTTACTTGTGAGCTCGCCGGTGTTTCATCAAGCTGGATATCTGAGTGAACTGCATCCTCCACACAGAGCAGGTGAATGGCCTCTCCCCAGTATGTACTCACTGGAGTACAGTGAGGCTGGATGGTGTCCTGAATCCAGTCTCACAGTGAGAGTACCTGAATAGTCTCACACCGGACTCCTGTCACCGGGAGAGATGATCTTCACTATCCTGTGGGATGGTGGGTACAGATAACTTCAAGAGGGGTCTTGTGAGAGTAGATCAGGACAAACTGTTCATATTCACGAAAGAATCAATAATGAGGAGGCACCGATGTAAAGGGATTGACAAAGGAAGCACATGTGACATGAGACAAAACGTTTTCATGCAGTGAAAGTTTATGATCAGGAATGCACTGCCAAAGAGTGTGGTGGAGTCAGGTACAATGAAGAGAATAGCATTGAAAAGCTACTGGAAGAGGACGAATTGGAAGGTTTATGGGGTAAAGTAGAAGAATAGCATCCGGTGAAGTGATCCTTTGGAGAGCTGATGAGCCAAACAGCTTCCTTTTGTGCACTATTATTTCTGTCAACATTTCATTCTAAGCCCTCTTCGGAAATATCAGGGCAGGGTTTGTAAAGAGGTCAGATTGAATGACGGTCTCGGTGAACTAAAGTGAGACACAGATACGGAGCGGTTTTGGGATGGATTAAATCAAATGTTATCAATTTGCATGGCCTCCAACACTACAGCATTTACAAATGGGAGTGATCAAGAGAGTGAAATTAGAGCAGCAAATGCATCTTAAACATTTATGCAGCTAAAGGGGATGCTGGGTAAAGATACCACAGTTAATGCTGATTTCATTGCAGACACACCAGCCAGAGAGCACATCCTTCCTGTATCTGTCCTATCAAGCTCTTGAAGAATTTTGTTCATTTCAAGTGTTTCATTTTAGATGCTCCAGAGAAGACAGTTTCATGCTTTTCAATCTCTCCTGGCCGGGCAATGCTGTCGTTAGAATTCAATTCACTGATGCATGTTACTGTCTGCTTCATGAACTGGAATTGGCAATTGAGACTGTAAGGTTACTGTACATAATATCTTCATTTGTATTGCCAGGTTGCCAGACGCATTAAGAAAAAACACAGCTTAGAGGCATTGAGTGTTAGAGCACTTCCTGTTGTGGGGGAATTCTGTTTAGATACAATCTATTGATAATTGTTAGAATTGACTTTCACTGGTTCTGTAGAAGTGGTCAGAGCATTAGAACGGTCATTGGAGCAGGGAACGAATTTCTCATGGGTTAAAACTTGTAAATGATAGAATAGGTGTGTGTTCTTCTGGTAAAGTGCCCAAAGATATTCAAAATGGTCCTAATGTATTTTCAGAAACAAGTGAGAGAAAGGCACATAACTAAGGTCATTGCATTAGTCCAAATTTAGAAATACAGGAGAACTGACGGGAGAGATAGTCTTGGGAATTGTAGTAAGGACAGGGAAAAACTTGTTTGGCAGAGAGAGAGAGAGAGTTCCCAGATGGAAAACTCAGCTTTAATATCACATCAACTGCACAGTCATCCAATTCCGCAGGTCCTGATTCATATCGGTAATATGGAAGGGTAAGCAGCATTCCCAGCCCAGAGAAATCATTCTCATGTTATGCATGCAGTCGAGTATTTAACCGGTCATGTGATCTGGGAACACACCATTATGACGGGACCAGGGCGAGGGTATGCAAAAGTGTGGATTGTGGGAAGGAAATTGCCTACCCCTCCCAGTGGGACACTCACCGACACAGTCACACTGGGAAGAGGCAGCTCACCTGCCTCACGTATGGGAAGGGTTTTACTCGATCTTACATTCTGCTGAGGCACCAGAGAGGGCAAAGTGGATTTAGACACTTTACCCACTCCATGTGTGAGAAAGTACTCGTTCAAATCTCCCCCCATCGGGGAGAGGTCATTAACCTGCTCAGTGTGTGGGAAAGAATTCACTCAGTGACCTGATGAAACACCAGCTAGCTCATTATGGGGAAAGGTCATTCACTTGCTCCCAGTGTGGGGAGAGATTCACTAAAATGCACAACCTGATGAGACCCCAGTGAGCCCACACAGGGGAGAGGCCATGCAGATGCTCAGTGTGTGAAAGGGGATTCAGTCATTCATCCTGCCCCTCTGAGACCTCTGTGAGCCCACACAGTGGAGTGGCCATTCAGATGCTCAGTGTGTGAGACAGCAGTGGGTTCTCACTTGGTAGGAGCTGCTTACCTCTTTGTATACAAGGGATTTGCTGAGTCCTCAACATGACTGAGGGACCAGTGAGTGCACGCAGGGAAGTGGTCATCCACCTGCACCGTGTGGGGTAGAGTTCGCACATCGCTGCAGGACTCTGATTCTGCAGTTACTGCTCTTCAGAGTCAGGACTGGATCTTGTACATGATGACACTGCAGGAGTGTTGAGTTTTGATGTAACCACATGAACTGGGCTGGAGTTGACTGAATTTATGGTGCCCTTTTCTGAACCTGAGGATGTCTCTCTAGGCAGTAAGTCTCCACAAACAGCAATGTGACAACGAGCAGGTATCATCTGTTTTGATTTAAATTGTGATCACAGCATTGCTGCCTCACAGCATTAGGCACAAGGGTTAAGTCCAGCCTTGGTCACCGGCCGGTGTGGAGTTCACACACTCTCCTCATGATAATGTGGGTCCCCCTCCAGGTGCTCTGGTTTCCTCCCATAGCCCAAAGATGTGCAGGTTATGTCGATCGGTTGCGCTAATTTGTCCACAGTATCCAGGATTGTGCAGACTAGGTGGATCAGCCATGGGAAATGCAATGTTACAGGGAGGGATTGCTCTGGATGGAATGCTCTTCAGATGGTCGGTGGGATTTGATGGGCCAGTGCTCTCCTAATACAATGCAGGGATGCTAATCTATGATTGAGGATAAATGTTACACAGCACGGTGTCCTTGGAGAAGGAGCATGTGGTGTGTATCAATGCTTTCTGTGCCTTAAGACACAAGTGGGAACTGCAGGGATAGAGTACTTTATCTCCACCGCTGCCCCCTCCCCACAACTCTACTTTGATTTAGTCCCTTCTCACTCTGTCACTTGTAATGGTTTGCTTGGCCCGTAATGGGCTTTGTTTGGAACTATTCAATTGTTTACACGGGTGGTTTACTGCTGGTGATAATATGTGTAAATTAGAGTGGTGCTGTAAAAGCACAGAAGATCAGGCAGGATGCGAGAATCACCGTTTCGGCAAAAGCCCTTTTCCAGCACCTTTCTAACCTAGGCTCTGTTTTCCAGCATTTTCTTTTCTCACTTTTGCCCTGCTGGTGATGATATGTTAACCAAAAACAATAGGAGTAATGATGATTTTTCTGGTGGGAAGGTTGCTCAGCTGTGTACCATAACACTTCTTGGTAGGAGAAATGGGGGGAAAAGAACGCTTCGCAGCTCACGCAACGAGAACTGAAAAGCAGTTAAATCAAACCAAAAGTTCAGACAGGAAGGGAATATTGCCCTGGAATTTGAGTAACTGGGAAATGATGGTGTACGGGAATAGACAGGATTTTGTTTCACAGAGTGGTTGAAAGTTTCAAAACTGTCATATTCAGGCATTTTAATTTATTTTCTTTAATTTTATTTGTTGTGAAATAAACTTTTACAGCAGTTTAAAACCAAAATTTACAAACCTTGTGTTAAAGACAAATGTTAAATAAAATCCATAAAACCATCCCTCACTGAAGACTGATGTGGAAGTGCAATCTCCTGGAGAATCCCCGCCCTGCCAACTCCTTCCTACTCAGGCTCCAGGGCTATACACATACCTGTGAAATAGGGGCAGGAGAGGGGAATTCGGCCTTTCAACCCTGCTCCACCATTCAATGGGAAACAGCTGACCATCCAACTCAGTCTCCTGTTTCTGCTGTGCTCCAATCCCCTTTCATGACTTTAGCTCGAAGAACTATATCTAAGTCCTCCTCTGGTTTCGCCGACTTTTGTCCCAGTGATGTTGCTGTGTTACTGTGTGTGTGTAGACAGGGGTAATGTGATGGTGCTGCCTCCTGGAGGATGCACTCAGCGTCCCTCATCATCCCGAAGTAACATCAACCGGGTTTCAGCAACTAGAGATAGAAACCATTTCCAGGATATGGGCATCACTGGCTCAGCCAGCATTTTATTCCCCATCTCCAGTTACCCTTGAGAAGATGGTAGTGAGCTGCTGGCTTAAACCATTCGCAGTCCATTTGGCGCAGATAGACCGACCATGCTATGAGGGAGAGAGTTGCAGGGTTTTGGCCCAGTGATTTTCCATCATTGATTCTTCAAATGCTGGTTAACTTAATCACAGTCTGCACATGATTTTGAGATTTCAGTCTGCAAATCTTCACCATCTAGCACCCTGTATAAAGGCATATGTACAGATTAGAAATTCAGAACAGACAATTCTAGTTTCTCTGGAATATCTTTTCCCCCTTTCCTCCCCCACAGCTGTAACACTCCAGCCCACTTACTCTCTCTCACCATTCTGACTCTGCTACCATCTAACGTACACCCTCCACATTCTCACTGAGATACTGATAAAAAGATCTATGCCACCACTTCCCGTCTCTGGTTATACTGTGCAAACTTTCTGGATTCTCTTACTTTCCCTTTAGCTGTTGCAAGTCAATAACGTAAGAGTAGAATGAAACAAAAGGAAACAGAAAGGGAGGTGGCAGATCCTGGACAGAAGAGGAACCTTAAGGATGGGACAATGAGTCAGATCATTCTTTATTTCCCATTGGTCGATTCCCAGCATTATGACGAGTTGGGGATGGAGAGTGGTCCTATATGGGTGTGGTGACACTTTGACCCCCCCAACTGATCAATACTATAAGCAGATACATTCCTCCTCCAGCCAATCACAATGTGAAATACTTTCCGCAAAGTATACTTCCCCAAAGCACATGCTCCAAAACTTGCCCACATTCTGTACATGTACGGTGCTGAGTTTCCCCGCACATGTGTGGTCCATTCTACAGGGATTGTGGGAGTTGTACTCCCCATGAAGCCACTAGAGCCCTGTCTCTGAAATGTGAATGAAAGGTGTGGGCTGAAGGGTGTTGTGTATAAGATCTCCATTCAGACACACAAGACATATGGGCTGTCACTGAGATTTACTGACATATCTGCTTCACAACCTGATTTCTGACGTAAGGAATATTGTTTCAGCCAACTGGGGCGTGGGGCGGTTAATAAGGAGGAGCAGATTTTAAGCAGAGGTGGCTCAATGGTGATCACTGCTGACTCACAGCTTCAGAGACCTGGGATTGATTCCAGCCTTAGGTGACTGTGTGGACTTTACACGTTCTCCCCGTGTCTGTGCGGGTTTCCTCTGGGTGCTGCAGTTTCATCACACAGTCCAAAGATATACAGGTTAAGTGGATTATCCATGCTAAATTCACACAGTGTCCATGCCTGTGCAGTTTAAGCCATTAGCCATTGGAAATACAGGGAATGGGTGAGTCTCAATGGGATGCTCATTAAAGGGTTGGAGTGGACTCGATGGACGAGTATCCTGCTTCTGCACCATAGGGACTCTATTCTATTCTTATGAAGAGGAATGTACTTACCTCAATGTGCTGTGAATCTATGGAATTCCCTACTCAAAATGCGTTGGATGCCAGGACAATGAGCAAATTTACTGAAGAGTTACAGAAGTTGAATTTGCAATGAGTTGAAGTGTGAGGGAGAGCAGATGGGAAAATCCAGCTGAGACCGAGGTGAGCTCAATCATCATGGTGGAGCTGTTTCGAAGGGCTGCATTGCCTCTCCTGTGCCCAGTGCTTATCTTCTTACTGTAATAACTGGAAAGCTGAATCCAAAACATCACCACCTCCACCAAAGGAGATGTTTGGAAACAACAGGATAGTCAGATGGATTATCATCCCAAACTTAAATAGTGAGGAAGCATGGGGGAGATAATGATTTTGCAATTTTAAACTGAGAGGAGTTAAAAATCACACAACACCAGGTGAGAGTCCAACAGATTTAATTGGACCATGACGAAGGAGCGATGCTCTGAAAGCTAGTGTGTTTCCAATTAAACCTGTTGGACTATAACCTGGTGTTGTATGATTTTTAACTTTGTACACCCCAGTCCAACACCGGCATCTCCAAATCATGTAATCTGAGGGGAGACAGCGATTTATGGTTTTAGCCTGTGTAGTGCATTCATACTGTCCAGAATACTCTGTTGCGTATATCTGTCCTGTACTTTATTACAAAGCCAAAGTCTCTGACAATGAAAACCAAAACACCCAGGTAACATCGCCTCACCTCGTAATCTGATAAAAGACTGATAAGTATGGTTGAATTTAGAATACAGCTGGAAAGCGGGAAGATTAAATCCACTACCAAAATCCTGTGCTTAAACAAAGGAGACGATAATAGGACGAGGCAGGAGTTGGCTAATGTAAACTGGAAACAAAGACTTTACGGTGGGACAGTTGATGGACAGAGGAGGAATATCAAAGAATGTTTCAAAGTGCTCAGCAAAAGTATATATCGGTGAAAAGGAAGGACTGCAGGAAAAGGAGTAGTCTGCCATGGGTGGCTAAGGAAGGAAGATGGTCTATCAATTTTAAATAGAAAGCATACAAATTGGCAAAGACCAAGGAGAAACCAGGAGAATAGAAAAACTTTACAGATCAACGGAAAGCTGGATGGGATTGGGGAGGAAAAGTGATGAGTAGCTAACCCCAGGGCCAGAATAGCAGTTTATACTGCTAGAGGGGAACCTATTGTTTTGGAAACATATGGTCTCTGTAATTGTTGAAGCACTTATCTGTTGCCATAGAGATAATCCTGATCAAGTTAAAAATCACACCACTCTCCAAAAGTTTGAACTTCCAAATAAATCTTTTGGATTAGAACCTGGTGATTTGTGGTTTTTAACTTTGCCTACCCCAGTCCAACACCAGTTCTTCCACATCGGAATCCTGACAGACAACCCCACTGAAACTGAAGTTCCTGTCAGATACTTGGCTAAGCCACAGGGGCGTAGGGGAGGGATATGTGGCTTAACCACAAAGTGCTGAGCTGAACTCGACTTTTAACTGACATCGCCAAGGAGATAATATTGAGTGACAGCGTCAATTCAAAACCACAAACCACAAAGGTACAAGAACGTGAACGGCACACGGGACAGGTGGGGCGTTACCTGATGTTGCCTGGAGCTGTTTTGCATGGACACTATCCAAGTAGCTGCTATGTCTCATCAATAAAGACTCAAAGAAGACTTCTGAGAGTTCTGTGCCTAGTTATTCCTATCCAGCAGGGTTTAGGAATATGAGTACACTGCAATCAGTCTTCACAGTGGAGGATACGAAAAACATGCCAGTAATTGATAAGGAGTCTAAGGAAGATGTGGTCCAAGAAACAATCATTATCACGAAAGCATGAGAGCTGGGAAAACTAATGGAGTTAAAGGTAGACAAGTCTCCTTGCCCTGATGGAATACATCCCAGTGTGCTACCAGAGATAGCGGGTGAAATAGTAAATATACTTGGAATCAGAGTCCTACAGCAGAGACAGGCCCGTTGGCCCAAACTGGCCCAAGCCGACCAACATGTCCATCCATACTCACCCCATTTCCCTGCACTTGGCCCATGTGCTTCTGACCCTTTGCTATCTATGTATTTGTCGAAAAATCTTTTACGCATTGCTAATATACCCACCTCAACCACTTCTGCTGGCAGCTTAGTCCATATGCATACCAACCTCTGTGTAAAACAGTTGCCCCTCAGGTTCCCTTTCATAATATCTCCTCTAACCGTAAACTGATTCTCTCCACTCCTTGATTTCCTGGGAAAAGGACTGGGTGCATTCACCTTACCCAAGCCTCTCCTGGTCTTATACACTTCGAGAAAAGATTCCCCCCTCTGTTTCCACTGCTCTCAACAACAAAAGCAAATCCTCGTTTGTCAAACCGTTCCCTGTAATTCAGACCCCTGAGACCTGGCATCATCCTTGTAAATTTCTTTTGCAACTTTTTACAGTTTAAAAACTGAAACCTACATTGCATTCATCACATTTGCAGTGGCATTGGAACAGACGTGAAAACGCCAACGGATTACAAACCATGATCGATAATTAACCCCTTTACAACAATCCCGTTTTCATAGTATTTTCCATGGTGCAGGTATCCTTGTGTCTTTCTGGTTGCATGATTAATTTAAAACCTGTCCTCCTACAAAACAAATCTGTAGCTTAATTGCTCCTGGGAAATGTGCCATTTTTTAAAAAGACTTTTAAAAACAAATGAACTCACTCTCCACAGTCATCACGTTAACATGGACTTTGCTGTGTCTCAATATTTTTTTCCAGACGCACTGACATTTGAAATATTCTCCCACGGGCAGGATATACGCATTTCCTTCCAAATGAAAAGGCCAATGAAATTCAGATCGGCATAGATCAAGTAACCATCAAAACTGAACAGGAAGTTCAATTTGAATTTCTCATCCACAAATCCACACTTTCAGTACCCTAAAACAGAGAAAACAGGTCACCACTGTTAACACAGGATGGATATTTATAAAACAATGATAGTATTACATTGTAGTTTCCTTGTTCCCCCAAACCTTTAAATCTCAGTCACACAAATTCTCTCCTCTGCGAACTGAAATCCAAACAATTTCCTCACTCCTTCCCACCTAACCCAGTTCTAACACTCTCTAATCTCTTTCAATTCAGTTTCCTAGTTCCTGCCTGCAGACTAAGATCCAAAAAAGGGACGGCACGATGGCACAGGACTAGGGTCCCAGATTCGATTCCAGCCTCGGGATCATTCTCTCTGTGTCTGCGTGGGTTTCCTCCGGGTGCTCCGGTTTCCTCCCGCAGTCCAAAGACTGACAGTGCAGGTCAGGTGAATTGGCCATGCTAAATTATCCATGGTGTTAGGTGCATTAATCAAAGGGAAATGGGTCTGGGTGGGTTGCTCTTCGGAGGGTCAGTGTGGACTGGTTGGACCGAAGGGCCTGTTTCCAACACTGTACGAAATCTTATCAAATCAATGAGTCTGACTCGGAGCCTCACAGGTGTTGATGAATAGTCCCCCACCTCCCAGGGTGGCCTTCCTGGTCAGACCCGCATTGATATTTTTCCTCCCAATCTGGAACCTCCTATTTATTTCCCCCACTCCGACCTCGGATGAGAACCATCCTGCACACACTGGCCAAATCATATCTAGTTGAACAAAAATGAACCAAATTGGAACTCTAATTACAGGCCCACCAATGTACATTTCCATAACATTCCTGAATCTTCTCAAGAGTTTTGATAACTTTTCTGCAAAATGCTTCCCCATTGATACTTTGACCACTCGTCAGAATACCAGGGGAGGGGCCATTCCCCGGGTCCTGCTTTCAGAGGGAGGAAGCTGCCAATGACAGATTAATCCCACACACCAACAACCTCCGTGGCACTGACCCATGCTGCACATACGCCAAGAATTGGCCAGCACTGTGCCCGTGCCCTGGTTTCCCCTCCTACAACACATGCTCCAGATCACACAGGAGCCTGGGTGATTGACAGCAGCTGCTGTCCAATAGAGTTGAGTGTGCGGGGCTGGAGGACTGGTGCAATGGGATTGTAAACAATGCATGAATGTGAAGGACACTGGGGGATGGACAGGTCAGTAAGAGACAGGAGCAGTGCAGCAGCAGGAGGGGATTCTGAACAAACTGAGCAATGGGAGATTCTGACAGGAGAGAAACTACAGGAAGGTTCTGTTTAGAGGCTCAGGCATGGACAGCTGGGTAACAGTATGGCCTCGTGGCTTGGGCATGTTTTCTAATCAGCCTCTTCAAAGCTGCTGTTACCCAACTCTGAACCCAATCCTCTTGGTCCAGAGGTAAAGACACTACCACCATTTCTTGGTGGGCTAGTGGAAAGAAGGGAAGATTTTCAGTCACTAACACAAAGATGGCGTACTTGAACTTTATCCAGAATATTAGCACCTGTAACCTTGTGACGCAGACACCAACGTACAGAGTTAATTCCTGGATATTAATAACGGCTTTGTGTGCGAAAAATCACGTCTCATGAACGTGAGTCAATTTTTTTTGAAGTAACAGCAAAGAGGATTGATGAGGGCAAAGCATTGGAAATTATTTACATGGACTTCAGTCTGGCGTTCAAGAAGGTGCCCTATAGGAAACTGGTTAGCAAGGTTAGATCTCATGGAATACAGAGAGAACTAGCCATTTGGATACAAAACTGGCTCAAAGGTAGAGGACAGAGGGTGGTGGTGGAAGGTTGTTTTTCAGATTGTTGACCTGTGACCAGTAGGGTGTCACAAAGGATCAGTGCTGAATCCACTATTTTTTATAATTTATATCAATGATTTGAATGTGAATATAGGAAGTATTGTTAGAACGGAACGATGACACCAAAATTGGAGGTGTAATGGACTGTGAAGAGAATGATGTCAGATGACAACGGGAACTTGATCAGATGGTTGAATGTGCTGAGGACTGGCAGATGGAGTTTAATTTAGATAAATGTGAGGTGCTGCATTTTGGAAAAGCTAATATTTGCAGGGTGTATGCATTTAATAATAAGGTCCTCGGGAATGCTGCTGAACAAAGAGACATTGGTGTGCAGGTTCATAGCTCCTTGAAAGCAGAATCTCAGGTAGATATGATAGTGAAGTTGTTCAGTACGCTTTCCTTTATTGGCCAGAACACTGAGTACAGGAGTTGGGAGGTCATATTGCGGCTGTACAGGACATTGGTTAGGCCACGCTTGGAATATTGCATGCAATTCTGGTCTCCTTCCTATCAAAACAATATTGTGAAACTTGAAAGGGGTCAGAAAAGAATTACAAGCATGTTGCCAGCGTTGGAGGATTTGAGGGAGAGGATGAGTACACTGTTTTCCCAGTAGCGTCAGAGACGCTGGGTGATCTTATAGAGGTTTATAAAATCAGTAGGGGCATGGATAGGATAAATACATAAGGTCTTTTCCCTGTGGTGGGAGGAGGCACGATTTTGGTTGCGAAACAAATGGGGGAGACCGAGAGGGGAGGGTGACCGTTATTTTGTAGACATACAACACAACCCTATTCCTGATTTCTTCCCATCCCATTCAATCCCTCTGAAAGACTCAGAACAATTGCACAAACCCTAGAAATTAGAGCTTTAGGGTGATCAGCTGCTGAAGGTTGTATTTGGGACGCTGACCTTTGTTGGTCTGTGCACGTATCAATAAATGCATTTGGGTTCATGTCTGTTTGCCACAGCAGCGCCTGTCTCCGACCCTGACTACTGCATTCCCTGTCACCATAGGTCTGCCTTTCTCCTTCCTCCAGTTCTGCGCAGCAGAGCTATCTGTGATGTCATGAACCTGGCTGTTGATTTCCCCTGAGTGTCCACCCCACCTGTTTTCCCTTATAGAATCAAAGCGGTGCACAATGTCTGTTTGAGAAGGGGAATGATCACTGGGGCGACCTGCACTTCCTTCCTGAGTCTTTTACTTGATCTGATGGTCACCCATTTCCTTTCCTTTCTGTACCCCTCAACTGCAGTATGACTAACTCACTAAACGTGCTGTCCATAACATTCTCAGTATCGCAGATTCTCAACAGTGATTCCACTCTCAGCTCCAGATCTGAAAAGCAGTTTCTCATTAGCTGCAGATGGACATACTTCCTGCACACATAGCCGTCAGGGAGACTGGAAGCGTCTCACATATTGTACAAGACGGGCACACCACGGGTCTGAGGGCTCCGGTCATAACGTTTCTCTAGTTTCAGCGAGTTACTCCAATTAGAGAATTTAAATGAACTAGCAACCTTCCTTCACTTCAAACGTTTCCATTATAATCAAAAACCCTGATCTTTATTAAACTGACATTCTATTCTTTTAAAAACTGTTTAAAACATCTCAGCAGGTTTCACTTACGAACTGACTATTCCCATGGTGAATTTCTGAATGGCCTGAACTAAAACTGAAGTTAAGTTTCACCTTTTCTCTGTCTCACCTCGCTCTGTTTACACTCAACTCCAAAACACGCATTGAGCCAAGCAGCACTCTCATTGCAGCCCTGTCATTTTCATTGTCTGCTCTCGTTTGCACTGCCCTCAGCCTCATGTACTGTTCCAATGCATCTCAGTGGGAGTTCAGGAACTGCATCTCATCTTTCAGTTCAGCCCTTTGTAACCCCAGAGTCAACATAGACTTCAGCAGTTTCTACATCAACAGACAGTTGTCAGAATCTGGAACATTCCACCTGAAATGGTGCTGGAATTTGAGTTCATAAGGAATTTTAATGAGAACTTTGCAGTGAATTGAAATAAGGAGTTCGCAGGTTAACATCTTGAAGTGGGAGATTGGGTCTAAATCTGACAGTTCCTATAAAGAGACGAGGTGTAATTTGGATAAATCTGTGCTCCCTCTCAGCTCAATATCTCCTTCCTCAGCTGCAGGGCCCAGAACAGAGCACAACCTCAAGGGTGATCCAACCACAAATTTTAACATCTTTCTGTTTTATGCTTGAAAAAAATAGATACTTTTCCACAGACCGAACAGACACACATTTCTCCTTCCACAGTTAAATGTGAATGGTATTCAGATCCTGATGACCCTGCTGACGATAGAAAATTGCTTTCGAGATCCCTGTCTCAATTATTCTCAATTAATATCCGATAAAATGAATTCACAAAACAAAGCTCACAGTCAATGCAAGATGAATAGTGAAGGCAAACACTTCTCTTGGTATGTGTTTGATGTGCAAATGCTCCTCTTCAAATCGCCCCGCCTACATCCAGGAAGAGGACATGTCCATGTGCCTCGCTGTACCTTGACCCCATTAACAATTGAGGCCACATCCCAGGACCTAACACTGGCTGAGGCCCACAGCTATTTTCCCAATTTCTCCAAACATGGGACCAAGAGTTTCTAATTCAGGCCTAAATACCTGTACAGAGTGTAATTAAACCCTCCCAGTCTAAACTGTATCCAACTCCCCTTTCCTGCTTCCTCCTCCTCCTCACACCAAGGGTCATTCTTGGTCCAGTGGCCCTTCCTCAGAACAGACGGCAGCTGAGAAAATTATAATCAGGCCATTCTGCCCAACAAGTCCAAACCAACCCTCTGAAGAGTTTCTCAACCAAACCCATTCTCCGACCCTATTATTCCCCTGACTAATGCACCTAACCTATACATCCTGGGCACTACGGGAAATTTAGCTTGGCCAATTCACCGAGCCTGCATATCTTTGGACTGCAGGAGATAGGAGTTAAAGACTAAAATAATAGGTGGGGACAGAGCCCAAGAGTGACAGCAACATTTGGAAAGGCGAAGGAGTGAATAACAATCTGCCTGGGAGGGTGCATAGCTATTAATGGAGGGGACAGGAACCTGTGTCCGGCAGCAGCTCAGTGGAGCTGGTGGAAATGGCAGCTGATGATCTACGTTCTGCTGCAAAACAGACTCTGAGCTTCCAGTTGCCTATCACTTTAACACACGAGTCTGTTCCCTGGCTAACATCTCTGTCTCTTGCTAAATGCAGTGTTCCAGTGAATCTTGATGCAAGCTGGCAGAACACTCGAGAACAAACCAAAACGCCCCGTATTTCATGGACTGCCATTTCCCTTCCCATTTGGAAATACTCTCCTGTGTATCTCCACCAATTCCCACACCTCTATCATTGAACCACAACTCTCCAACTGCATCAAGGATGGAACCCCCAGTCCTCACCTTCCACCCAGGTACAATGCTCATACTCCGCCATTTCCACGACCGACAATCAGATCCCACCAGAGATATATTTCCCGCTCCATTCCTTTCAGCATTCCGCAAAGACCATTCCCTGTGAATTCCTAGTCAGATCCATGCTCCTCACCAACTCACCCTCCACTCCCAGCACCTTCACTTGTCAATGCAGAGGTGTTAAACGTGTCCCCACACCTCCCCCCTCACCTCCAAAGGGCCCTTCCACATCCAGCAGAGATTTTCCTGCACTTCCAAACACCTCACCTATTATGGCCTTTGCTTTCGATGTGGTCTCCTCTCCACTGAGGATTCACGACACCAACTTGCAGAATGTTTCAGGGAACATTTCTGGTACGCATGCACCAAACAACCCCACCATACTGTGGCCGACCACTTCAACTTCCCCAACAATTCCGCCAAGGACTTTCAAGTCCTGGGATGCCTCCACCACCAAATCCCAGCCACGCGACCCTGCAGGAAGAAAACCTCATTTTCCACATTGGGACCCTTTAACCACAGAATCAAGTTTTCCTCATCTCCCCTCCCCTATTTATCCCAGATCCAACACTCCAACTCTGCACCATGTTCTTGAATTGTCCCACCTGTCCATCTTCCTTTCTAATTATCCACTCCACCCTCTCTCCATTACCCTCCACCTACATCTACCTTATGCCTTCCTAGCTCCCCTCCCACCAACTCCACACATCCCTCTTATTTATCTCCCTGCCCTCTTACTCCCCCCGGCAGTCCTGAGGAAAGCAATATGCCCAAAGTGTCGATTCTCCTGCTCATGAGATGCTGCCTGAACTTCTATGCTTTTCCGGCGCCACATTTTAACGTATGATGGAAGAACAGTACCTCATCTTCTACTTGGGTACCCTGCATTCCTCTAGCCCCAGTATCAAATTCAATAAGTTGAGGTCCTGAACTCTCCAATGTCCTAGCGCCTTCGCCTCTTTACCCATAAACCTGGGCTTGTTATCACATAGCCTGCCATTACACACTACCTATGGTTAGCCACTAACAGTACCCATAAGCAGCGATTCACCCGCCCCCAGCCAGATCGTTGTCCACTCCTTTGTCCAACTGCTCCCATCTCTTTATTTGGACTCTATCACCACCGATCATTTACTCCTTAACCCCTACGTTCTGCATATAAACCGAAATTTCTTTTCAGTACAATCAGTTCTGAGGAAGGGTCAGCGGATCCAAAATGTTCACTCTGATTTCTCTTCACAGATGCTGCCTGACTTGCTGAGCTTTACCAGTACCTTTTGGTTATTGTGTGAGATTTACAGCATCCGCAGTTCTTTTCTTCTAAGTTATCAGGATTTTCTAATTCAGGTCTAACAGCTTAAAACAGTACGTTTATAAACCCTCTCAATCCACACAAACTCCATTTCTCTCCCAGTCTCTGCTGCCTCTCTCACTCCCCAACATTCACTGAGACCCCCTCACACTGACACTGCACCTGCACAGCTCATGGTCACGTGTTGGCCCACTGGACGCACTGCTCATTCAATCCCATTGGCTGGAGGATCACACCAACTCTCCTATTGGTCTGAAACTGCCGGCAATCACCCGGGCCCCATTGTGACACGAGTGCTGCGTTCCTGCCAGGAGCATTGGAGGCTGAAGGGTAAACTTACAGATGTTTATTAAATCATGAGGCGCATGGATAGGATAAATAAACAAGGTATTGTCCCTGAGGTGGGGGTGTCCAGAACCAGAAGACTTATGTTAAATGTAAGAGGAGAAAGATTTAAAAGGGATCCGAGTATCAACTGTTTTCACAGCGGGTGGTGCGTATATGGGATATTCTGTCAGGGGAAGTAATGGAGGTTGGTACAATTGTACCATTTGGCATCTGAATGGATATACGAATTGGAAGGGTGTCGTGGTATGTGTGCCAAGTGTTGGCAAATGTTACGAGATTAGGTTAGGATATCTGGTCAGCAAGGATTAGTTTGACCAAAGAGCTTGTTTTCATGATGTACATATGTATGGCTCTGCCCTAGCATGAGCCTCAACATTCACAGTTTAATGAGGCAGATTCACTGATCCCAGGGGTTGGGGGCTAGTCAGCCCATCGGGGCTGTACTCTCTCCCTCTGTAGATGGTGCCAATCTGTCCCAACTCAGCTCCGATTTGCCTTTGGTCCTCCAAATCCTTCCTTAAAAAACAGCTAAATTGCAAATTTGTTTTGACATTAACTACTGAATCTGCATCCAGCTGTCGTTCAAACTGTTCCAGATGCTCAGAAACTATGGACTAAAATAATCTTCACATTTTAAGTCTGCATTATTTGCCAATTACTTGAAAGTAGTTACTAAAAATTGTGACGTTAATAATTTCTCCCTCTGTATCTCTGTAAATTAAATATCCTGGAAAGAAATATGCTCCTGGTTGAAATCACTACTTAACCTGGAAAGTATAAGCGAAACATGATGAAGATACATTGTTAAGATGTATTTACAAGAATGGAATGCACTTATGGATAATGAAAGAAGTTACAAAGGGGAACATCGAGGTAAGAGTTTAGCCTTATGACAGCACGTGCAAGGGGGAAATTACCAACTTGGAAAGAAAGGGGCAATGGGCGTGGAGCATAGATGGGTAGAGGCATAATAGTAAGAGAGATTGGGTAATTAGGAGTCTGGAGAGATGTTCTCACTCAGCTCGAAGGGTATAACTGTACACTAACCGAAGTTCTAATTTGCTTTCATTTGCTTATGCAATTGAAGCCCCGACTTGCAAGTTCGTAATAAATTGTCTTGTTTCCAGCTTTGGTGGTCTCGTCTAAATTTTATTGAATTTTGTTTCTAACAGTGTCATCGAGATGTACAGCACACAAAACAACCGTTCGGTCCAACTTGTCCATGCCGATCAGATAGTCTAAATTAATCTCGTCCCATTTGTCAGCACTTTTCCCATATCCGTCTAAAACTTTCCTAATCACTTACCCAATAAGATGCCTTTTAAATATTGCAATTGGACGAGCATCCACATTTTCTCTGGCAGCTCATTCCATACACATACCACGTTCAACTTGAAAACATTGCCGGTCAGATACCTTATAAATCTTTTCCCTCACTCCTTAAGCCTGTGTCCCATAGATTTGCACTCACCTAACCAGGCTTTAAGACCCTGGTTATTCACTCTATCCATGTCCCTCACAATTGTATCAACCACTGAGGAGAAAGTAAGGACAGCAGATGCTCTATTTCATAGTTTAAAAATGTGTTGCTGGAAAAGCGCAGCAGGTCGGGCAGCATTAAAAGAACAGGAGAACAGGAATTCATGAAGAAGGGCTTATGCCCAAAAACGTCGATTTCCCTGTTCCTTTGACACTGCCTGACCTGCTGCGCTTTTCCAGCAACATCTTTTGGAGTTATCAACCACTGAGGTCACCTCTCAGCATCCGATGTTCCAGGGAAAACAGCCCCAGCCTACTCAGCCTATCCCTATAGTGCTGAAACCTTAAACCCTGGTAACATCTTTTCTGAATCCTTTCAAGTTTCACAATATCATTCAGGTAGCGGGGAGACCAGGACTGAAAGCAGAATTCCAGAAGTGGCTGAATCAATGTCCTGTACCGCCACAAAATGATGTCACAACTCCTGTACTCAATGCAATGACCAATTAAGGCAAGGATACAAATCGCCTTCTTCACTGTCTATAATTCCACTTTCAAGTAACTATGAATCTGTACTCAAAGATCTCTTTGTTCAGCAACACTCCCCAGAACCTTCTCATTAAATGTAGAAGTCCTACCTTGATTTGCTTTTCCAAAATGGAGCACCTCACATTTTTCAGAATTAAACTCCATTCTGCCACTCCTCAGCCCATTTGCTTGAAGTCCTATTGTACTCTGAGGTAATCTTCTTCCCTGTCCACTGCATCTCCAATTTTGATATCTATGTAAAGTCACTAACCATACCTCCTATATTCACATATAAATCATTTATAAAAATAATGAAAAGCAACCTTCCTTACAGCATATTGTTCGTATAACATAGAACAATAAAGTGCAGTACAGGTTCTTCGGCCCTCGATGTTGCTCCGACCTGTCGTACCAATCTGAAGCCCATCTAACTTACACTATTCCATGTACGTCCATATGCTTGTCCAATAACGACTTAAATGTACTTAAAGTCTGCTACCGGCGAATCTACTACTGTTGCCGACAAAGCATTCCATACCCTTACTACTCTCTGAGTAAAGTAACTACCTCTGACAACTGTCCTGTATCCATCACCCCTCAATTTAAAGCTATGCACGCTCGTGCTCGCCGTCACCATTCTTGGGAAAAGGTTTTCCCTATCCACCCTACCTAACCCTCTGATTATCTTATATGTCTCTATTAAGCCACCTCTTAACCTTCTTCTTTCTAACGAAAACAGCCTCAAGCCCCTCAGCCTTTCCTCGTAAGAACCAGGGAACATCCTCGTAAATTTCCTCTGCTCCCTCCCCTCATTCTTCTTATAATGTGGTGACCAGAACTGTACACAGTACTCCAAGTGCAGCTGCACTAGAGTTTTGTACAGCTGTCGCATAACCTCATGGTTCTGGAACTCGATCCCTCTATTAATAAAAGATTAAACATTGTATGCCTTCTAAACAACCCGGTCAACCTGCATGACAACTTTCAAGGATCTGTGTACTTGGACACTGAGATCTCTCTGCTCATCTACACTACCAAGAATCATACCATTAGCCCAGCAGTTTGCATTCCGATTACTCCAACCAAAGTGAATCACCTCACACTTGCCCGCATTAAACTCCGTTTGCCACCTCTCAGCCCAGCTCTGCAGCTTATCTAAGTCACTCTGTAACTTACAACCTCCTTCGTCACTATCCACAGCTCCAACGACCTTAGTGTTGTCTGCAAATGTACTCACGCACCCTTCTACGCCCTCATCTAGGTCGTTTATAAAAATGACGAACAGCAGTAGACCCAACATCGACCATTGCGATACACTACTGGTAACATGGAGTATTTGCCCTGGGAGTATTCAGCATTGACTCTGGTTACCAGGAAGTCTCATGGCTCCTGCTGATATCTAAGTACCGTCCTCCCTAGGCTGATGAATCGGTTCTCCTTCATGTTGAACAACACTCGGAGGAAGCACTAAGGAATTAAAATGGTGTCAAACGTACTCTGGGTACAGGATTTCTATATCCACAATCGAGATTAGCTCTGCAACAGAATTACTGACTGAGCTGGTCAGGTCCTAAAGGATATTGCTGCTCAACTGAGTCTCAGCAGGTCGTGAGGGAACCAACAAGAGGTTAAAAACATACTTAATCTCGTTGTTATGAATTGACCAGCTGCAGATATACCTGTCCATGACAGTATTAGTATGAGCGACCATCACACATCTCCTTTGGAGACAAAGTCTTGCCTTAAATTTAAGAAAAATCGCCACTGTGTTGAGTGGCAATATCACTGTCATAAATTGGATAGACTTTTAAGAGATGTAGGATCTAAAACTGGACATCTCTGAGGCACTATGGGACATCAACAGCAGCAGAACTGTACTTCAGCACAATCTGTAATCTCATGGGTTTGGAAATCCCGCTTTCACCCATCACAATGGGCAAGAAAGGAGGGCATCCCATGAGCTGCACCAGGCAGAACTAAAAATGAAGTGCCAACCTGGTGAAGCTGCCAACAGGACTACATGCATATCAAACAGCATCAGCAGCAAGCAACAGAGGTAAGTGATCCTACATCCAATGGGTCAGATCTGAGCTGTGCAGTTCTGGCACACCCAGTTGTGAACGGTGATGGACAATTAACCCACTAACTGGAATAAGCATCAGATATCCTCACCATTACTGACAGAGGGGCCTCTCATATACATGCACCAGATAAAACAGCATTTGCAGCAATTTTCAGCCAGACGTGCCAAGTGGATGATCCATCTCAGCGCTCTCTACTGGTTTCTAACATCACAGATGCGATATTTAAGCCAGTTCGATTCAGTGTGAATAACATCAAGCAATGGTTAAGTAGTGCAAAGACTACGGGCCCTGCGAATAATACTGATGGCTTGTGCTCCAGAACTTGCCACTCACCAAGCCAAATACCGCTCCAGCACTGGCATCGACCAACAATGTAGAACAGGCATGTTCAGGTCAAAAACAACGGGCAATCCAACCCAGACAATTTCTTTCTATCAGTCAACACTCGATCAGCAGTAAAGTTATGGAAGATGTCATTAACAAGGCTATCAAGCAGCATCTGCTCAGCAACAGCCAACCGAGAGACTTCTCGGTTTTTAGGCTTCACCAGGGCCACTCAACTCCCGATTGTGATACTGCCCTGATTCACAATCTGACAACCAGTTGAATCCCAGAGGTGCGATGAGTGTGGTAGCTCAGTCTCACTCCAAGACCACTATTTCTAGCTAGTTCTACCCTCATCTCAGCTCATATACTCCCATTCATCTTGTGTTATCTGCGGACGTCATTATCCAAACATACTCCTGGCCAGCTTCCCACATTCAACCTCACTGTAATCTCAAGAAAACCTAAATCTCTGCTGCCCAAGTCCTCCCTTATACCAGAAATTATTGATCCATCAAAAGGCTCCCTTTCATAAGCAACAACATAGAGCCATAGAGACGTACAGCATGGAAATAGACCCTTAGATCCAACCCATCCATGCCAACCAGATATCCCAACCCAATCTGGTCTCACCTGCCAGCACCCGGCCCACAACCCTCAATTTAAAATTCTCACCCTTGATTTAATTCCTAGCTGTGAACATCCCTAACTCGCTGCATCACATACCCTTTGAGACCTTGCCAACCATTCTGTTCGAGACTATCTTGAGAGTAGAGATTAAGTCGTTTTGGCCTATACTCGTTGGAACATAGAAGATTCAATGGTGACATTCTGAAACATCCATTATTTTCAGGAAACTTGATGGCGTAGATGCAGAAATGTTGTTTCCCCTCGTGGGACAGTTTCGGAGCAGGGGGTAGAATCTCTGAATTGGAGGTCACAAATTTCAGGCAGAACAGAAATTTTTCTCCCAGAATGTAGTGAATCTGTGGAATTCGTTTCCACAGAACACTGTCAAGTTTGGGTCATTCAGTATTTTTAAGGCTGAAATGGGCAGGTTTTGATATGGTAATTGAATACAGTGTTGAGACCAACAACAATCTGTCCGTTTGTTCTTGATGCTCTCAGTGTGTGGTCACCCTCAGAGAAAAGAAGATTATTTGTGCTGATAACACGGAAAGTAGTGTCTGGTGCACCATTTTCAACTGACACACAGCTTCCTGTTTCGATGTGCCAGCAGCAAGACACATATCTCACTTCTGATCAGAAAATAAACCCAGGGGACGCAATCTGATGGAAACATCTGTCAATGTGACCTATGTCAGGACACAGAGTGTGAAGCGATCGCATTGAAGTGACATTTGCAAATCGACTTTTCAATCTCTATTTCACGGTCTGATTCTAGGACGTAATTGGACGAGTCTCATGACCATGTAACAAGCTCATTCGATTCACTAACGTCTGGAGCACATCGACATGCATCTTTTCATGTCATTAATCATGTGCTACTTGTTACTCTTTCTTCAGATTTAATGTTCCCAGTTTTAGATTCTGTCTTCTGTATTCATCGCCTCCTCAGCTGAATACATTCCGTTTGATTTATTTCCTAGATTTTGATCAAAGTAAACAAATAATACAGTTTAGTACAGACAGATATGTTGGTGTGTCCGGTTAACAGAATCAATATATGGAGAGATCACCTTGTCTGGATCTAAATCTGACCGACATTGAAGTCAAATAAAGCACAGCAATGTATGGTTTCAAACTTTGCAAATCCTCTCCCTTTGAAAGAGCTTGTTGTAACGATTAATTATTTTCTTGATTCATTCAGAAACTATGACGAAAAATCCCTATTTTTAACAATGTTCCAAATATTATTAAAAGTTGCAGCACTGGAATTTCTTTCAGTGAGCTTTGTGGTGTTTAAATGTTCTGATCAAAAAGACTTAAACATTGGTTTCTCCGAGTTCCCAGCCATTGCCCTTGCAGTTCCATAATAGCTGCAAGCTATTGATAAGCCCCAGAATGAACAGAATGTCCAGGTCCTGTACACATCCATATGCCATGATGTCGGCTTCGAAGTTCTCCATTTCTTCCCGTCACGCCAAACCAAGCAGTATCCTTCCACTCACACTCTTATTTGTTTGGCTGAAGTGCTCAACCCTCAACTACATTTCCTTCCAATCCTCCCACTTCCTCCAAACCAAAGGGGTATCCATGGGCACCTGTATGGATCCCAGCTATGACTGCTTCTTCGTCAGATATATGGAACAGTCAATCTTCCACAGCTACACCGGTATCATTGCCCACGTTTACCTCTGCTACATTGATGACTGTATCAACGCCACCTCATTCTACCACTAGGAGCCTCAACAGTTCATCAACTTCACGAAAACATTCCACCCTGATCTAAACTTCACAGGGACCATCTCGGACACCTCTCTCCCTTTCCTAGACATCTCCACCTCTATCTCCAGTGATCGACTAAACATTTACTGCAAGCCCAACTACTCCCACAGCGACCTGAACTACACCTCCTCCCACCGACCTCCTGTAAAGACGCCATCCCTTATTCTCAATTCCTCTGCCTCCACTGCATCTGCTCCCAGGAGGACCAGGTCCACCATAAAGCATCCCAGAAAACCTCATTTTTCAAAGACAGGAATTTCCCCTCTCACGTGGTTGACGATGCCCTTGAACCCCACCCCTACAATAGCAACAGGTAGCCATCCTGGCCCTCACCTTCCACCGCACCAACCTCGCATACATCATATCATCGTCTGCTGTTTCCACCACCTGCAAACAGACCCCCATCACTCGAGGGATATTTTCCTCCCTACTCCTATCTGCATTCCGGAGACACCATTTCTTCCGCGACTCCCTCGTCAGGTCCACCCCCCACCCACACCAGCACACTCCCCACCCCTGTTACCTTCCCCTGCAAAACCTGCGCCCACTCATCCCCCTCATCTCTGACAAAGCCTCAAATGATCTTTCCACATCCCAGTGAAATTTACCTATACTTCCACAAATGTCATCCAACTTGTCTGTTCAACCTGATGTGGTCTCCTGTCCTTCAGGGAGGCAGAGCACGACCTTGCGGATCATTTCAGAGAACATCTCTGGGACACCCGCGTCAACCAAACTCACGGCCCCGTGGCTGAACACTTCAACGCCCACTCCCACTCCACCAAGAACAGGCTGATCATATTATGTTCATTTCCGAGGAATAAATACAAAATAACCGAGCCTGAATTTGGGATATCAAACGGATTTATTTCGATCCAAGCATGAACAGAGTATTTTTAAATAACAGGTGGAGAGATTTACTTCCTGAAAAAGCAGCTTAAGTGACATAATCTGGCACCAAACAGAGTTTGGTCAATACTGAGTTAAAAATACAGCATACAGTCTTGGGTGGAATAAATAAATAAATTATCTTAGCCTCGGCACAAGATAAAGTGTATTACTATGAACAAAGACACAAGTATTTTAGTATACAATAGAAAAGTAATTTATAGTGTATTGAAATGCAAACTGAGATGTAATTGTGTGTCGACACATTTTTCCTAGCTGAATTAATTATTTCAAAAATGCTTTTGTTAAATTTCATGTATCACTCATTGGTCCATTCGACGAATCTTGCTCGGCCCTTGTTAAATTCTGAACCATCGCCTTCCTGGTTCACATTGTTTGCGAGGTTCATGTTGCAGCAAATTGTGAAGTTGTGCACTGTATGCCAATGTCTTAGTTAAAAAAAATAAAGCAGTCACAGCTCCAAACATTTTCAAAATGCATCAGATATTGTGGCGGGAGAGCATTTTGGTGATAGTGACCACAACTGCCTCACATTCTACATAGCTATGGAGAAGGAGAGGATTAGGCAAAATGGGATGATATTTAATTGGGGAAGAGGAAACTATGATGCGATTAGACATGAGTTAGGAAGCATGGATTGGGAGCAATTGTTCCATGGTGAAGGCACTATAGACATGTGGAGACTGTTTAAGGAACAGTTGTTGCAAGTGATGAAGAAATATGTCCCTCTGAGGCAGGCAAGAAGCGGTAAGATAAAGGAACCTTGGATGACGAGAGCAGTGGAGCTTCTCGTGAAAAGGAAGAAGGTAGCTTACATAAGGTGGAGGAAGCGACGGTCAAGTTTAGCTCTAGAGTCTTACAGGCAGGCGAGAAAGGAGCTCAAAACTGGTTTGAGCCAGGAGGGCGCGCGCGTAAGACTTGACAGACGGGTTAGGGAGAACACATAGGCATTTTACACTTATGTGAGAGGTAAGAGAATGGTCAAAGAAAGAGTAGGACCGATAGCATAGGGAACTTGTGCGTCGAGTCTGAGGATGTGGGGGAAGCCCTGAATGAGTTTTGTGCTTCTGTCTTTACGAAAGAAATGAACTTTGTAGTGAATGAATCCTTTGAAGAGCAGGTGTGCATGCTGGAATGGATAGAGGTAGAGGAAGCTGATGTGTGGAAAGAGTTGTCAAACATTAAGATTGACAAGTCGCCAGGCCCGGATAAGAATTGTCCTCGGCTGCTTTGGGAAACGAGAAATGAAATAGCTTCGCCACTTGCGAAGGTCTTCACTCCCTCGTTCTCCACTGGAGTCGTACCTGAGGACTGGAGAGAGGCAAATGTAATTCCTCTCTTCAAGAAAAAAAATAGGGAAATCCCCGACAATTATAGACCAGTAGGTCTCACGTCTGTTGTCTGCAAGGTGTTAGAAAGGATTCTGAGGGATAGGATTTATGACCACCTTGAAAAGCATGGCCTAATTACGTGCAGTCAACACGGCTTTTTGAGGTGCGGGTTATGCCTCACAAACCTTATCGAGTTCTTTGAGGATGTGACTAGAAAAGTTTATGAGGTTCGACCTGTGGATGTGGTGTATATGGACTTCAGCAAGGCATTTGATAACGTTCCCTATGGTAGGCTCATTCAGAAGGTCAGGAGGAATAGGACATAGGGGAACTTAGCTGTCTGAATACAGAATTGGCTGGCGAACAGAAGACAGCGAGTGGTGGTAGAAGGAAAATATTCTGCCTGGAAGTCTGTGGTGAGTGGTGTTCCACAGGGCTCTGTCCTTGGGCGTCTACTGTTTATAATTTTGATTAATGACATGGATGAGACGATTGAAGGATGGGTCAGCAGGTTTGCAGACAACACAAAGGTTGTAGGTGTCGCTGACAGTATAGAGGGCTGTTGTAGGCTGCAGCGGGACATTGACAGGATGCAGAGATGGGCTGAGAGGTGGCAGTTGGAGTTAAACCTGGATAAATGCGAGGTGATGCATTTTGGAAGGTCGAATTTGAAAGCAGAGTACCGGATTAAGGAAAGGATTCATGGCAGTGTGGAGGAACAGAGGGATCTTTGTGTGCAGGTGCATAAATCCCTTAAAATGGCCACCCAAATGGACAGGGTTGTTATGAAAGTATAGGGTGTTTTGGATTTCATTAAGAGTGGGATTGAGTTTAAGAGTTGTGAGATCTTGTTGCAGCTCCATAAAACATTGGTTAGACCGCACTTGGAATACTGCGTCCAGTTCTGCTAGCCCTAATATAGGAAAGATATGGATGCTTTGGAGAGAGTTCAGAGGATGTTTACGAGGATGCTGCCTGGACTGGAGGGCTTATCTTATGAAAAGAGGTTGACTTAGCCCGGACTTTTTGCTTTGGAGTAAAGGAGAAGGAGGAGAGGGGTCCTAACTGAGATATGCAAGATAATGGGAGGCATAGATAGACTCGATAGCCAGAGACCATTTCCCAGGATAGAAATTGTTAACACGAGGGGTCATAGTTTTAAGCTGGTTGGATGAAAATATAGAGGGGATGTCAGATACGGTTTGCACAGAGAGTTGTGACAGCATGGAATGCGTTGCCAGCAGCAGTTATGGAAGCAAGGTCATTGGGGACATGTAAGAGACTACTGGACATGCATATGGTCACAGAAATTTGAGTGTGCATGCATGAGGATCTCTAATCGACACAACATCGTGGGCTGAAGGGCCTGTTCTAAGTTCGATCACTATGGATCTTCCTTGAGGTCAAAAAAAGACCCTTTGATCAATGATTTTTAAAATTTGCTCCCATATATGTTGTGACTTGAAGTGCAAATGGTTCACATCAATCGGAATACAGTAACATTTCATGTGCTACCCCACACAAAACAAATCAAACATGTTTGTTGACACGAATTGCTCTAAGCAAGTCTATGATGGACTCTTCTATCAAACAAAATAATTTCCAATGTTGTGAGGGCACGTCTACCTTCTTTGCAATGGTCTGAATTTTGTGTCTGACTGCAGATAAAATTTGGCTGCTCTCGGTAAAAGTACAGTTTGTGCCGTTCACATTGTTAATGTACATTGCTGACTTTAATTGAATAAAGTGATGTTGTCCCACGCATTGTCTGGCACCATTAACTAGACCATTAATTTCCACATAAATAGCCGGCGTGTCAGGTGAAGTTTATTGACAGCATTGAAATGAAGGCTTGGAATATTTCCGGTATGAATCATGTGAACTAGAGCCTCTGAAGGAGACAGAGTAGGAAAGATGAATTTAGAATAGTAGCAAGTTTTCACGACAGAGAGAGAGATCACTTCACTCATCGCACCTGTGTCACGTGAAAACAGAGCTTTCCAGCCAACACCCACTTTATAGCATGTTGTCCATATCCCTGCAGGTGATCACACTTGAAGTAACATTCCGGAACATTGTGTAAGATCTAATCTATTATCATCATAGATATGATCTTCAATGATGTAAATCCTGGCTTATGGGGAAAAGGTCAGCACGGTTTTCTGAAGGGTAGGTCGTGCCTAACGAGTCTTATTGACTTTTTTGACAAAGTGACCAAACAACGAGATGAGAGTAAACCAGTTGAAGTGGTGTATATGGATTTCAGCAAGGCGTTGCCCACAGTAGACTATTATACAAAATGCTGAGGAATGGGATTGTGGGAGACATAGCAGTTTGAATCCGTAATTGCCTTGCTGAAAAACAAACAGAGAGTTGCAGTTGATGGAACATGTTCATCTTGGTGTCCAGTTACTAGCGGTGTACTGCAAGGGTCGGTGTTGGGTCCACTGTTGTTCGTCATTTTTATACGTGATCTGGATGAGGGCTGAGAAGGGTGGGTTAGCAAATTTGTGTACGACACTAAGGTCAGTGGAGTAGTGGATGGTGACGAAGCACAAAGTGCAAAGATCTGGAGGGAAGTGTGGAGGGTGTGGTTGGGCGATGTTCACTGTTCCCTGAAGTGTGGTTGCGTTTGTGAGTAACAGGTGAACCTGCGAACCAGATTCAGGATGGTACTGTAGTTATTTCAGCAGATATTGTGTACACGACATTCTCCTATAAATCAGCAATGACATGGACATTTATTTTTCATGGTGATTGAAGCCAAATAAAATTGAACAACATGGTGGGACAAGTTCCTTTCATTTCTTTGAACTAGTATCAAGAGACCCTCTCTGTCGACCTGGGTGGCAGGAGGATTTTTAACAGCAGAATGTGAGGGAACAGAATCACCAGATAGACTGGAACCTTTTTCACTGGAGGGTGAGAGTTCGGGGTCGGGGGCGGGGTGGAGGAAGTGACCTCGTGTAAGTTTATAAAGCCCTGACTGGAAACGTGAATGGCTCTAATTGACATGATTCATACTGGAAATGTACAAAGCTTTTGTTTCAAAAATATCACATAACAATAAACTCCACCTGATCCTCTGGCTAGCGATGTCGAAATTAATGGTCTAATTAATGGTGCCAGATGATGCCTGGGACAACATCCATTTATTCAAATGAAGTCAGCAATATACATTAACAAATTGAAAGGCACAAACTGTACTTTTACCCAGATCAGCCAGTTTCATCTTCAGTCAGATACAACTTAAAATTCAGACCATTGCACAGTAGATAGACGAACCCTCACAACATTAGAAATGATTTTGATTGATAAAAGAATCCCTCGTAGACTTATTCAGAGCAACTCGTGTCAACAAACTTGCTTTTTTTTTTGTGTGTGGTGTAACACATGAAATATTATTTTAATTCGATTGATGTGAGCTATTTGCACTTCAGACGTTATTTGAAAACATCCTTCACGACAGATATGTAAGTAAATTTTAGAAATCATTGATCAAAGAGGGCAATCTTTTTTTTAACTCAAGGAAGATCCATACTGATATTTTGTAAATGTTTTGAGCTGGGATTGTTTTCAATTTTTGCGTATTTCACCTATGGTGGGGGTTTCAATAATAGGGAACTTTGTTTTACAATGAGAAGAGAAAAATATATAAAAATGTATCAGAGACAACATTTTACACAGAGAATGGTTTGTGTGTGGGATGATTTGGTGGTGGATACTTCCCATCTTTAGAAGACATTTGGATAAGTAAATGAATATGAAATATTTGGAAGGATATGGGCTAAGTACACAGGTGGGATTAGTTTAGTTTTGGATAATGACTGGCATGGACTGGTTGGACCGAAGTGTCTGTTTCCATGCTGTATCACTCCATGATTCTATGACTATTTATCATTTTTCTCAATATTAAACAGTGCTGTCGTGATCCTCGAATGAACTGTTGATGTTTAGGTTGTATTTGACACTCTGCGAATATTTCCTTCAATGAGAGGAGGGGCTAGTTCTCCAAATTACACAATTGAAAAATAAACTTCTCCAGCATTGTTGCTGAGTCGATTTGTTTCTGCGGATGCAGTAGTTATGGTTTGCAGATGACTTTCCACAAACTGGTCAACAGTGAGACAACATATCTTTGATCCACTGCAGGAACTCCACCTCCTTCCAGTAAATGAAACTGGGAACTCAAGGACCTTTTCTGCAGTCAGCTTAATTGCTGCCAACTATTGTATCTGGCCGATTAAAGGGAAAATTAATCAACTAAAGTAAAATCCTACCAAACAAGCTATATTTTCCCATTTACTCACAGTGGACACATTTCACTTGGCATTTCTTCTTTACAAAGGAAAGTCACTGATTATCGCATTCACTGTATGACTATCAGAAAACAGGACATTGAATGCAATGATGTTCTGGTTAGTTTTGACTGTTTATTGAATATCTTTAAAGCTCCTGAATATGATGTTAATGGATCCAAAATCCCACATTGCAGTAACATTTGTTATCATCTCAAAGTAAATTAACAAAGTTGAATTGTTTCAAACTCACATCACTTGTTACACCATTCTCTGATTCATGCATCTCATTAAAACTGAGTGGGCCCTTTATACATGGTTAATACTGGTGTGTAACAGCGATTTTTTTTTGCGGATTTTTATGAGGTAACTGCCCCTGTCAGAGCTATCAGTGAACAGAGAAATGTACTCTTTTTGACCTATATCCGTGGTAATGATTATTGTAATACTCTCTAATTTAACCAAACACTCCTGATGTACACAGACAGTTACCTGCAATGGTTTAGATGTTGAGGATTTTTGAACCAAAAAAATCTTATGGACTGTCCTGTTCTAGTTCATTAGATGCTCCTTCGAAAGTTTGACTTGGTGTTATGTATTACTGCCAACTCACTTTTTGTTTCTCAGGCACACAACTTTCCTTTACTATGCATTTTAGGGTCAGAGCAATTTGAAAAAAAAAGATGCAAGGAGAGACATTCTGCAATGTAAGGAGGTGTTTCTAATCTCCGGGTCCAAACTGTTTGGTGACATACACTCACATTCTGAACATAATCACTTTAGACATGCTCCATATTAGGTTGCTTAAACTGAATTTAGAAACGCAGATTAGAAATGATATGTTACTTTGTAATGTGAGAGAAACTTTGAATGAAAGCAAAAATAAAGTCACTAATTTTGTTGACTAATAATATTATTGAAGTTCTTTTTAGATTTATCTGCTTGTGGTTGAATGTAGGATTAACGGGAATTAACTTCTAATTGAATATTCTAGATATAATCACTTTGGACACGTTCTGTATTCAGTTGCCTAAATTGAATTTTGAAATGTTTCATATGAATTACGTGTTATTTTGTAGTGGGACTGAGACTTGCAGTGTCCAGGGAAGAAAAGCTCAATTGTTTTATCAGCAAGTAATATGGTTGAAATTTGATTTTACTTTTATCTGCTTGTAAATTAATGTAGAAGTAAAGGGAGCTAACTTCCAGTTGAATTTGTTTTGTTTAAACAAAATACATGCAACTATCATGTGAAACAGACCTGAAGCTACTCAAATTTGCTTCCAAAGAAGCTATTCAGCAAAACAAATATCCCACGGCGTGTATGCGTTCATGTTTAAACATAACGTCATGTAAAGACATGATTCCATGTGTTCGGGCTCTGCAAGCTGATACCAAGGTCCGGTCTCAGCCTCCAGCAGGAAACAATTGCTGAAGCTGTAAGCCTGTCCCTTCCGATGGCCACATAAATCCTCGGCACTGGACCGTAATTCAACAGTTCTGGGTCGGCCTTGTTTAGAAAGATCTTGACAGAACCCTTTCCCACAAGTTATCAGAATGATTGTGTCGACAATTTTTCTCAGTTTGTTACTGAATTTCTTATCGTATGAGTGTTTTTTTGTTCGAGCCTCTCTTTGTTACTGTCTCAATGTTAGTCTATCGCGGGAATGTAAAAGACACATCCATCATTTCATCAGCATGAATGCTCATAGTTTATTTGTTTTCTTTTTCAAGGTGTCCAGTCAGAGATTGTTTTGACTCAGCCAGAGGCAGAGATTGGCAATCCCGCAGGCAGCCTGAAACTGACCTGTAAAACCAGACGGTTCAATCTTGGCAGCTACTATCTGAGCTGGGTAAGACAGGTTCCCGGACAAGGCCTGGACTGGCTGGTTAGCTACTACAGTTCATTCAACAATTACTATGCACCAGCGATTCAGAATCCATTTACTGCGTCCAAAGATCACTTCAAGCAACATTTTCGCCTTGGACATGGGGAGCCTGAAGATCGAAGGCACCGCCATCAATTACTGTGCAGGAGACCACAGCGAGAGGAACCAGGGCTGGACCTGTTTAAAAACAGCTCGAGGGAACATTTTGTCAATTCCATCATAAACTGATGGTCAGTTTGAGTTTTAAATGCAATTATACCAACTGCGATCTGAAGCAGACCTCAGGCTGCCTCTTACCAAACTATCAAACCGGAAATGTGTCATTTAAACTAGCAAACTGGGACACAATGGGACAATGTTTTTGGTATGTCATTTGTAAAGTTAACACGTCCATCAATTAAATGGTCGGACAAAATGTTAGTTTTGATATATCTGACAGCTCAGGAAATCACTGCTGATTGTTATGTCAACTGTGGCATTCTAAATATGATCAGGATGAAATGGCAATTTCAAATGAATATTGAGAAAGGAACAGAGAATGAGTGTACTGGTCTATATCATTGTGATACTACAGTGGGTCACAATGTTATGCACAGCAGTATCCTCATTCAAAAACCACTGACAAGGGTTTATCTCAAGTTGGTGATTTCTACCGTGGCAGGAACGAGAAATAATGTGAGATGCAATTTAAATGCAATCCAATAGTACGAGTTTGTACAAATTTATATTTTTCTACCTTCTTCGTGGTGATTACCAAATTAAATGCAGACCAAACCTGTAAAAGTATTCCAAGCTTTCAAAATACAATGAATAGTAAAAGCTGAAATAATTCCCTGAATTAATTTTAGGAGTCTGAACCACTGCTTTCCAGGAAGTGATGAAATTATCTGCAATTTACAGTTACAGTCTTTCATAGTATTTTACAACATGTGTCTCACAGTCATATAGCTGCAATGACACTGCAATTAAGATCAATACAAAAGCCTATTCAGCCTCTATTGTTTGAAACTAGTCAGTGATTACCTCTACAAACCATCTTAACTTGCAGTGCAGAATTAATTCTGTGGGGCTTTATGCTAATATCATTATTTAATGCGTAAAAGTGTTGGGTAATTATTGATACACCAGTTGGGGTTTTGAGGATCAGCTCATGTGTTACTCTGTGAAGTTTAAAACCGCATTAAAATTTATCAAGAATGATCAGAATTCACGAGCGCATTTATGTGATGAATATTGATCGTGACTTTATTTTGCCTGTGGTGCTGAAAATTTCAAATAATGGTAGATTTTTGATTTGTTTCATGCAGAGCGAGTTATTGCATGACACAGTTCAGAAAATATAACACTGTGACTGTCTTGATTACTGGGGCCAAGGGACTATGGCGAGACTGACTTCAGTTAAGAACTTTGAACTTTCTTAGTGACTTTTTAAAAGCTTTCTATTCATGTGACTAATTTCTGAATTATATGAAACTCCAATTCTGTGCTGAGTTTGGTTTGGTTCGGATTGATTTTTGTTCAGACTGATTAGAGACTTCAGTTAAGGATCAGCAAATAGTTAAAATGGTGATGATGGAGATAGTTGCTCGGTGTATCTCATTTTTTGATCAGGTGGGCATTCTGTGTGGCTGGGTTACTTGAAATACCTAATGTCTCTTAATCAGTCCGTATAAATATTGTTTAATGTCAGTGGCACCCTGACTGTGAATTTTATTATGAACAACAAATGCTAAGAATTTAAAGATGGTCGAAATATTACCAACCATGATTAAAATATGCTAAAATATCATTATTCATTTCTTGAATATATTCCCGTATACATAATAGTCTTACCATGATTATATTTTCTCATTTATTTTGTTAATTCTGTTGATGACACGCAGGTTAGAAACTGTCATAAAAAAATTTTTGCGGTGCTATATTTCATTCTGTTGATTAGATTCTGAGTTTATTTTACTTGATTCTGTTCAATTGAGTTGATTAGATTCTTACTCAGTTTGTAGAATTGATCTGCGTTTTCATGCTTTCTGTAATCGGTGTTTTCTTTCTGGTAAAGAGATTGTCTCTCTGGATTACTTTTCATTACCAATATTTGTGAAGTGTTTTTTTGTTTTTCATGAATCTTTTCTGCATTTGTTAAACTCTACTGTACGCTGCACAAGATTGTCATGATCAGGAAGGGTGTACAGATTGGAAAAAAGTTGAACTGTTGCCGGAATTGTTACAGCTTTAAGTGTTACGTCCCCTCACAAACAAGGCTGCAGTTGGGACTAGTTATTTCTATTCAATTTGATTCTAAGCAGATTTGTTAGACTTCAATTTGGGTTTGTTTTTGTGAAGTTACATCATGTTCCTCGTTCTGCTGAAAATGGTTGCAGAGCTAGTTCTGCTGTAAACAATTCATGTTGTGATTTGGTGATCTTTGCTCTGTTGAGAAGGGTCTGTGCTTCGTTCACTTTAAATGTGTTAGATTTGGGAAACAGTTTCTGGTTTCTACATTGTTTTTGCACTATGAACATGGTTGCTGACAGTGAACCGCTGCAGGTTTCTCATTCAATGCAATCAGCATGCGAGTTGAAATTTCATAAAGCCAAATATTAAGTGAAAGCAAATCGCCAAGATTTTGGAAATGAAGGGAAAACAGATACCTTCGGGTGCAATCTTTACTTGGAAGTAATAATTAAGGATTAATCTAATCCATGCTTTACAATCCACATTCAGAACTCAACTGTCTAGTTCATTCACAAGGTCTGTCATTAAAGTGTTTACAAGTCATATAGAAACATAAATGGAATTTCAAAATATAGTAATTCTTGCTCTTGATCAAAAACGCCATGACTGTGCTATAATTGATCAAGAAACACCTTTCAATTCTGCTGTACACTACAGATAATTTCTCTGGCTGGAAAAGATCATTGGCAAAGACCATTCGGAAATTCTGCTCGATTTGATGAAGAACAGATCAGTTTCATTACTTTCATCGTTTTCACAAGTAATTTAAGTTAATTAATTGTTATGCCCCTGATTAAACTGGATTCGCAGGATAGAAATAAAGCATTAACTGAATTATTTAATCGGCACTGCTTTGGTGTTCCCAGTCTGTCCGTTTTAAATAAATAGTTACATTTTACAATAAAATATCAACTGAAGAGTCATTCTTTCAGAAACAACTGCTATAGTGAATTATGTGACCAAGGCCAAATTTCGAATTAATTAAAATAATCCACTAATGAACTCACAGGGCATCACGGTGGCTCAGTGGATGGGACTGCTGCTTCCCAACGCCAGGGTTCTACGTTCGATTCCACCCTCGGGTGACTGTCTGCGTGGAGTTTGAGCATTCTACCTGGGCCTGCGTGCGTTTCCTCCGGCTGGTCTGGTTTCATCCCACAGTCCAAAGGTGTGCAGGTGAGGCAATTTTGCAATTTAGCATAGCCATAGTGTTCACAGATGTCTAGGTTAGAGTGCATTAGTCAGGGGTAAATGTGATGGAATGGTTCTGGGTGGGCTACTTACTGTTCAGAGGGTCAGTGTGGAATTGTTGGGCCAAATGGCCTGTTTCCATACTGTAGGAACTCTATTCTTAAAACCATGAGAGTACTTGCTGCAAACGCAGAGAATTCATTTTACATCGATGTGTTCAGACGAATGCAGAGTTCACAAATTTGCGGAAGACATGAACTAGAGGATAACATCGTACATTGTTTATTCAGACACTGAAAATAGAGTAATATTTATTTTACCGATTTATTGCAATGTAGCAATCGGAAAGAATCTGCTCACAATAGTTAAGTGTGACAATCATTTAGATTAGATTTCCTGCAGTATGTATCGGGCCATTTGGCCCAACAAGCCCACATCTACCCTCTGAAGAATAACTCACCCAGACCCATTGCCCTACTCTATATTTACCCCTGTCTAATGCACCTAACACTATAGACAATATTGTATGAACAGTTCACCTGACATGCACATCTTTGGATTTTGGGAAGAAATCGCTCTGTTCATTCAGTGAAAACAATTGGTCATTCTATTGTAGAGACACCCTCTCCCCCCCATGCTTTATGGCCTGGTCTCCTCCTGTCAGGAGAACAATCTTTGGTTGTTTGGCGATGGATTAATCCCCTGACGTCACCAAGGTAACCTGGAAGAAAGGTGGGGAGGTAATCACGACTGGATTGAAGAATTACCCATCTGTGAGAAACAAGAAGGGAAACTACACCCTGAGCAGTCAGTTAACCCTGTCCGAGTCAGAGGTAGATTGCACCAGCAAAATCTACTGTGAGGTTCAACACAGCGGGTCACACAAGACCAAAGGAATGCCATGTCCGGGTAAGTGTTGTGGGAACTGAGATAAACAGAACATCTGGGATTAACATGAATAAGGCATTATTCATAACCGTTTTCACTGAATCACCTTTTACGGCACAGGAGAAAGGCCCTTTTGTCCATCCAGTGCACACATATCAATAACAGACACCAAACCATTCCAATCTTATGTGCTAGCATTTGATCCATTGCCTTGTGTGACTTGCCTTTGCAAGGATGCATCTAATTACTTCGTATGTATTATGAGGGGCTCAGTCTCTACATTACTTATAGGCACTGCGCTCCAGACTCACACCGCCCTCTGTTTGATTTTGTTTTCCCCTGACGTGCCCTCTACACCTGCTGGCCTTACCTTCACCCTGTGCCCATTAGGCATTGATCTCTCCATCAAGGGGAAAGGTTTCATCCAGTTTACCCTGTCTGGAATTAATTTGGGCATGGATATCACAATCATCTTCTTCCTAATTCTACTCTGCTCCAAGGAAAATCCATGTCTACGTAATCTAGTTTCATAACTATTCACCCTCCAACCCAGGCTAGCAAATTTCATTAATACTGCCTTCAGTGTAATCACATTCCTTAGATAACATGCACACAACGCTTCAGTATGGCCTAACCAGTGTTTTGTTAAGTTCCAGTATCATCTCCCTACTCTTCATTGTCAGTGTCTCGGCTAATAAAAGCAAATATCCTCCCCACCTTCTTAGCCTCTTTATCCAGACGACACAGTACTATAGGGGATCGGTGGGTACGTGCACTACAGATCCTTAGGCCTTGCCAGGTTTCCACCATTCAAAACCTAATACCTCGCAATTTCTTCTGCTGAATTACATCACCTTACATTTATCAAGAATAATTTCCATTTGCAACTTCTCTTCACATATAACCAACCCTTTTATATCCTCCTGCAATCTCAAGACATTATGGTCATGACTTACCAATATGCCCATTTTTGTTTCATTCGTGAATTTACTGGATAACCCTCCTAAATTTGAGTCTCAATCATTGGTATATAAGAGAAACAGCAAGGAAATCAACACCATCCCTGCAGAGCACCATGAGAGATAGATTTCCAGTCACGCAGATGACCATTATCCCCTGCTCCCACGACCCAGTCAGTTCTGAATCCAATCTGTCAAATTAACTCAGATCCCATTGGCTCTGATTATTGCAATCATCTGTACATCGAGTTATCTCTCTGAAAACTAAATTGTTAGACATGACTTCCTCTCAATAAAACCGTGCTGAAAATTGTTGATTGATCTTCCAAATGAAGACTAATTCCACGTATCAATCGTTTCCCTACCACTGAGACTAGCTTGTGGTATCATTGTTTATCACTTCCTTTGTCCTGCACAACAGTGCAACATTGCCTGACCTACACTCACTTGGCACAACTGCTATTGCCTGACAGGAATTTTGCATTACTGTCAGTGACCCAACAATTTCATTCTTTGCATCGCTCAACAGCTTGATAGACATTTTATCTGCCCTGGAAATATAACAACATTTCATCCAGCAAGACAACACAGAACATCACATCATGTGTCCTAATTTCTGAAAGTACATCATAACACTCCTTCATGATTTCTGTCCCCACATTGTCCCTCTTACTAGTGAACACTGACACAACACATTCATTTCGACCGCAACGTAATCCTCCGGCTCCACTCTAATAATAACACTTAATGAGCATTATTGTTTCCCAAATTATTCCTTTATGAATGAGCCTGTAACGTTTTAAAATATTTTCCTTTATTTTGACTGCTATTATTTTCTCATGGTCCCATTGGCTCTTCTAATTCATCTTTCTTTCAAACTCCCTCTTGCACGTTGTGTACTTTTTACTAGTTTCTATTGTTTTCAGATTTCAGTACAGACCAGAAGCTTCCTTAGTTTATCTTAATCTCCCCCTCCATACCTTTTGGTGCCCAGAGCCCGCTGCATTCTTGGTCCCACCCAATAGCTTTCTGGTAAATATCCTTCGTGTGCTTTTCTTATTTCTTTCTTAAATGTGTCACACTGCTCTGATTTAGATTTACCACTAAGTGCCAGCTTCCAGTCCTCTCTGGTCAAATCATTACCTGATCTTATTAACATTGTCCTTCTCCCCTTCAGAATTTTGGGCCAATTTCTATCCCTTTCCAGAACAATCTGGAATCCTGCAGATTTATGATCACTGTCTGCAAAGTGTTCCCCCATTGATGTTTTACCCACTGGGTTGATTTCATTCCCTAAATTAAGTCCAGGTTCACCCCTCTCTTGACAGGTCTGGATTTAAATTCTCTATATTAAACACATACTTTGTTAAAATATTCTCCTGGGGGCATTTTCAGAATTCTGCCCCCTCTAAACTTTCGTCAAAAATGAAAAACCAAGCCTACGTTGAGGAAGTTAAAAACCTCTTTTCTCATTCCCCTATTTAACTTAATTTTCTCTGAAATTTTCCCATGTATCTGCACTTGGTCTTTTGGAGCTATAGTAAAGTCTATCGTGCTTTCCCTGTAGTTATGTTTGCTGTATTTTTGTTTTGAAGTACTGTCCACTTGCCGTCATTCGAGTAGGTATCCATGATTTCATTTCTCTTTACAGCCTAAAATACTGTTGCCAGAATTCGACAGAAGCAACATTCTGTGCCGCAAACCCCCGCCCCATCCTTTTCCATCTTTCCCTGCCTCGTCCGACGGCACTAAATTCTTGAATATTGAATAGCCACTCCTGCCCTGCCCTCAATATGTCTTCGTGATAGCAACCGCACCATTTCCTCATTTATGCCGGTAATTCATCTGCCTTGTTCATCAGATTCGGTCATTAAGCCGAATACCATCCAACGTTGCATCTCCCCTCTGAATTCACCGGCCTTTAGTTTCTATGCCTCCTTGACTCCTTGCTGTGTCCTATAATTTTAGCCTTTCACATTATCCTGCTGATCTTTCTGTGTGGATCCCAGCTTCTCCAGCAATCCATTAACCACAAGAAACCTTGATATATGAGAACTGATTGTAATCGTTATGAAATTCGTCAGATAATTTATGCGATGTGTTTCCTAAAGGTCCAGATATTCTCCAACCAATTCTTCTCCTAACTGTGAGCTCCAGTGAAGAAATCACAAGCAGCAAGTTTGCAACCATCGTCTGTTCAATCATCGATTTCCATTCGAATCAATCTCTGTGATTTGGTTGAAAAACAGCCGACCCTTGGATTCTGGCTTCTTCACGTCTCCCGTGTGTGAGGCAAACGGGAACTTCTCGGTGACGAGTCGGCTGATTATCCCATATGGTGAATGGTTCAACAGCGCAGTCCATACCTGCCAAGTCACTCATGGAGGGAACATTCAAATTAAAAACATCACCGTACTCCAGGGTAAGAGACACATACTGAGAGAGCTACAAATCATTCTCAACTCTGATGTGAATCAAACACACTAATTTATCAGACGTAGTAAACAGCACAGTACAGCTTCTCATTTCCCAACATGCCACGTATCTCATTTCATGTTTGAGTGTTACATTAACATTGTTCATGATTCAACATTTTGGCATGTCAGAAAAGCATGTTTCCCCTCTGTTGAAGTTAGATATATAGACAGTGAACATTGTTAAATAGTTTGTTGCCTGACCATGCTGGGAGAGGCATTCAGAGTGCTGAATCCTTGCCTGGTAGCCGCTTCAAGCATAGGTTTGGGGGTGGAAGGGGCATATTGGATAGATATCAGATTGAAACATAGAAAATACTGAGAGACTGTGGACGAGTGAACGTGGAATAGATGTTTTAACTGGTAGGCGAGACCCAAGGGCACAGTCTCAGACTCAAAGGGGCACCGTTTATAACTGAAGAATTCCTTCAGCCACAGAGGGATGAATCTTTGTAACCTGTTGCTGCAGAGGACTGTAGAGGTCAGGCCATTGTGTGTATTCAAGGCAGAGATAAATCGGCTCTTGTTTAGTGTCGGGAGAAGACAGTAGAATGGCTTTAGCCCGAAACGTCGATTTTCCTGATCATCGGATGCTCCCTGACCTGCTGTGCTTTTCCAGCATCATTCTGATCAAAACTATGGATTGGCCGAACAGCCTTATTTTGATCCTCTACCTTATGATGTTGTGGTCTCAAAATGATGTGGTTAAAATATGCAGCGACCCTTACTTAAAAATAAGTCACAATAAGTTGAATGCTTCATTCCCTGCTCAGGAATGACCTGTTGGCCTTGGACATTGTACTACATCGATTTCTATCTGGTACTGAGCTCTTTAACTTCATATATGGAATCAGACCACAGACCAAGTGGGTATCACGTTTGATTAACTGGACTAAACGTGATCTCACTGAGCTTCTTTCAGATGCTCTCTGTAATTAGTGGATTAGACAGGAGAATAAATTTTGGTGAGAATGCTAAAATAGGGATGAATGAACTAGGAACTCGAGACAGCGTGCTTTATCCTGGTTTGGGGTGGCGATGCTTGTACTGTCAATAGTGGATGTCTATAAAACTAGTGTACATTTCCATCGCCTTTGTAGATTAATTTAAGACGCTTTTGCTTGTTTTTTTCTCCCCTATTCTATGAAGAAATTAAAAAATGCAGCTTGGTAAATAAAGTGAAAGTACAGACAAGTTATGAACGAACTGAATGGAGGGAAAGACTTAAGGAGATGGGTGTCCATCTCGATACCCAATGCTGTACTCAGTGCCTTGTTTTCAGATCTGCTCCAAACCCAGCCCACGAGGAACAATGACACAAATTAGAGAATGACATCACACCAATAACGCCAAGAATTATCGATCACTTCAAATATAATGAACAGCATTTCCATGGTTGTTCACCGCTCCTGAAACACTGGAGAACTCTGCAAATGAAATAATTATTGTTTATTATAATTCGTCCAAAATGTGGGATGTGATTTGGCAGTCAGCATGACCAGCAGCATTTGCACCTAAGGGTTATGAACATGGAAATGAACTCATTATATTCAGATTACTCTTGTCACAAGTATCAATAGTTGGTGTTAAGTGAGAGACATACTCTGAAAGAAAAGTAATTCCGTGGATTACATTATGGTATCTTTGATGATTTTACTTTTTTCACAGGTTTCAACTGTAACAAAGCACGTGTTCTTTAGGAATAATTACACAGGGTATGTCATAGGTAATCACAAATGCTTTCACAAATCAAAATACATCAACAATAGTAAGCATCGTTTCAGCAATGGTTGGAGTTGCCATTTTGAAGGTGGTGTCTTCACCCTGTGAAGAAGTAATCTGAAGATTGGGTGTTTGTATCATAAAGAGGCATTTTTCATTGATTTTGATATTTGTTTCATAGAAGGTACCAAGTGCCATGCTAACACCGTTAAAATCCTCCCACCGCCAACAGAACAAGTCTTACAGGAGGCGACGGTGATTTTAACCTGTGTTGTGTCCAATCTTGCTTCTGGAGTCAACATTACCTGGACACAAGAAAATAAGCCTCTGAAATCGGAGATTGTGACCAGCCTGGACAGAGTCCAGACAGCGTGATCAGCAAATTAGACATTTCTACTGAAGACTGCCTGAGTGGCGTTACTTTTGAATGTGTGGTGTACCATCAGAATCTATCGACTCGCTGAGAGACTCCATTCACAAGTAGAAAGGTGAGCGGTGAGATTAAAGCAGAAAGGATCCCATGTGTAATCCAGATCCAGTTAAATCAATGACAGACTTCCATTGGTAATGATCAAACACTTTCGGGAGCATTAATGGTGCATCTGAAGGCAGGATAGCTAAGTTACTGATGAAGAAAAAAGATGGACCAAAGGATATTGTGTTCTGATTACTTCAGATCAGGGGGAATAAGCCTGGGTTGTGATGTCACCATCAACAATGACAATTGGATAGAATGCCATTGTTGTGGGCTGGAAACATGGAGGCATCTTTCACATTAAACTTTACATTTTTTTTTTACTGAACAGAATTTGTACCATACTGCTCCTTTAGAAAACGGAAGTGAATAAATCCCAAATTAAAAATGGCGTATTTTAATATTTAATGAAATTGTGATATTGGTTCTGGATTTTTTTGGTTGATTTATTTTTGTCTGAAATATTCTGCATTTAATTAATCCGTTGGAGCCATCAGTGTCGGTCCTCCTGCCACCAACAGAAGAAACCTCCGCTCAGAGCTTTCTCTCCCTGACATGTTTAGTGAGAGGTTTCTCCCCCCGAGAGATTTTCGTCAAGTGGGCAAACATTGACTAGCCTGTGAATCCCAGTAACTGCAAGAACACCGAGGTGACGGCGAAGAGTGACAACATATCCTTCTTCGTGTACAGCCTGTTATCCATTACAGCAGAGGAGTGGGCCAGCGGTGCTTCTTACTCCTGTGTGGTGGGACATGAAGCGATTCCCCTGAAGATCGTTAACTTGCACTGATGGACACTGTTAATTCATGTCAATGAAAATCTCAAAGTTGCATTTAATAATTCAACTGAATTCATAGCTTCTTTTTTCCTCCAGTTGTGAGTTAAATACTGAATTAATTGTTTCTCACTCTGACTTACATTGTATCTGTGCAGTTAAAGTGGATTATTAACAGGTCGAGGACGAGCGCCTTGTGCAGTTAGTGTTCTCGGCTCAGATACACCCTGCGTCAGAGACAAAGTAAAGCTCACTCATTGGAGGATTCCGCCAAGTACCTTATCCATCCTAAATCCCTCTGTGACAAAATCTGAAAATTTCCATTTTATGTCAAGGGTAGAGCACGAGTTTTGAACCTGGCGTTCTTGCTTCCCCCAATTGGACATTCTTACAAAATTCATGTCAGTTTTAAACTGCCACATTGTACCAATTGCAAATATAAATTTAAGACACTTTATAATAAAACTTGATTGGAACATACCAATCGTAAAGAGTGCAGAGCAGTTTGAATGTAACCTTTGTTTTTGGGGAACTGCCAGGGATCTTGCTCCAGTGCATGACTTGACAGAATATATCTTCACTTTCACACCAACGAGAATCGATAGATAAGTTGACGTGGAACAGAGGGGAGGGGAGCGATGAATGGTCTGTCCTTTTGCTCCCTGTGCAGAGTTTTCAAGGTAGATGTCCTCTGTAATATAACCCAGTTGCTAACAGGAACAGTCAGCTTCTTGCTTACTGTCCGAAGATTTAAAATTTCCACGCAAAATAATACCTTTCAAACATGTTGGTCAAGTTTGACCCTGTTAAAAAATAGAGTCGTAGAGTCATAGAGATGTACAGAATGGAAATAGACCCTTCTGTCCAACCCGACCATTCCGAACAGATATCCCACCTAATCTAGTCCCACCTGCCGGACCATACCCCTCCAAACCCTTCCTACTCATATAACCATCCAATTGCCTCTTAAATGTTGCAATTGTACTAGCCTCCACCACATCCTCTGGCAGCTCATTCCATACAAGTACCACCCTCTGCGTGAAACGGTTGCCCCTAATGTCTCTTTTATATCTTTCCCCTCTCACCCAAAACCCATGCCCTCTAGTTCTGGACTCTCCAAACCCAGGGAAAACACTTTGCCTATTTATACTATCCATGACTCCCATAACCTAAAACTGGTGTTTGCAGTTTGAATTCCATAGTTTTGTCTCAGTTTTCTCGAGCACATGGAATCAATTCTGGTATTCGAGCACCTGATATCATTTTGTTTCACACACAGAACACAAGTAGACATTTTCTGATAAACATATTCAGAAATGTTATTACTGGGGCAGTAGTGATTTGAACTCAGGCCTTTTATCGCAGAGACAGATATTCAATCATTGCAACAGAAGAGTTGCTCTTAAAAGGCGTATCTCTCCACGACGATGGGAAATGTTTCCTACAACACCAAGGTCAGATCCAATTGTAGGCATTAAAGTTAGAACAATAAAATTAGAATAATAAAAATTGCAGTCTGGACATACACACAGCACAAAATTATTTAAAGTAATAGAGAGAAATTCTGCACAAGCAGAAAAACTAATTGCCATTCTGAACAGTAAATGTGGCACCAAAAGCACCCTTGTGATAATAACAGTGTGAAAATCTAACCCACATTGGTTTTCAGCAGTTGAAGAGTTAGTCATTCTATTATGAGCCCCACTCAGTACCGACACCAGTATGTGACCATAGATTCCGATTGTTTTGTAAGGCAGATATCAATATGAAGTTGCACAGTGGCAGGAGCACGGCTATCCTATGGATAGTACTAAAGAGATCTCACACCCATTGGCTCTTTACTAAAGAAATGTGACAAACCACAGAGATAGGGAAATATGAATAAATGAACCACTGTCAAGATTTCATCCAATTCGACAATAATTGATACCTGATAACCACATTCAGCTGCTATTTGAAAGGATGCAAGAAGCCCCAAAAGGACATACTCCAAATTTCACTTGATTCCGTGTCACATTATCGCAAGGGAGCTTTGTAGTTGCCTTCTAGCAGACATTATGTTTTTCCACAAACCACATAGGTTTGACAGAGAAGCATTGGTTCTGATTAGAGATCAGAACAGAATAGTGAACCTCATCATATCTCATCTCGAGAAGCTGTGTCAATGGGTGCTTGGGTTTGCAGTGCCTCTGTGATCTGAGCTTCCGTCCCAATCTTTCCCTGTTCCCTAGTTTTTCTGATAAGTTACGGTTCCAGTCATTTCGTATTTCATTAATGTCCCAGATTATAGAGGTTTCAGAATCAGTGAGTTCACCAGTAGAGATCATTGGGTAAATCAACAGTGGATCCACTGAAAAGGCTTTTAAATCCTGAGGATCAGAGAACAGCAAATAGTTATCCCTGTTAAATGATCTACTAACAATTAACAACATTATATTTGATCTGCTGTATTTTCCATTACTGACTGCAATGAATCTACATCATGGGATGCAGAAACTCACCAATGTGAATGAAAACCTCTTAAACTTTTGGCAAAACCCAGGCTATTGACTTAGGAGAATAAACTCCATACAATAATGCAAAAAAGACAAGCAGATTGAAGTCAAATGGTGAAGAGCAAAAACCCCTCTACCCCAGCAGGATGGCAAGTAGAAAAGTTGTGCATTTATATAACATCTTAATGCAATCTCAGAGTATCCTAAACATCTCTTTCCAGATCTCTGAAATAAGTGCAGAACCCCTCCGGTTCAACTATATTCTATCAAACACAGGGAATCATAAACGGAAATATCAACATGTGTCCATGTAACTGTTTAAAATGCGCGTTAACACTTCCGTTCGAGTAACTAGCAAAATTGTTTTGAGGTATGAACAATAAATCAGAACAGGTCACTTGGCCCTTCACGCTTGCTCCACCATTCAATAAGATTCTGACTGACCCGATTTTAACAAGCTTATAAAACATTCAGCTGACAATATCCCACTTTAGCTTCTCTTATTCTATCATTTTAGTATATTCCACTACACATCTATTCTAATCTGGAGAATAATTCTCCCGCTGTTAATCACTGATCCACACTGTACTTCTCTCCTCATGCACTGTTCTTTTTCTCAGCCTATTCTTTCGACAAGATAAAATAGGTTGGAACCGACTCCACTGTTTGCTGTTACTTGACACAATGAGAACTATTGAAATATTTCAATACACTCCTTTGTTGAAAAATATAAATTGTTTTAATCCTTGAAAACTGGTTCAATTTATTTTATATTTGCATTGCATGGTATTTTAGTTTGATCCAGATGTTAGTACAAAGTGAAATATTAAAGCACTGAGCTTTTTCCCATTCTCATTTAATGGAAATTGGAAAGGAGCGTTTTCTTACAACAGAGGGTGAAAAATGAACAAACAAGTTACGTTATAATACATTCAGGTTCTGACAAAGTTAACTGTCAATCATAGATGTTCTATACCACAACTGAAGTGCTTTTCATCATATCAGAGTAGAATGGTTTTAGTTTAATGCCTCATATACATATGATGTGCAGGATTATCTCAGAACTGCACTGCTGTGGCAGTATCAATTAGTGTATTCTAACCCCGATGGTAGATCTTGAACCCTCCGACTCAAAGATCAGCATACTACTCAGTGACACCTGAGCAACACACAATACTCTGACAGGTGGCTTATTATTTACATCCCCAGGGATTGATGAAGCAATTAAGGGCAATTGCATCGATTCTATATGAGATGCAAAACAGACCTCTTGTGGTAGAATGAGAGTCTCCCTACTCCTAGATCAGTAGGCTTAAGTTCCTAGGTTAGACTTATTCAGCTTAAATTCCTGTCCCACTTTCTCCGGAGGTGTGTCATACATCGCTGAATATTTTAATGTTAAAAAAAGGAAAACCTCTTCAACCAATGGGCTGTTGTCATTTGGAAAGTGTAACATGTGTAATTAGGAACCAGCACTTTGGGTCACTTTTGCTGATTCCATGTGTGTTCTACGGGTGTCAGTAATTTCTATCAGTGTCCACCGTTACAGTTACAAAACGTCCTCTACTATCTCTCCTCAATGGGTCATTCTTCCCTTTTGTATATGGGCAGTGAGCACTCAGTCCTATCTCTTCCTTAACAACAAATGGCAACAGGAAGAAAGTTAGCCACCAGGATAGACGAACACCAGTTAGCCCCAAAAAGACACGATCCTCTCTCCCTCGTAGCCCTACACGCGGATGAAAACAGCCACCATTTCGACTGGGTCAACAAATCTGTCCTGGGACAGGCTAAGCAAAAGCATTCCAAAGAGTTCCTAGAGGCCTGGCACTCCAAACACAACACCATAAACAAACACATAGACATAGATGCCATCTATCAACCCCTCAGAAAAGGAACAGGAAATGGCATCACCACAAACCCCAGGAACCCCACCCAGGAGAAAGATATAAATAGGAGGCAGGATACAATAGTTTCGCTTCACTTACAGGTCGCCAATGATGATGTTACCTAGCCAGGTAACGAAACGTCTGACTATCAATCCTACAGCTTAGCGAGCAAACTTACACCCTAAACAAATGGCTACCTTGCTTCCAGACTGCTATCAGCAAGAGGTAAACGTGCACTTCCAAAGTATGGCAATACTGAGAACAACCCTCCCCATACATGACGCAGGCTAAGATCACAAGGTGCAGCATAAGTCAGTGTTTATGTCCAGAATTAGATAACCAGGAAGGATGTACTTCACGGCTGGGGAGTCCCGAACTAGGGGTCACGGTTTAAGGATACTGGTTCGGGCATTTTGGACTGAGATGAGGAAACCTTTCTTCACCCTGACAGTGGTGACTCTTTGGAATTCACTGTCATAGAAATTGATTGAGTCCAAAATCTAATAGTTCTTTTATCGGCTAAAGGGATCAAAGCTTACAGAAAGAATGATGAAACAGGGTACTGAGTTGGATAATCAGCCATCATCATTTTGAACAGGAGCACATGCTTAAGGGGCTGAATGGCTTCCTCCTCCACCTATTTCTGTGACCTTTCTGTAGCTTGAAGGGATGTGTTTCGTTTAAAAACTATTTTGATAGGAAAACAAAAGTGAATGTGCTACAGGTTACAACACAGAGTGATGAAACAATTTCAGATGATTGTGAATTGTACATTCCTCAATTTAAATTGAACAATAAGGAAGTTCTGGAAAACTGGGATAAACTGCTGAGTTACCTTCCAGATGAAAATCGAAATGACCTGAAGGAGTTGGTATAATCACATGGGGAGATATGTGAGAATAACCTGGGAATTACTAATCTCACCACACATAATATTGTTTGAGGAAATGCTGTTCCAATCAAACAACATCCGACAGACTTAACCTTTGAAGGTTGGTACAGGTTCAGAAAGAGACTAAACACATGCTGAAAAACAATATCATCAAAATCAGTCGTAGTGAATAGAGCTCACCTATATCAGTGGTACCAAAGCCAGATAATATCCAATGATTATGTGTGGACATACGCAAAATCCATGCAGATACTAAATCTGAGACATGTCCTAAATCAAGTTTGGAAGACCATATTGAGACGATGGGACAAGCAACTTATATTTCTCAGTACGACTTACTCAAAGGATATTGGCAGCTATTTTTATTCTAAATGGTGAAGACAATTCCGGCATTCACGACACCAAAATGCACTGTAACCGTTTACAGTCATGCCATGTGGTATGAAGAATGTGCCAGATACATTTCAAAGACTAACCAATGAAGGGATTTCTTCGTCATCCAATTCCGTGATACACATTGATGACCTGATGTTTAGTCACACATGGAAGGAAAATTTACAGAATTTCTCAAAATTATTCATTCGACTTTGGGCGGCAGGCTTGCTGATAAACCTGGCTGACAGCGAACTCGAGAAAAGACAAATCACTCTCCTGGACAATGTTATTGAACATGGACAGGTGGCCCCATTGACCAAAAGAGCAGTACGATGACAAAACAATCTCGATTATCCAAATGAGTTGGGTGGGGTAACTAATTGTTCGGATAGCTGACTATTCAGATAACTCATTGCTCGGATAACTGATCTGATTGCAAACAAAGGACCTTGAGGTATTGCTTGGATAATCTGAAATTTGGATAATTGACGTACGGATGACAGAGGTTGGTCTGCATTTGGTAGTACAATGAGTGGGTTTTATCAGAAAGTTGTACAGAATCTTAGCAGGGTGGCTGTTTCACTTACTGAATCACAATAGAAATGCAGGAGGTTTCAATGGATGGAAAATTGTTAGAAGGCATTCGTGAACCTGAAAGTTGCGTTAACTACTGCCCCAAAATTAGCAACACTTAATATCCCAAAGCTATCCAATGTAATTATCGATGCAAGTGATAAAAGTTTCTGTGCTGTACTCTTACAAGAAAATTACGAGAAAACGAGACTTATCAATTGTTTCTCAGGAAGCTAAACATTCATCAACAGGAATATTTGACAGTTGATAAAGAAACTTTGAGTTTGGTATTGGCGTTCCAACATTTGCCAGTAAAGTATCTGAGACAATCATACATATTGATCAGAATGCATTAAAGGTTTTTGGAGAAATTTAAGGACAAACATTGTAGACTGGTTTTCGGTGTATGTCTTCGTGAGAAAGTGTCTACATGACTTGACAGGACATTCTGACTCTCCAGCAATTTCTCTCAGGTTGTTAGATTCCACATTAAAAATACAATTTCGCCACATGACAAATCAAACATACTTTTTCGGCACTGATTTCTTTTCTGTGGAATTGAGACTAACATTTTTTTGAATGCTCGGTCTGGTAAAGTGCAATTCATTAATAACCACAAAATGCAAAGCAAGCTAAGATGGTGTCTGGGTCTATAATTTATTGTCAAACATTAAAAAACAGAAGTCTCACAATGCTGCATTTCAAGCCTTGATCAGCTAATTAAATGAAACAAGGTCATACTCCAATCATCATGATCGTGATAAATGGCAGAGCAGGCTCGAAAGATTGCATGGCCACCTCCTGCTCCAATTCTCTACGTTTCTAAACCGGCTTAAATACCGAAGAAAACTGAGGATTCAGAATTCTCAGCCTACATCAGATGTTTTAGGTAAACAGGTAACACATAAGATTTTTCCGTCAGCATATAAAGTTAGTCCATATGATCTCCCAGTGTTGTTGCTTGAGGCTGAGATTACAGTTCATTAGAAGCTTTCCCACCACTAAGATGAATATGGTTGCTGGATTTATCCAGACAGTTTTGAACAAAAGTATTTTAAATGTTGTGATTCCATGCCTGTATTTGAACAAGATAAGGTTGTTGTGGATATTATCACTGCAGCTTCAATGCTACTTTTCTCTGTATTCTCAGGTGTCTCCAATTCAGTTGTTATCAATTACAAACACTCAATGACAATCAGCCTCTCTAATTGAAACAGAAATTGCTGGAAAAGCTCAATGGGTCTCAGGACACAAAAACACTAACTCTGCTTTCCCGCCACAGATGCTGGCAGACCTGCTGAGATTCTCCAGCAGTTTCATTCTTGTTTCCGATTTCCAGCATCTGCAATTTTGTTTTATTTTAGCCTTTCTAAAACTTTGTCAAACTTCATCTCATCAAGTGTAAACTACGTTTGGTTTCACCATGAACTGGACATCAACTTCCTCTTCATAATTCCTCAGCCAGGCCCCTGCCCCTATGAAGTTTAAACGTGGGATTTATGATAATCGGCCCGACTCATTCTTTTGCTACCCTTTCACTGTGTGTGACTGAGGATGACTTTTGTATCCCCTTTTAAAATTAGGTGCCAGTCTCCCTTATTTTTATTTCTCCTCTGAACTGTCTATATTTAGCATGGTTAACACTTGGGTTAACAATAATTCATGTCCTTTGCAACATCATGCAGGGAATTAGAGTATTGTTTTTGCCACCATTTCCTGCTTGTGGAAATGTTAAGCTGTACTGTACAGCTGAAGCTGAACACTGCCCAGATTTGTGCTCAAATGTCCTTGCTCAAATGCCCCCTTGACCTTTGAACACAGCTCTCCTCCAACTCAGAATTATTCTGGATTTTCCTTGTTCATTTTATACACAAGCTGAAAACGTTTGATACAATGATCATTGCTTCCTTAAATGATCCCAGTCTAATATTCAATGCACTTTACACAATTTTTTTATGCACACAAATTATGAAGTTGGCAGTGCAGACTGAAAATATTGTGGTAGATTAGAAATGTAGTTTCTGCAGGTGGTGGTGGTTAGAGATGTTGCTTTTGCAGATGGGTGACTGGGTGTTGTGGGGGGAGGGGAAAGGGAACATTTCACAAACGGTCGCGGGATTCTTGCAGTATATTTAAGGCTAAGATTTAAACTAATATAACGGTTTTTATTTAAGAAGTAGTTTTAAACTAAGAAATAACTTTAACGTGTTGTAGCTGATCACAAAAGAAGCAGTAGGGGCATTTCACAATAAGCTTATAGTATGATAAGGGTAACTGGATAAAATAACAGACAGGCAGTAACAGGCAAGGACCAGGGCAGCAGGGGAGTTAGAATAGGAAAATTAAAGAAAAACAAGTGTGGTAAACGGCTTATGATAGGATGAGATTAGACCAATGAGAAAAGGGAGGCAGATGCAGCAACTTGCAAACTGAACAAAGAAAGTTTAGATCTTTGTTTCGCGCGCATTTCTGCTAGATTGCAGAGGCTTACAAGGCTGCAATAAATTGTTCTTGTTTCCAAGGCTTTGTTTCAGGCTGATTTCTGAATGAGTCTTGTTTCTCACAGATATCATTAGGATTCTGAACATTATAAATAGGACCGTGGCATGCAAAGAAAAAGGAAATTATGACAAATGGTTATAAACAGTCCTGCTTTTCCCTCATGTCTAGTGTTTATGCAGCACGCTTCAGGAGTGGATTTGAGAAGGTGCACAAAAGGTACATAAAAATGGTACCAGAGATGAGCAACTGGACACCGATGTGGATAGTTTGGAGAAATTCGGGTTGCTCTTTATGGAGAACAGAGTATGAAGAAGACATTGTACACGTGCCCAAAATCATGAGGGATATGGATAGAGTAGAGTAAAAGGGTAGGAGAATGCATCTGGATTAGTTACTTTTTGAAGGGTTGGTGTGGACTTGTTGGGTTAAGTGGCCTTTTTTTCCATTCTGCATGGATTGCATTTTAAAAAGGCTTGAGAAGGAAAGGACACTTTTTTAAGTTGATCAGAAAAAAAAACAACGGTTACAAGAAATACTTTTTTTAAAAAAACATAGTTAGGAAACTGGAATGTACTGCCTAATAGTGCAGTGGTGGAGGCAGCTTCAACTGAGGAATTCAAGTGGAATCTACAGTTTTCAAAAGTAGAGGTTTGCAGGGTCACATAATAAAAGGACTTGGGAGTGAACGTAGGTAAGTTCCTCTTTGAGAGCTTGTACGAACATGATCAAATCATTGCCTCAGAATTATTCCCATTGATCATTGTATAAAGTTGCACAAACTGCCAACTCTACAATTATTTCCTAATCATTTGTAGTATTCTGAAATAGTTACTAAATGATTCATGCATGCAACTCAACTTACTTTGCAATTACTTCACTTGATCCAAGAAAACCTGCATTCCCATTTTCCTCATTGTTTGCACTGCAATGTTCCCAGATCTGCAACTCATCAAAGAGCACAAATTAAGTCATTTAATATCAGTAAACTTATGCAGAATTAAGTCCAAAGCAATTTAGTACAAAGAAAATCGCAGACTTGAGCTTCCAATCCTGGTCAACTAGCTTTCCTCCGTTAGTCAATGACTGCGCAAGAAGGTCGTGTTGGTATGGGATTCTTCTGACTTCCAGAGGATGTCTTCAGTACAGCACAATGAGGCAATGCTGGGGTTGGGGTGCGGAAGAGACAGTACAGTGTGAAAAGAGGAGAAAAACATTTCTTCAGTACGTCACTCTTGTTTAGAGCCATTTCTGGGCTATGCAAGATCTTCATATTGAAAGACAAGCACAATTTAGCAGACTATTGAAAAACTTTGGATGTTTTATGCTGATTCAAGACAGGTCTCTCAAAATAAGTCAAGCATTTCTGAACCAGTCAAGCAGTGGTTTTCTGTGATTGTTCTCAGCTGTGTTGGTGTTCACCACGCTGCCATGGGATGCCTTTGTAAGGCAATCCTGACATAATCTTACAACAACTGCCAGCATTTTCCTTTCATATTATTGGATCCCTAATATAGCAGATTTAATCTGATATTAGTCCAAAGTTACTTGCCATTGGTTTCCTTTAGTTTCTGACAAACTTAGGATCCGCCTAATTCACAGTGTGATGTGTCAACATTTTCACAGCTGCAACTGGTCATAAAGTACCAGTTAAATTACTTTAAATATGTGCATGATCACAAAGTTAATATTTGGCACTTCTTATCAACATCGAGAGTTTTGGCTTTAAGGGCAGGAGCTAAGGAATGGGGAGTAAAGAGGTCAAATAAAGACTTGTCTGCACTGGGACTGAGGGAAAACATCCCAAATGTAAAGATTCAAGTTTAACGTCATTATCTCTGAAAAAGGTCTTGAGACACTATTGCTAATTTAACCCTTAGAAGCACAATTTGTAACTCAATGTTTGATTCAGATCCGAATACAGTAATTTCTCATTATTCAAATTCACTGAAGGTTCATGTCATATTAGTCAGTATTGGCTGTTTTGTTGAAAAGAGACCTTTATTCCTTTTCCTTTCCTGCTCCTTCATCCATTCGGAGTTTACTGAAATATCTGACGACAATAAACCCGGTAGTAATTGCAGGTCTCTGACCCTGAGCAGTGTAGTGACCTCAGTATTTGGGCTTCGATTCATTGACGACATAAGTGAAACGGTATGGATGTGATGCTGCCTGTATTGAATTCGCCATGAAAACACTTTATAAGCTTGATTCAAACAAATAACTATTACTAGGGAATGTGCCTGACTCTGTGGATACACATAGCCTCTGGCCAAGTTAAATTATGAAATATGCAAAGCATTCCATGGCGACACTATATGGGAGATAGACCAAGGTGAGGAGACCAGGAGCCGGTCCCAGTCCAGAGCCATAGTTCTTCAAATATGTAGCCATATTTCATCAAATGTCACCAGACTCTGGAGACAATGGCAATGATTTTGGAGGTAGTGATGAATAGGGGAGGGGTGGGGGAGTGAGGATGAGCAGGAAAGTGAAACAAAGAGAAGCGATGAGGTGGGGTAAAAGAGCGGAACCCAATACTTCAGTATTTTTACTATCGCTCCAATGTCCAGAAACAGAACTTCAGTATTGAACAGCAAGCAATTTTCCGTCTCAGCATTTAAGGTGGTGGCACTACTGTTTAAGACAACTGTGTCACTAATATTAAATTCCTTGGAGTGCAGTCTAACAGCCTCTTTAATGTAGCTGCTGTAGTCTGAACTGGCATTTGCCGCATTGCACAAAGCATTTTGAAGGAATCAATGGTTCTTCAACATTCCCTTTTCACGTTATTGTATTCCAAATGAAGCATAATTAAACCACATCAAAATCCGATCAAATCAAACTTGCTTCCACATGTCTGGCAAACTTTGATTTCCATCCTCCTGACAATCTGGTCTGTCAAAATGTCCCCAGTCACAAGTCATCGTGAAGCACAAGTTAAACAAAGGACTTACAATTATAAATGACTTGCAACTTTTGAACATAAACCCTGAAGATCGAAAGGCTCTATTGAGCTGATACAGCATTTTTTTTAAAAAAAAAGAGGTATCACTGTAATCACCAGGAGTAATGCAAATATTGTGAGGGGCTGTGGTCTGGAATGGTCGTGTTTGCTATAGCACTGGGAGATATTGTCAGGATGAAGTTCCTCCAGAAATCTTGCAGAAATTCCTGCTCTCCAGAAATTCCTTTTCACGTTACATTCTGTTAAATAAGGCCACTTTCAAAAGCTGTGACTGCAATATATGTTGGCTTTTTTCAACTTTCACAGAGGTTTGCAGGACACCATGGTCTGTTCTTTGTGAAGAGATGGGGTGAGGGGAGGTGGCCGATTTAATAGTATTGGGAAGCAGACAGTTAGATAGTCAATGTGTTTTCAATATGTTCAGCCTCATTGCACAGTCCAGTGCTTGGAAGTGAACAACTGAAGGCCTGAACATTGAACGGCGGGAAATGATTATTGAAAGACTTTGTGCTAATGCATGCTCAATTATTCGCTGGCTTTTAACTGGGAAGTGGTAGGATTTGGAAAATGGCAGGTCGGGAGTCTGGCACCTTCTCATTGTTAAACCATACTGACATAGACCAGTTCTCTTTGACATCTTGACTCTCCATGATCTCTCAGGTCTGCCTCCCTCATTTCCTTGATTGTGACCAACTTTGCAGGCTCAGCAATGATCAGTAAGAATTGTAGGGCTCAGAAATGTGTTGATCTGTCTTCCCACTTACAGGAGAAGCAACTCTTGAAACTAAGCTGCACCGTCAACTGATGAGTAACCCTGGCAAGAATCTATTCATTTTAGAGAACGGAGCTGGAAAAGCACAGCAGACCAGGCAGCATCTGAGAAACAGGAAAATCGCCATTTCAGGCAAAAGACCTTCATGAATTAAAAATCTCTTCATTGGTCACTGCTGGAAATATACCATCCTTTGCATACGTCAAAACCTCCAGGTTTCAGCCCCAGCATTCGGTCAACAGCATTTAATGCAAGCTTCCACCTAAAATGTATTTTTACAAGACTAACGATAGAGCCAAGATTATATACCAGTCAATAATTCATTTAATGTAAAATAACAAACAACTATGGGCGGCAAGGTAGCACACTGATTAGCATTGCTGCCTCACAGCGCCAGAGACCCCGGTTCAATTCCCGCCTCAAGCGACTGACCGTGTGGAGTTTGCACATTCTCCTCGTGTCTGCGTGCGTTTCCTCCGGGTGCTCCGGTTTCCTCCCACAGTCCAAAGATGTGTGGGTCAGGTGAATTGGCCATGCTAAATTGCCCGTAGTGTTAGGTAAGGGGTAAATGTAGGGGTATGGGTGTGTTGCGCTTCGGCGCGTTGGTGTGGACTTGTTTGGCCGAAGGGCCTGTTTCAATACTGTAAGTAATCTAATATAATCTAATCTTGACAATCTGAAAGAAGTACAGAAGTTGCTGGAGAAATCACCATATTTTGCAGCATCTGTGGAGAGAAAGCAGAGTTCACTTTGAGTCAAGTGACCCTTCTTCAGAGAGATCTGTATTTCTGAACATCGGTCATTCAACTAAAAACATTTACTCTGCTTTCACGCTACAGATGCAGCCAGATCTGCTAGCTGTAAGTGGACAGTCAAACATTGTACTCAGATTATTTTTCAATGACCTTCTTAGTTTCTGGAGACCCAGAATCACCAGCTCCCTTGCACGTTCAGCAGTTGATGTTTTCAGAGCTGCAAATGGTCATTAAGTGCAATTAAGTCGATTTAAGCAAACATTTCCGTTCAGAATAAAAACATTTTTAGAAACTTGAATAGGAGTGTCAGGATTTCAAGCCACTGACAGTCAGGCTGGAACATGGAAATGAAGGATGTGACAAACCGATTTCTTCAATACTTTACACGTGTTGCACAGTCAAGAAAAGTCGCGAATAAAGAGCTTACGGCAATTATAAAAGGGCAAGTAACTATCCAATTTCTCCATTGAAGATCTTTGGATACTGGCTCTACATACAGGATTGACTTTTCGTCATCAATGGGTACAGGCTCAGCAATTGCAAACATTAATGGTGTCACAGAAAAGTTTGCCACTCTGCTGTTGTTCCAATTAAACCATCAGATCTTTAGATTGGGCCATTTCATTCTTGGGATAGTGACCCAGCAACAGCTTCTTGATCAGGCCACATCAGCAGCATGCCAACATTAGTGGTGCCACCATTCAGAGCAGCGCTGGGCCCAGCTCTCAGTCCAAGCAGCAGGGTTCCACCACAATTCACAACATTATTACTGCAAATGGCTTGTTTAAAAAAAAACACACCATAATCTATTTTCCAGGAAAAATGCACACTTGGGAGGCAAAGCCCAACAGTTTCCGTCATGTGATAACTATAGTCTGGGATAGCGTATTTGACATTGTTCTCTCATGTATGCAGAAGGAAACGCCTACATAACTTCACAGAATTGCTGGTTCTCCAGCAATAACCTTTATTCCAAATAAAATATTCATCAGGAATTAAATTGCATTTTGGATCAAACTGACACTTTAATTTCTTAAGTTGTTCCTGACGGACTATAGCTTTCATTTCCGTTGTAGTTTGGATTGTCGCACTTACCATGCCTGCAATTGGTCATAAAAGAGAAATCAAATTATTTAAATCAGCATTTTCCTTCACCTCACAATTGTGTGCCAGCTGTTGGAAAGTCTGAATATTCTGGATTCAGGACTGCAGCCTGCATTCAGCCGTTTGAGTGAAAGTGGACATACTGCAGATGGGTGACTACAACAGATGGTGAACTTGTTCTTCAAAACATTTGTTGCTGGTGATAACGACGAGAGACAGAAATGGGATATCAAGTTCTTCAATGTATCCATATTCAGAGTGTAGAAACTTCAATAACAAAATGCATCAAACTTAAAATGAAGTGTCTTTGATGTCCTCTCCTAATACAATATTTTTAAACCAAAATTCTGAAGCCCGAATTCTAATGCCGACAACAGAGAGACAGTAATGCAAACGCTCTGCCTGGAGTGGTAATCCCTGTGCTGCTGTGTGATGTTTCCTGGAAAGTGATTTCCTTTTATTTTGTATACTCTGAATTAAGCAAAACATTAGTCACATATTATTTTCAAACTTACTTTTTCATGATAGATTTTGGAGTGTACAGTTTTCCTTCGACCTTGTACTTTGGACTGTCACGTGATCTGCAAATAATCAGAAAGGTGCTATTCAGTCATTTTAAGCGTACATCTGCATCCCTAATAAAATCATCATTATAAATCTAAAAACATTGAGTAAGAACTTCAAGCCATTGACAGCTAGTTTTGAAAAACTAGTTCAAGACACAATTACAGTAGATGGTGATCGCCATTTAGGCTGTCAGTTTACCAGGCTTGCAATTGAACAGAATGTTTAGTCACTGAAATCAGCATTCCCCCGCCTATATAATTGCGTGCCAGCTGCTGTAATGACTGAAAGATCCGGATTCCGTATTGCAGCGCTTATTCAGCTGCTTTTATAAAACTGCTCACACTGCAGAAGCATGACTGCATGAGTTGGTGGGTTTTTTTTAGTCAAACGTGCATAACTGGTTTGCAAGAATTCAGAGCACAGATGGGGGAGAGGCAGAGAATGTCGGGGAGATGGAATTTTTCCTTGCAGTATAGGCCAGAGAGGTCAGTGGGAGGTAAAACGGTCTGGACCGGGCTGATGAAGGGGAAACATTTCACTGAAGAGATTTGGATGTTTAAAGCAATGGCTTTTCCAGCAACTCTGTTTTTCTTTCTGATTTAAAGCATTCGCACTTCTTTCGGGTTTTATTTGGATGTTTTCTGTTGTTCTAAATAAGAACTTCAATCTGTAGGAACAAAGCAAGCACTAGAGATGCAAATTTAATGGAATTGCTGTGGTCTGGACTGCAAAGGTGCTTGTTGCACTGCTGTCACATGCTTTCAAGAGTCAGCCCCTGAACAATCTAAACAACAGCTCTCCAGCAATATCCTTTCACGTCTTTGAATTCTGAGTCAAGGACCATTTATACACAAACTGGAGCAAACTTATTTTCTGCAACAGTCCCTGGAGAAATTAGATTTCCCGGTTCTTCACAGTATACGCAGCTGGAATTAGTGATGAAAGAAGACATTTTAAGTTAGGTCATGCATGCACAATTGGATGATGGCTGGTATAAAATTGCTGGATGCTCAGGGATTCAGTATTATATTCTTTGATTAACTGTATTTATAAAGTAGATCAACTTCCATAGGTAGTGGAACAATGGTAAACAGTCGGTTTTGCTTTAAAACTTTCATAGGATATCTGAAAGACACTACAAGCAGAATGAGGGGAGCAGAGAAGATAGAAACCCTAATCGTTCAATATATTTATCCTTTCTTCAGAGTTCAGCTATCTAAATGTTCGACTATAAATTGTGATCTGAATCTTGAATGGATAAGCAATTTTCCACTGACCACTTTTGAAGGTTTTGTATTGATGCAACTTTTCTTTCAGCAAACAAAATCTCTAATCTCTCAGAAAAATGCAAACATTATAGACATGTGACTGCTGTACGCTGGTGGTTGTTGCATTACTGTGGCATACAGAAGCCCCTCCACAGAACTGACGGGAAGTGGCACTATTTTGCTTTCACATTGTTGTGTTCTAGATGAAACTTAATTAAGTCACAAATTAGACTAAAACTTTATTTGTGATGACTGCATTCATTACTAGAATCTCTTCTGCCTTGGAAGTGTCACAGTTTCCACATCTGCAATTGGTATTACAGCACAACTTAAGTGATTTTAAACAAATACTTGAAAAATTCAACCATTGAAAAAGCTCTGAAGATAGAGGAGTTCAGTATTATCAACTTTTTTGTTCAATCTTTACATTGAAACTCAAATTTGGCAATTTAATTAACCTGCCACATTCGATGCAAGCAGGGTTGAGTTAGATATTCAACACGAGTATGTCTCGTTAATTGTAACTTTGAATCCACATTCCTGCCTACCTGAAAACCTTTCAACACCCCTCTCTCAACAATAAACTATGATTTGGAGATGCCGGTGTTGGATGGGGTGAACAAAGTTAAAAATCACACAACACCAGTTTATAGTCCAACAGGTTTAATTGGAAGCACACTAGCTTTTGGAGAGTCGTTCCTTCATCAGATGATAGTGGAGGGCTCTATTTGCAGTGTGATGTAATTGTAATTATACATTGAAAAATTCATTCACTGTTATACCGTTCATCTGTTAGAATACAGTGATAGTTTGACTTCATTCATGTGTAAATCACAAAACATTTTTTTTTAAAGATGCATTCTCGGGTTTGCTGTTAACAATGGTGATAGCTGGACAATATGTTGAAGGTATTTGCCCCCTGTGTTCTCTGTCTATGTCATGATGTTCAGATTGATTCTAATCTAAAAAGTGAGATTACAGAATTTTACATATATTCATGTATTGTTTGAGTTCAGATTTCTACATGAATGCATGCAGTTTTTGAGCAAAGTACAATGTAACTCTGCAAGTGAATTTGTACTTGCAGAGTTACTGTGTACTTTGCTCAAAAACTGCAAAGTTTTTGCAGTATTACCAAAAGGATATGGACGCATTTTGGAGGGTGCAGAGAAGATTTACGAGGATGTTGCCTGGGATTGAAGGTGCTAGCTATGAAGAAAGGTTGAGTAGATTAGGTTTATTTTCATTAGTCAGGAGGCGATTGATGGGGGACCTGATTGAGGTTTACAAAATCATAAAGGGTTTAAACAGCGTGGATAGAGACAAGCTTTCTACCAGAATGAAGGATTCAATAACAAGGGGTCGTGCTTTCAAGTTGAGAGGTGGAACGTTTGAGGTGGACACATGCAGCAAGTATTTTGGCTGTTTGGAATCCGTTGCCAGCAGAGGTGGTAGAGGCATGCCCGGCAGATTCATTTAAGATGCATCTGGACAGATGCAGTGGATGGGGAGCAGGGGGATACAGATGCTTAGGAATTGACCGAGATGTTTAGACAGTACATATGGATCGGCTCCGGCTTGGAGGGTGAAGCGCCTCTTCCTGGGCTGTAAATTTCCTTTGTTCTTTTTGATAACATATACTTTCCTTTTCATGTTGCATTTGTTGCAATGTAAGAGGTTGGGAACTGCTTTTGCCAAAAAGGACCGGAATGTCCTTGGTCACACGTCACGAACGGAATTCATACAGGGCATCCATTAAGCAGGACAAGAAATGAAATGTTAGCCTTAATTACAAAATGAATCATGTGTAGGAGTTGTGGAGTGTTGTTGAGGCAGTATTTCTACTATTGTGGACAGACTTTCTACCATTATAAATCAATCCGTTATTGGAAGGTTCATCGTTGTTATTTTTCTGGAAGTCCTGTGAAGGAATGTTGTCGTCAAACAGACCAGAGCATTTTGTGAGCAATTTCAGGGTACAGTATGGCGGCTGTGATCACTGTGAGTCTGCGTCTACAATATGACTAATAAATGGAGCCAGGGAAATTCTGTAAAGAGAGAGGAAGGGACTGTTTCACAGGAACATCCACTCTTTTCCCAAGAACGTTTTCCAATCCACACCAAATCATGTTTGACTGTATTCAGGGGCTGAATGGTCACCTCGATTTTTGTGCAGCAGCTCGTAGTATTAAGTAGTCTCCAACTGCTTCTGAGTATCAGATTGAGGGGCTGAATGGAATGAGGTGAAGTAGGACTGAGGAACAGGAGTGAGTCCCTGCCCCACCCGGCACCACGGTTGTGGCAGATCAGATTGTGGTCTCAGTTCCACGTTCCCACCTGCAGTTCATTATCCTTGAGTCACTTTCCCGTCAAATATTTAACTAACACAGCTTAGAATAAATGCAAACACACAGGTATCACAAACCTATGAGGCAGATAATTCCCAGTAAAATGGTCTTTTGTGAATTTATCCTTATCCCTGTTCCTACCGAGGTTAGGGAGTCATTGCTTCTTTCTCTAGTCCCACTCCTCCAGACGTCACGACAAATTGTCAGTGTAACTAAGTGTGTGATATGGTAAATGATGCCGGTTTCTTAAATTTTTAAGAATAACTAACCTAAAGCCAAAGCAAAGTTACTCGAAATACGATGGATACATAAATGATAATGATAAAAATTGACAATATGTACATCAACATTTTTTTTCTATAAATCTGAGACACACAAATACACACACAAACACACACACACACAAACACACACACACACGTACGTCTGAAGACAAACAGAAAAAAATGAATATTAATTCGAAAGAGCTTTGTCCAAAGAACAGTTAATTTAATGACAAAAGCAAAATTGAGATAGTTTCAATTGTTTTCTACGTCTGAAGTGCTTCGGCCTCTCAGAGGCTGCTAGCACTGAGGCTGGAACAGTTGGATTTGGCTGAATTCCCTTTGCTGCAGGCAGTGGAGAGATTCCAATGAATCCTCAACAGGAACCTTCAAAGAGTGCTAAAGGTGGCTGATTGGCTTTCTGCTCTCATATGTTGCTGTAGAGAAGTACAAGTAGAGACGGAGAAATGGCCGTTGTTTCTACGACAGGTTGCATTTACTCCCTCTCTGATCTGAAACATGCAATAATGTGACCCAAACACCAACCCAGACTAGGTAAGGTCTGGTTGAACATTCTCCTGATGGAATGACATCATCACTGTTACCTGCTACATTTAGAAATGATTTGTAAATTATAATTTGAAGGTATATTAAATGTGTCTGCATAATTTTTGTGCAATAAATTCATGTCTTCATAGTATCTGTGTTAAAATGCGTGTGTTGTTTTATAAAATTAAATAATTAAATTTATTCTCTCATTCCTCAGCTACGCCCCAATACACTCTCTTCAGGGTCTTATGTGGTTCAATATGAACAGCGCTCACTCTCAGGCCTGAAGTACTCTGACCTTTTACAGGCCATGAGGAGCATGGGTGCGGGATCAGCCAAGGATATTTTCCAAAACTGGAGGAGTCCAAACCAGATAGTAATGATTTAAAGTGAGAGGGGACAATTAAAAAGATGCCTGACTGGTAACTGTTTCACATAGAGGGTAGTGTGTGTATAGAACGATCTGGCAGCGAAAGTGGTGGGGGCTGGTACAATTACAACATTTAAGAGGCAATGGATAGTATATGAATAAGAAGTGTATAGAGAGTTATGGGTCCAATTTTGGTAAATGGTTTTACATCAGTTTGGAATATCTGGTCGGTGCAAATGAGCTGGACTGAAGGTTCTGTTTCCGTGCTGCATGACACTATGATTCTATCAGGACTTCATTCTAGCAAGGAGTATAGTGAAGCATCGTGAAAAGCTTCTAAAGCAATTGCATATTTTTTCTTTCAATTTCAGGGTTCATTGCTACATACAATTCATTCGATGTAGTCTCAGCATTGTCATGTACAGATGCAATAAAACCTCCCGATGTTAGACCCAATAGCCTTCGCATGAAACAACATCATTCCCTAATCACTTGCTGACTAGGTTTATATGGGTCATTTACAGAATCATACACAACCCTCCATACCAATGCGTTCTGCGAATTTTTCTCCATTTAAGTAGGTTACTATTATTTTATATGTTCTGAACACTGACTTCCCTTAGCCCTTGTTATACCGTTTTCTGCCAAAGCTTTGCTCACTAACTTCCCCTGTCGGTATCCCTTTGCAGAGTCTCTATATGCTGTTAAACGACGATCTTGGTAAATTAACTAATTGAGCTCCAATCAAAACAGTCCCCTCATCCAAGTCATTGGTTTTAGATTGTAACTTGGTGATAATTTCACAATTATCCCTGAGGCACTCCACCAAGTTACAACTTTACAAACTGAAGATAAACATTTATCCTGAATGTTTATTCCCTGATAGTTTACCAGGTTTCCCCTTTTGCTGGGCAGCAGGCTAGAAAGGCAAGATGGCCTCATGTGTAATATATTCCTGTGTAAATCCTTAGAAGGCAGAATGGTCTGCACCTGTCTAATTATAATGATGCTGACTGGAATTGAACCTTGCTACTTCGGCATGAGAGCACCACCGATCATACAACCCTAAAGAGAAAGGAACATGCCTGTCTCAGTCAGAAATGGGAAGGTCCTTATTCGCAAAATGTGTTCCTCTCAAATGAATCACCGCTCTTTTGATATATAAGGAGTCGACAATTTGGAACATATATCAACCATTCAGCCCCTAAAGCCTGTCCACATTCTCATTAACTCGCCTAAATAAAGTACTTACCAAATTCAGACTCCACTGACCTCGTGGAAAGGCAATTCCAGGCACCACAAGATCACAAGAGCAATGAACCCTGGAGCAGAATTAGGCCATTCAGCCCATCTTGTCTGACATGACATTGATCGCAGCAAAAATATTTCTCAACCCCATTCTCCTGCCTTCTCCGACAGGCCGCCTACTTGTGGAACGTTTCAGAGACACCTGCACCTCCACACACATCATCTATTGCATCCGCTGCACCCGATGTGGCCTCCTCTATATTGGGGAGACAGGCCGCCTACTTGCTGAACGTTTCAGAGACCAACTAACCCAAGCACCCTGTGGCTCAACACTTTAACTCCCCCTCCCACTCCACCAAGGACATGCAGGTCCTTGCACTCCTCCATCGCCAGACCATAACAACACGACGGTTGGAGGAAGAGCACCTCATCTTCCGCCTAGGAACCCTCCAACCACAAGGGATGAACTCAGATTTCTCCAGTTTCCTCATTTCCCCTCCCCCTACCTTGTCTCAGGCAAATTCCTAGAACTCAGCACCGCCTTCCTAACCTGCAATCTTCTTCCTGACCTCTCCGCCCCCACCCCACTCCGGCCTATCACCCTCACCTTGATCTCCTTCCACCTATCACATCTCCATCGCCCCTCCCCCAAGTCCTTCCTCCCTACCTTTTATCTTAGCCTGCTGGACACACTTTCCTCATTCCTAAAGAAGGGCTTATGCCCGAAACGTCGAGTCTTCTTTTCCTTGGATGCTGCCTGACCTGCTGCGCCTTTCCAGCAACGCATTTTCAGCTTTTATTAGACGTACGCTATATTCTGTGGGAAGCTATGGAAGCGATTGCTGGGCCCCTTAGCTATCATCAATAGCCACAGTTAAAGTGTCGGAAGACTGGAGGTTGGCTACGGTGGTGCCATTACTTAAAGGATTTAAGAAGGGTAATAGGGAAAAGCCAGTGAGCCTGACGTCACTGGTGGGTAAGTTATCGGAGAGGTTAACAAGCCATTGGATTTTCACGCATTGTGAAAGGTAACGACTGATTAGGGATAGTCAATATGGCTTTGAACAAGCAATATTGTGTCGATCTGACTTGACTGAAATTTTTTTGAAGATGCGATTAAGAAGATGAATTGAAGTAGAGAGGTGTACATTGTCGATATGGACATCAGTAAGGCGTTGAATAACATTGTGCATGGTCATCTGTTAAACAAGGTTGGTTCATATGAAATACATGGAGAACCAGCCATTTGGATACAAAACTGGCTCAAAGGTCAGAGACCGAGGGTAGTTGTACAGGATTGCAATATCCTGGCAAATCTTTGCAATGTTCCTCATGCTGTGCATATAGTCCAGTTTATGGAGTAGTCCAATAGCACGGTCTGCATAGCCCTCGATCTTAGCCGTTACTTTACCCCAGTTTTATTGTGTCTGGGCTGGTTCTGTGAAGCAGATTCAAAGTTTGAGGCAATGGATTTTCCAGCTGATCTGACAATGTCTTTGAATGTGTGCATTTGTGATTGGGCCCACTGTTGTCTCACTTATCCAGTTAATTCCAATCCCTCCATCTCCTTATCCACATTTTCACCAAGTTATCAGTTAATTAGTTATTTGGGATTTTTTTTCTGTCTCTTTCTCTGGCTTTGGCTTTTGACTCCCTCGTGTATCGAGTGCTGGCATGGTGAAGCTCAGAAACATTGAAATGGTGTGCGTCAGGCTGTTGTTAACTTCTCGATATGTCCCATGTGGTACTCCATGGACTGGTGTTCCAGGTGCTTTGACTCACGTGTTTGAAAATTGGAACGCCTCAGTTTCTCTCTCTCAGTTGACTGTGCGATCAGTAACACGAGGAAGACCCTTGAGTATAATTGTAAAGTAGCAGGCATCTCACTTGCAGCTGAGCTGCTTGTGATTGACTCATGTTATTGAAAAGTTAATGGAGCTGCTGGAGGCTTGCCGTGAGCTGCCTCAGACATTCAGGGAGACCTGAGGATTTGGTAACCCAACTCTGGATGGAGCATAGGGACTGTAGTTACAGCATTTGGGTCTGCAACATGCACAACAAGTGAAGCAGAGGCTGCAGAGAAGGGAAGCACTGAAACCACGGAGTGCGTGTGTGTGTGGGGAAAGTGATCAGTCGCATCTGTCTGTATCTTAGCCTGGACAAGTGCACATTCTCATTCTCCCCGTTACATACTATGAAGCACGCATTCCCTATCTGCCCCATACACACATTCACACTCCCCCTCTCTCACGTTCCACATATGCACTCCACTCTGTCATACAGGGATGCACACACAGCCTCTCTCTCTCTTCTTCCCACACTCACACGCACACTCCGCCTCACTCTCTCTCACATACAGAATGTATGTCTCTCTCCCCTTCACACAGACCCGCCCCCTCTCTCACACATACACACACGCGCTACTCCTACTTTGTAAATAAAACCAGTCTGACTCCAGGTCAAGATACTGACAGAGTCCAAACAAGGCCTTACGCTTAGAATACATTATTTGAGCACAAGTGTTATTCATTTACAGCGATGGTACCTGAAGCTATCTCCAGGCAGTGACTTGAAATAAATTCTTCGATTTGCATATTAATCGATCAAACTTGCACCTCCATTCTAACTGATTAATTACTTAAGAGCTATCTTCGGTGCGTGACAATTCATTTGCATGAGTTGTACAACCCTTTGATCTTTGCCTTATAACTTAGGTGTTTAAAGTCTTCCTCTCTCTTACACCTGATGAAGGAGCAGCGCAATGAAACCTTGTGTTTACAAATAAAGCCATTGGACTCTTAACCTGGTGTCATTTGATTTTGTAACTTGTCCAACCCAGTCCCAAACCAGCGGCTCCATATCATGTCTTTTACTGGTTAGCTAATCCTCTCCCCTAGCAAGTAAATTGTTCCTAATCCCATGTATTCTTGTCTTGCATATTAGTCTTTTGCGATGCACATTATGCACTCATGTCTGGAAGCCCAGATATAAAACATCTATAGGATCCCCATTACCCACCTTGCTTGTTCCGGTTTTTTTTTTGAAGAAAATTAGTCAAATCATTCAAACATGATTTATCCTTCATAAAACTATTTTGACTGCGCTGGATTGTGGCTTGGCTTTGGAAATCTCCTGTTGTAACTTCCTTCATAACATATTCTGATATTTTGTCTTCAATCCCCAGAGTTTTTTCACTACTTTTCGTTTCCCAGTGAAGTTGGTTATTCGAAGTCTTTTCCTTTCCATAACCGCTCCGTTCCCTTTCACAATTCGTTTGTAACAGGCACAAGGCTATAAAAGATCTGCTCCAGTTGCTGTATAAGAGGCATGAGTGACTAAATGGTCTCATTATGTTCCGGCTTTACACACACGATGGGTTGAAAGTCCTCCTGGTGTTCTGACATTAGTCCTGATGGCCTGAATGTCCTGCATCTGTTTCTGACCAAACCGCTGAAGATCTCAATGTCCTCCTGCTGTTGCTCAAAGAAATCTCCCTGCTCAAATGTCACTTTTCAAAGACTAAACTGTGCAGGCAAGTTGTGTTGCCCACATTAGGTAACATAGTTATTATCATTGCTGTCTCACAGCACCAGAGATTCAGATTCAATTTCAGTCTCCAGTTTCCTCCCACAGTCCCAAGATGTGCATGTTAGGTGGATTGGCCAAGCTAAATACGCATAATCGACGGGGATGTGGAGACCATGTGAGTCATTTATGGAAAATGCCAGGTTACAAGTTTGGGTGGGGTGGGTGGTGGAATTGGATGGGATGGTCTTCGGAAGATCAGTGTGGAGTCGATGTTTCAAATGGCTTGGTTTCACACTGTAGAGATTTTATGATTAAGACCTTCATTGCAGAAACCAGTTAAGGGAATACTCTCTGAGGCAATTCCAATAGCTTTTACACAGGGAGGAGATTAAACCTGTGCACAGTACTCCAGATGTGATGTCACCAAGATCCGGTACAGCAGCAGCAACACTCTACCAGCCTGCTGTTAGGTTCCCCACCGCCCCCCACCTCAGTTTAGAGCAGGCTCAGCTGTCTTGGGGACTACACAGCATTATTGAAAGATCATTGCCCTTCTCTACTCCACCAGCACAAGGGGAAATCTGGGGAAAATCTCACAATGACACTAGAGAGGAACAGGTAAGATGTGGTGACATAATTTAAATGATGAGATAAGCCTCGCCAAACATCTCGCCTGAATCTACCATTAGCCTCTCCAGAGCCCACGTCACTCAGATTCCAGAGTCTGGTGAAGTGGATCTTCAGAAGAGCAAGGAGAAGCAACGTTCGTTGGCGTGATGCATCATAGTGAAAGCTGCAATACAAATGTAAATATGCCATAAAACAGGAAATTAGACATACAGGTTTATGGATACTGCAGTACTAATGGACAGCTTGAAGTTACATCTCACCAGTGTTTACCCAAGTGAATGTTAATGTTGAGTGTGTATGTGATGGGATGCTTTAGTAGCATGTTGATCAATGAGCAGTTCATCAGGCAATTTTGGAGTTGGTGTTGTGTGATCAGAAGAGCTAATCGAAGAATTTGCTGTAAAGGAGCTTTTGGGAATAGTGATATTAATGTATTGAATTTTTAATGTATTTTATAAATACAAAAAAAGATTGTTTTTCTTACATTTCCGGTATATACCTGAGTCATGCAAGCCATTAAGATAAGAGAATAAAGTTGGCTTTGGTGAATTTGAAAAGTACATTAAATGAATTAATGAAAGAAAGACAATGTCTGTTATTTACAGAAACACTGTAAAGTCTATTTATGCACATATCCCTCCAAGGCTTAAACCGCAAAAGTGAAAGGTAATTCAATGATGGTGAATAAAAGAAGTTACGAATTGCATTAGATCAATGAAAGTGCCTCAGAAAAGAGTTATATATTGTGGGTTCATTGAAATTTCGGACGCAATAAACGAAGACTGATAAACTGATAAGCAAATCAAAAAGAGAACAAGAATGCAAACTAACCAGAAACAAAAAGACTGATGAAAAACTGCCATCAATATTTGAAAGAAAAATAAAAGCAAAGTCAAATGTGGAACAGTGAATGTGTGGACAGGACAATTGATAGTGGAGAACAGAAAAAAAAATGATGAGGAAACTAAGCAGTTACTTTACACCTATCTTCACGGAGGAAGGTTCAGAAAGTCTCCCAGAAATATCAATTGGCAATGGGACTTGTGTAACTGAAGACTAAAATCATTCATATGAGTGACGAGGTAGCATTTGAAAACATAATTGTATTGACAAGTCTGACAGACCAAATGTACTTCATACCAGAATTTCCGAGAAAGCAGAAATGGATATAATAGTTGCATTTGGAATCACTATGTTTTCCGTATTCATTTTGGAAGGTTATAAGTGCATTCCAAGCCTTTACAAAGTGAACTATAGACCAGTTAATTTATTGTTTGCAGTGGGGAAACTGTTGGAATTTATTGTAAAGAATTTGAAATTGGACACTTGGAAAGTTGTAGCAACCGTCTGGAGAATGTTGCTAGGTTTTTAAAAGGGAAGGCAACATTTACAAAATTTTTGCTTGACGATGTCTCTTGTCGATATAAACAATGGAGTGATATCCAACAGTGGATGTGGTATAGTTGGATATCAGGTGATTTTTAAAATAATTCATACAGTAAGTTAGCCCTAAAACAATAAAGCAAAATGTATTGGGAGGAACATCTGCAAATGTGGGAAGGTAAAAGTTAAGTTTCCCTTTTTTTCAAGGGAATCAGAAGATAGGCGATGAAAGGTTTTGTGCTCTCTCTCCATGGACCATGTCTGATTCACTGTGATCTCCAGCATGTGTTGGTTTCAGTACAGATTCCAGCTTCTGAAGTAATTTGCTCCAACTAGGAGTAAAGGTGTTCTGCACCAGTGACACAGAATGTTGGTTAGTTGTATTGTGTACAGCTTTGATTTCCTGATCCAAGTAAATCATACTGATCTCATATTATGAATGGACATTCTCCAGATTAATCCCTTGTATGGCAATATTATCCGATGAGCGAACTCCGCCTGTATTCTGTAGAGTTTCAGAGAATGAGAGATGATCAAAATGAAACTTTAAAAATATCACACAGAGGGGAGTGACGAACGTAGGGGCATTGAAAAGTGTGAGCAAGATGAGAGAGAATTTCAAGATATTCCACAAGGACATCAAGCAGAACAGAATAACTAGGGAACAATCATGGTCCATTAGAAATCAAGGGGGCATTCTGTGTGTGAAGCTGGAGAACATTGATAGATTGTGACATGAGAGTTCCCCATCTGTTTTACCTGGGAGAATGAGGGGGCAGGTACATAGTCGCTAAGATCTTAAACGGATTGATATTAGATGCGAGCAGAGAATGATGGTTTTGGCTGGTATAAAATTTGACAAGACCCCGGGGCTGGATGAGTTGTATCACAGGCTGCTGTTGGAGACAAGGGAGGAAAGGTACTGACTCAACTGTTTAAGTAGGATCTGGCCACACGGGAGGTTCGAGAGGACAGGAGCCTTTACAGGAGTGCGGGTGGGCATAGACCAGGGAACTGTGGATCAGTGAGTATCAGATCAGTGTCAAGGAAACTATTGAGGAAAGAGAAAAATCATCTTCATTTAGAGAAGCAATATTTGATCAGGGATCGTCAGCATTAAGATATCAGAGGGAAGTCATGCCAAATAAATTGTATAGATTTCTTTTTGCGGAGAAATCACATATATGGTTCTTCAGCAAAACTTTTCCCAAAGCCCCGCATGGGAAACTAATAAAGGAAGTACAATCTCATGCTATCACGTGTAACTTAGTAAGTTATATTCAAGTGGTCTAACTGGCAGGCGACAGAGAGTTGTGGTGGAAAGCTGTTTGTGTGATTGGAGACCAGTCTCCCATGTCGTATCACAGGGATCAGTGCTGTATCCCTTAGTATTTGTGGTATTCAGAAATGATGTAGATGCGAATGTGGAGGAGGGTGGGGAGAGTGTGTTAAGTAAGTTTCCGTTTAGCACAAAGATTGTCTGGGTGGTTGGCAGTGAGGAGAAAGGTCTTATGTTACAAGAAGATACAGATGGAATGACCAGATGGGTGGATCAATGGCAGATGGAATGGAGCCCTGATAAATATGAGGTGATGTACTTTGGAAGAAGGAACCATACAGGGGAGGACTTAATGAATGACAGCACACAAGGAAGCTCAGAATGTGCATCTCCAAACATCCCTGAATGCCACTAGGCAGGGTAATACGTTAGTTCAGCAGTGACATGCGACTGTCTGCATAGCCTTTGTTAATTGAGACATAGATTGTAAGAGCTATACAAAATTTTCATTTGGCCATAAATGGAATACTGTCTGGAGTTCTGGGAGTCACAATATGGAAGGATGTGATTGCACTGCTGGGGGTGCAGAGGAGATTAACCAGGATATTCCCTGGGATGGAGCATATCAGCTCTGGAGAGAGGCAGGATAAGCTCGGGTTGTTTACTTTGGAGCAGAGAATGCTGAAGGGGGATGTCATTCAGAAGGATAAGATTACGAGGGTCATGGAGATGGTTAGTAGACAACAGCTGTTCCTTTTAGTAAAATGGACATGAACAAGGGAGCACACTTTTATATTGAAAGGGTTGAGGTTTAGAGAAGTTATGAGGATTGTTTTTGACCCAGAGGGTGTTGGAGTCAGGATTAAACTTCTTGAGAGGATAGTTGTGATGGGTAATCTCACAACCATTAAAAAATACTTGACGTATCATAACATTTATGGCTACAGATCTCATGTAAGAAAGTGTGACTAATGTAGATCATACTGATTTTCTGACAGTACACAGTCTAAACTTCTGTGATTGTTTGATTATGGATGGTGCAAGCAGTTAGGAAGATAAGTGGTGCGTTGATCATCATTTCAGGGGGATTTGAATACAGGAGTAAGTGTGTCTTACTGCAGCTCTACAGGGCCTTAGTGAGACCCCATCTTGAACATTGTGCAGTATTGTGGACAGTTTTGCTCTCCTTACCAAATAAAGTACAAACCTGACATTGAGGGAGAGCAGTGAAGGATGACCAGTATTGTCTCTGGGTTGACAGGCTTGTTGGAGGAGCAGAGTTTCGGGTGACTGGGCCTGTATTCCATGAGCTTTAGGAATGTGAGTGAAATATATAAAATTCTGACGGGGGAGACAGCATGGAAGCAGGGATGAGAGTTCCCCTGGCTGGGACGTCTCAAACAGGCGCCCACACTATTAGGTACAGACAAGCCACTCTGCATTGAGATGAGAATAAATGTCTGCACCCAGAGGCTGGTGAACCTGGGGAATTCTCTCCCAGATCAGGCTGTGGAAGAAAAGGCACTGAATATAAATAATGAAGTTAGACAGAAATAAGATGGGAAGAGTGCAGGAGCACGGTGTGAAGAAAGAAGAATAGCGCTCATTACAGGTTGTTCTCTGAGTTCCTGTGGAACACTATGATCGAAAGCAGTGCAAAATAAATAATAGGGGCTATGGGAAAAAGAGGGTAACAGGTGAACGCCCAATAATATCAGGAGAAATCAACACAAAAATAATAGTCAACGTAACACAAGCAATAGCACAGTCAACGTAAACATTTAAACAATATATTGCAATGAAATAGTGCTGTAAATGCAACACTTCCACGAAACAGTTACTGACTACAGCACTGCACCTTTCACCAAGCTCTTCAGCAGAAAGCACGCGAACGGACTGACCACATTACTCTACTGTGGGATTCCAGTTATATTAGATTCCCGACAGTATGGAAACAGGCCCTTCAACGCATCAAGTCCTCACCATCCTCCGAAGAGTAACCCACCCAGACCCATTCCCCCACCATATGTTTAAGTCTGACTAACACACTTAACACTATGATCAATTTAGCATGGCCAATTCACCTGACCAGCACATCGTTGTGGGAGAAAACTGGAGCACTCGGAGGAAATTCGCGAAGACACGGGAAAAACGTGCAAACTGCACGCAGACAGTCACCCAATGCGGAAATTGAACTCGGGTCCCTGATGATAACCACTGAGCCACTCTGCCGTCCCAAGATTTCTCCCTAAGATTCTTCCCTTGGTTCGAAATAAATTCCTTCTAAATGTCGACTACAATTCCCAGTTCTGGATGCAGGTTTGCTCGCTGAGCTGGACGGTTCATGCATCTATAACCTCAACCTGAGCTACAAATCTTTTCAAAACTCGCAAACAATTCCCAGTTTCAGGCTCAGTTTCAAGGCTTGCAGAGCGGATTACATTGCTGCTTTAGCTGAACACATTTACGGTGCATTTGGCAGACAGGGGATCCTGAGGCTGGGTTTTGCTGTTCAGCTGGGGCCGGGAATGGAATCACGACACAGTAAACAGGAGTTCACTTTATAAAGAAAGTTGCATAATTCATGAATAGTGTTGCAGCCAAATAGTTTTTAATAAACCCACATTATTGGAGAACTGCCTGTATATTGAATAGAGGAGCAAAAGTGATGGACAGAAGGGACTACAGTAATTCTTATTTTATATGTCCCGATGTTTAAACATGCTAAGGGTTATGAACACTGTGTGGGGAAAACTGTATTGAGGAAATTTTCACCATGAACTAGAATGAGAAGGCTGAATGTGTCTAAAGACCTCCTTCTTTCCCGATGTTTCTGTGCAGTCTGTGGGAAAGCTCTGTAACTGTTCTCACAAGCTCTCAGATGTTAGGAAGGAGGTCTCTGCAGGATGAGAGGACTGTGTTTCGCATTCCCTTTTCTAATGCCGAGACTGGTGCTGGGTGTTCTGTCCGAGTTTATCCTTTACGACCGGAGCAGTTTGACACATTTGAGTGCCTTGTTTGGCCGATTCAGAGACCATTGAAGAGTTTTTTAATGTCTGTATGCCTGGGGTCACTTTTAGGCCAGATCAGGAAAGCACGGGAGATTCACTTCCTGAACTTACACTGGGGAAGGAGGTTGGTGTTTACAATCGACATTGACTTCAAGGTCACTGTTACTGACACTAGATTTTATATCTCGATATTTTATAATTTGTTATTAACTTCCACCAGCTGCCAGAGCATTTGTCTGGCCTGGATTAGTAATCCAGTGGCATTTCCACAACAACACCATTTCCACATGGGGATTTATCAGAAACCACACGGAGCAGGTTATTTTTATGCTGCTGGACTGCTCGGTAAAAAAGAACTCTCACCAACGTGACGATCGCGATGGGGCTGAGGACGTGGTAAATGGTCGAACTGTAGTCATTCCCTTGTAATGGGACTGGATATAGTTGAGTAATTTTCCACGTGGTCAGGCTGATGTCAGAATTGGAGCTGGGATGAAACAGCTTCCACAGGGTCACTGCTTGTTGTGTAGCACAAGTTTTCAGTCCTACTACAGGAATGGTGTCAGGGTCCATTGCCTTTGTCGTATCTACTGTGTCCAGCTGTTTCTTCATGTCACGTGCATCGAATCAAATTGGATGAAGACTGCCATCTGTGATTCTGTGAGCATCATGGCGAGGGTGAGTTGTATCATCCATTCAACACTTCTGGCTGTGGATGGTGCAGACACAACATCCTTGTCTTTTATACTGATGTACAAGGCTGTTCCGTTATTTAGGATGTGGATATTTGTGGAATCCTCTTCTCCAGTAAGTTGTTTAATACTCCATCGAAATGATGACTGAATGTGACAGGACTGCAGAGTTTCGATCTTAGCTTTTTGTCTTCGGATCATTTCCCCCCTCTACATCAGATGGTAGTTCTGCTGTGTGGAATGTAACCAGTCAATGAGGGTAGCTTTAGTGGGTTGTCATCAGGTTTAGATACACATGGTTCTGACTTTGGCATGTTCACCCAAACTCGTCACTAAACCATCACTCGGATTGATGATAACGGTACAGTGATGGATTATCTCTGGGGAAATGTTATGGATTGTGATTGAATGCAATTCTGCTGCGGCTGCTGCTGTGATCTACAGCATCACCTGATAACCCAGTGTGAGCTGCAATATCTGCAAAGCAATTCTACTGACTTTCCTCCACTTCACACTGAGACCCATTCACCCATAAGCCCTCTACTCAGTGATGTAACCTGGTTTCATTTTCATATTCTCATTCTGCTGAGGGATGTGATGTCACGCCTCCAATTTGTTACATTACTCAGATACTTTAACATATTAAGCTGAATCATTTTCTTCCCCATAATATCATCTGCTGTGTTTGAAGTGAATGTTTTTTTTCCTCTGTTTTCTCCCTGACAATGATTAAGACATCTGTCGTGTCAGTGATGCCAGCCTTATGGCGTTTCAGAGCCAGTGAACTTGTGCATTTTGTGTTTTATTCACTTCCCAATGTAAAATGCTCTGTGCTGGACAGGACTTTTGAGCAGATTCTTCACACGTATTAGGGAAATGTTCAAAAACAGAAATTGCTGAAGAAACTAAGCAGGTCTGGCTGAATCTTGTGGAGGGAAAGCTGAGTTCATCTTTCGGTTCTAGTGACCCTTCGACAAAGCTCCTAGTTTTTACAGCAATTTGTGCATTTCCATTTCCAGTATCCATAGTTATTTATTTAATTCAAATTTGTGCTGTGCCTATTCATTTTTGGCCAAACTCAGCAGGTCTTTCAGCATCTGCAGAGGTGGAGAAAGAGAGTTAGCCTTTCAAGTCCAGTGTGACACTTCTTCAGAACTGAAAAGGATCGGAATCTGGGCATTTTAGTTCCTTGCCAGAGGTCGGGGGTATGTGACAGGGAAAGGAGAGTGTGACAACAGATAAACAGGCTTTAAGCAGAGAAGACCAAGGGTAAACAGGTCATCAAAAATTCATAGCTGGTTTAAAAGAAGTGGTCACAGAGTGGCTGGTGGCACTGTGTGAAATATTTCCTAACTCTCTGGCTTAAAGGAGTGATCCAGTGAAACTGGAGACCCTCTAATCTGGCTCCTATCTTCAAGCAACGAACGAGACTGAAAGCAGGAACCACTTAGCCAAACCATTATTGCTGGGAATCTGTGAGAGTCTGTTATTAAGGACGGGACTGCAAAGCTTCACACAGAGTCAGCATGGTCTTGTTAAAGGCGGACTATGCTTTGCCTTTAAAATCATGCAAAGTTCTTTCTGGAAATCCATGAGAATGTAACAAGTGGCCTTGATAAAGGGGGAACGATACACATGAGGCTTTCCAGAGATTTTCCACAAGGTATCATAAAATAAAGGTTCTTACGCAAGACAGAAGCTCAGGGTATGACGGATAATGCATTTAAATGGGATGACACTTGATAAACACTTAGAAATAGGAGAGTCATGATTAATCAATCTTTATGAAAAATATGCATCGATTGGAGTACCACGAATATCAGTCCAAATCAAGAGCTGCTTACAAGATCTGCACTTAGCTCCTGACGACGGGAGCTGAGTGCAATATACATCCGAGTTTGAGAATGACACTGACGACCAAAAGGCAGGCTTTTATTAAATGGAGAGGACTCCCAAAAAAGAAGCAGTACAACGGATTGGATTGTTCTTGTATATGAAACAGAATGTCAGCATGCTGATACAGACATGTTGGTTCATTAGACTGGTTCCTGGGATGAAAAGGTTGATTTCTTGATTACAGCGAAAATGCTGAGGCAATTATTCATTGTGGTTTAAATTAATGAGGGGAGAATGCGCAAACTTCACACGGGCAGTTGCCTAAGACAGGATTGGAACCTTGGTCCTCTGAGGCTGCAGTGCTAACCACTGAGCCACCGTGCCGCACAGTGTAGCTCCCTATCATGAGAGCTAAAGCTGGGTGCAGTGCCCGTACGTGTAGCTATCAGGGCCGGTGGAAATCTCCCTGAGCTACCACATCCCACAAGAGGAGCGTGCAGCTGCCCTAAATGCCATCTCGACTGATGTAACAATAAAGTGAAAAAGACTTTATTTGAGTTTAACAGTATTTTTTGCTGAGCTCCAGCTGTCCGAAGCCTCTCGTGTCAAAGCCTTCTTGCTTCCTCTGCTACAACGGCATGTCTCTCTATCCCTCCACACTTAGTTTTGGTCAGGGAAGGAGTAAGGCACTACACTGATGCTGTGTTTGGGCTTCCAGCACTCCTTGACAACTTGCCCCTGACTACCTGCTCCCCAGTACAGGTCACTGCTTGGCCTTGTACAGGGCCTTGCTGAGTTCTTCGTCCTGATAGTGGTGACTGTGTCGATACAAATCCTCACCCCGATAGGTAATCCGTGTTTTTGCAGTCCTCTGGTACTGTCTGTCTATTAGTATTGCGTTTATGAATTCCTTGAATCCCTCGATAGTGTTCCAAACTGTCTCACACCATAGCGAGACAAGTTGACGTTCTTGTGAATACAGGACTATTGGAAAAGAACACCATTAGGTATGGGGCAATATGTCGATGTGCTCACGGAGTATGTTTTTCTTTCGATTAGTTTATATTTATTTTGATAATCCCCCATTCTACTATCCTGCGATTTCCCAGTTACACTTGTATACAAATCTGTCTGTCTCAGCCTTGAAGCTATTTAATGATCCAGCCTAAGCAGCCCTCCGAATTTTCTACAATTGTTTCCCTCTCATTAATGTGAGAGTTGGTGGTCTTTAATCTAGTGATTTGTCCACTCTATCTTGCATAAACTTCCAATTCTTCCTCAGCTCCTCCAAACTGAAGACCGATTCGTAGGATGTATTTAGCATATTCTCTGACTCTGTGAACACGCTGTCACCTTAGTCCCTGATACTCCCATTTTTATCCCGCATTATCTTCTTCCCCTGAATAAACAAAAGAAAAGACTTTGGATTCTTGCTAATCTTACCCGCTAATGTTTTATCACCTTTCTTCTGCTCGTCCACTAACTTTTTAAATTTAGACCTACACTTTCTATATGCTTTTAGGACTTTCATTGACCTGCTCTCTTGGTACCTGCTTCAGGCTTCTCTTTCCTTTTTCATCCTGTTCTGAATTGGTGTCGACATCTGAGGTTCTCTGGGCTTGTTTTCCTAAATTTATCTTCAGTGTTACATGCTGGGCCGACAATGTCATCAATTCAATTTCACTCAATGATCCCCCAACTCCCGCCCCACCTTGTTCTGCTGCAGTTTCACCCAGAAGCAACTGTACTTTGGCCAGACCCTGTCATTTCTTTCCCATAAAATCTGTCTCCCCAAAGCAAAAAGCTTTTATTATCTAACATTTTGGGGTCTTTTCCTTAGCAAAGTCAAAATGTGTGATATCACGGTCACTGGTCCGAAAATGCTCTCCCACTTCTGCCTGGAACAGCTGACTGGCTTAGTTCCCCAGAGTGAGGCCCAGCACTGCACTGCCCATTATTGTATCTGCTCTATGTTGATATAAGAATCTCTCTGGAATGAATTTCAAAACACATTCCCCCTCTTAAAAGGTTATCCCTGACCTAATGAATATTTGGAATTGACATGCCTGAATATAATGATCCTATTATTGTTTTTATACACCTCAATGACTTGGCTATCTCCCTTATCCCGTACTTTCCTTTATCTGTGGGTCTAATAATATATCCCTAACAGTGTTTCTGTCATGGTTTTGATCCTGAGCTCTAACCACCACGCTTCATTAAAAGATCCTTTCATGATATCGTCCCTTCTTACACCATTAACTGACTCCATAATTAATCAGGCAACAACCCCTCCTCTTTTGCCCTCTCTCCTGTCCTGACTATAGTTCTGGTACAACAGAATATTGAGTTGTCAGCCCTGACCTCCCTCAAACACATCTCAGAAATGGCAAAAATATCACACTTCCATATGTCACCTCGTTTACTTATCATATCTGTCTGTCTGTTAATATCACCAGCATTAAGGTAAAGCACATCCAACCTCAAATATAATCACCTGGAATACTCTGTACCTCGGAGTTCTTCCGTCATTCATTGTTCGTTATCAACCTGTCCAATTCATGAACCAAAACTGTAACTCTGGAACTGAATGGATATTTATTGAATTTTAATTTGGTTTTTAGTAAGTGTGCTCATCAAATGCAACTTTCCAGAACTGAACAGTCAGCTCAAGATACCACAACTTTCTGGTGATTAATTCCTTGTTGAGTGTGCAGAAAGGACAGCCCTCAGTAATGGAGAAAGTGAGGACGGCAGATCCTGGTGATCAGAGTCTAAAACTGTGGCACTGGAAAAGCACAGCCAGTCAGGCAGCATCTGAGGAGCAGCAGAGTCAAAGCTTTGGCATCTGCCGTTCCCATATTTTCTATTCCATAATACACAGGATATTAGGAACCATACTTGCTCAGGAAGGCAGCACTGTACAGAGCCCTGAAATGGAAAGCAGTCAATCAGTTGGTTGGACAGCGAGTAAACAAGTTGAGGTGAAATACAAATTGATTGAAGTACAAATATAAGGATAGATAAATCACTCGGCCAGACGGGAAGTACCCTAGGTGACTATAGGAAGAGAGGGAAGGGATTTCTGCGCCTTTGGCGATGGTCTTTGCGTCTGCACTCTACCTTGGAGTAGCGTTGGAGAATTGGAGAGTGGCAAATGTTACTCACTTGTTCAGGCAAGAAAAGAGGGATTGTCCTGAGAATGACAGACCAGTCAGTCTGACATCAGTATTGGGCAATTTATTGGAGAGGATTCGGAAAAATTATAGTTTGCTTATAAATAGTCAGAATGGCTTTGTGAGGGGCAGGTCATACCTCACAACTCTGATTGGATTCTTTGAGGATGGGATTAAGCACACTGAAGAAGGTAGAGCAGTGAATGCGGAGTGCATGGATTTTAACAAGGTGTTTGATAAGCTTCACCGTGGTAGTTTCATTCAGAAAGTAAGGAGGCATGGCATGCAGGGAGACCTGTCTGTCTGGATACAGAATTTTCTCGCCCATAGAAAACAGAGGGTGGTGGTAAATGGGGCGTATTCAGTGTAGAACGAAGTGAGCAGTGGTGTTCCGTAAGGATCGGTTCTGGGATCTCTGTGTTCGTGATTTTGATACATGACTTGGATGAAGAAGTGGAAGGGTAGGTTCGTAGGTTTGATGATGTAACACAGGATGGTGGAATTGTGGATAGTGTGGAAAGTTGCTGTAGTTTGCAACAGGACATTGACAGAATGCAGGACTCGGCTGCGAAGTGACAGATGGTGTTCAATATGGAAAAGTGGGATCTGATTCATTTTGGAATGTCGAATTTCAATGCAGAATACAGAGTTAAAGGCAGGATTCTTACATTGTAGAGGAACAGGGGGATCATATGGTCCATGGCATAGCTCCCTCAAAGTTGCTATCCAGGTTTTTAAGGTTGTTAAGACGGCGTTGATGTGGTCATGAGCCGAAGGATTGAGTTTAAGAGCTGCGAGGTTAAGTTGCAACTCTATGGAACCCAGATGAGACCACACTTGGAATATTGTGATCAGTACTGATTGCCTCGTTATTGGAAAAATGTGGAAAATTTGGTGAGGGTGCTGAGGAGATTTATCAAGATGCTGCCTGGACTGGAAGGCACGTCTTACAAAGCAAAAATTGTGCGAGCTAGGGTGATTTCCTCATTGGTAAGTGACTTGACGGGGTGTTCATGATGAGAGGCATAGGTAGAGTCGATAGCCAGAGATTTTCTCCCAGGAGGAAATGGCTCTCGAGGGGATATGATTTTAAGGTAATTGGAAAAAGGTTTAGGGGAGATGTCAGATTTAGTTTCTTTCCACAGAGAGTGGTGGCTGTGTGCAATGAACAGCCAGCAGTTGTAGTAAAGTCAGCTATGTTACGGATATTTAACTGGATAGGCACATGAATGATAGTATGATGAAAGGAATTTAGGTTAGTCTGAACTTAGAGTAGGATTTAAGGTCGAAGGGCCTGCACTGTGTTGCATTGTTCAATGTTTCCAGTTTCAGCCAGCTTGTGGATTCTCATCAATTGTTGAATGTATGAGGGAGTGATGTGTGTGAGATCAGGAAGCTTTGGACGGGTGTAAGGACAAAGTCTCCAGTTATGGTGTACATTGTCACAGTCACCTGAAAGTCAGTATAATATGTGTGGTTACTTAAACCAGACAGAATCCGCCAAGTTCAGTTATTAATGTGATTCTTGTCTTGCCGTTTGCTGCTGGTTACTTCACATACATTCTACTGTGTGATCCATGTATTAATCTCTGACCATTCATAGAGATGTATAAATTTATTTTGATACTGGAGAATGTTAAGGTTACGTTTATTGGATAAGGATTTAGAGGTTTATTTGTGAAACACAAGGCAATGCAATAGACTGTCAACTTGATAACGTCTTCACCCATGTCTGATCCGGGGTGCAGATGTATGGAGTCTGGGAGGCAGGTCAGATTTCATCACCATTGGTAACTTGTATGGTGTGATTCTGGCTCTCCATGTCAATACGTCTGCTCTCTAGGCCAGGCTCGACTGAAGATGAATTTTAAAACTTGGTTGCTGCTTAGCCATTAGTATTTAACCTGGACAACATTTGTACCTACACTGAGACCAGTGATAGTCTGTTGGCGGGTTCACCCCCTGCCCAAGCTGGATTCCAAATTATTTGTTTTGAAGTAATGTTTGGCTGACTGCCCTGAACCAGGTTAGAAGCTCAATGCACAGATTTTGGAACAGGCCACTGGGTCTCTCTGTATGACAGGCAGCAGTGAGTTCCAATAGCACTGTAAATGAATTCAGATCGAATGGAAACAACTTTCAGCGAAGCTCATTGCAAGGTATTGAGTTTACTGACCCGAACAATAATCGGATGTTTGTGATATTTCATGAATTGGGCAAAAAGTAAGATGTGAATGATAATCATTCAACTGAGCTATAATCGCTTAAATCAGTTATGTTGATTCTATATTTATGGAACTAAAATATAAACTCCTGTCAAGATTTTTGAACACAGAAATAAAGCATGAACGTATTATTTTATCGAAGAAAGTACATAACTCTTGTGCTGATCAGAATTAGATATTCAATGTCAGGATCCAATGCAATTTTGGCTTCTGAATGATTACGTGTTCATAGTGATCAAATGATTGAACATACAAATAGAATTAGCGTTCTTATACACTTATATATAAACAATCAGTTTAATTTCTCACTGAAATGTGCGATCTTCAGCTATTTGCCAGCATTTAAAAATGGTAATAATTCAACATGGACTGGGAATATTAAACTAAATAAAATATTTGTGCTTTCAAAGTTTTGTGAACAATAGTTTAAAAACGTCCAATTTTTATAATGAATGATGTTTAATTTGAAACACCTATTATGAGAGAGCTGCAAATACCATTTTCGACACAAAGTTAAATTCACCTTTTACACTCTGTCCCTCAAAATGTCTTATTCATAAAGCTTATAACTAATTTCGGGTGAACTATGGTTTGGCACCTTGCACTGGAACATTAGTCTTTTGTGTGGCACTGTCCTGTGTAACAATAGTCAGAACTGAAGAAATTTTTAATCTGCAGGATGGACACAGTCTCATTGCTTGAAACAGCTAATGTCATGAGGATAAATGTTCAATTAAATTATATGTTGTGGACAAACTGCAGGAGATCAAATCATGTTCTCATGTCTACCTTGAATTGGAAGCAAATACATACTGTTAAAAAAAAATTAAAATGTTGAGATACAACACTAGGGGAGAAAAACAAACAAGTCACCTGCATTTGATGGAGATACAAAACCACAGGGTGAACGTACAATCTGATAAAAAATCAAGTGATAGATAAAGAAGTACATCAAATCTTAATTTTCAATAAGACAAGTTCCCAATTTTCCTGAACAGTCGTGGTTTTCATCCAACCTCACTTTTCCAAAAACTAGCTTTTCCCAGTCAATAAAACTTCATCAGCCATTCTTCCTTCCCCTTCCTACTCTTTCTTTATACTCCTACTTCCCTTGCACTACCCCTTCTGCTACCACATACTCTTACACTCATGATAACTCTTCACACCCTTCTTCTGCCACTCCCACTGTAAGTTACACCAGTTCCCTTGTTACTCCCACTTCCACTGGCCATCCCTTACCCTTTTTGATTTCCAACTGGGATGATGGGAGCTGCGAGCTTCTGTGCTGCTATTGGTCAGCAGTGAATGATGAGATTGAGATGATCAATGCCCAATAGGAACAGACAATAGTGTATGTCTGTCATTGTCCAATGAACCGTGAATAGGGTGTTCTTTTTCCCCATAGAGAGTGGAACGTTTTTCTGTCTCTCTGACACAGCGCTGAACCAAACAGCCTCATCCCAAATAGGACAAACCTCTCCTCAGAATCAGAAATTCATGCATGTGTTTGTCCTTAAACGTTGCGAGGACAGTGACCACATTGTTTAAATATGCCATGTTCTTGCCTTTTTCTCTTTAGTATTTTAACTGATTTTCCAATGAGGTGAGACCAGAGTAACTTCCCTTGCCATCAAAGTAGTATTTGACTCACGTAACATCATTGATCCTCAGGAAACCGCGGTCAACTGGAATCGGAGGAAATTCTGTGCTGGTAATTTCCCCGATTATAAACATCGAGATACATCTGTTTTCACAGTTTGGTCTAAAATCTCAGAAAAGTAAGACCTTGCTGGTTGAGTATCCCCCCAATGAAATCAGAGCATTACAATAAGATAACGATTCCGATTATTTTCAATCATTTACTTTCTGAGGACTGATCGTGCGGTGTCGTTGCCACTGAGACCAACACGTTCTCTGTTCAACAGCATCACATCACATTGGCTCAAGGCTGCACCATTCCCCAATTCTACTTCATTCTTCAGTTCATTCGCCATGCTCGCCAGATATACGAGGCCCACAAGATGGAATAACTTAGAGATGCCTATGAGCCTCTGAAACCTGCCACCCCACCCATTCCCTGCAATCTCAGTCCATCCCCTTCCCAAGCCCACCGCCTGTCGTGTATTCACCATCTTTCCTAACCTTCGTCGCTCTAATGCTGAATGTTCTGGACTCAGCAAATGTCTCAGCTTTATCCGTTTGTGCCCCCACTTTAATGAATTTCGGGCGCGACATAATGTTGAACTCCTCTTGCACCATCTTCTCCTTGGTGTCCATTTCTTTGCGCAAGAGTACACACCCCATCCCATTCACCATTCATCCAACTCCAACACTCTCCCTCCACCTGGACCCATTCCTCTGGCGTTTATTTGAACTCAATCATTTTCTTGAGAATGCTCTATGTGAGTTTGGTTGCCTTAAATTCTCTGTATCCCCCTCAGTCTATCAAACCTACAATCCTCTGAACAGACTGTATGCTGTATGCTTCGATCCAACCCTGGCTATGTTATTCAGCCTGTGTCGATAAGGATAGTGTGCTGTAGTCTGGTGGACAATCTCTACATTTCTGAGGCCGAGTACCAGCTCTCAGATACCTCCACATATCACCTGCTGTTCTATAACCCTACCTTGGCACATCAGGTTATTTTATTAACTAAGTCTTACCACATTTCATCTGCAGATTCCCACCCACTAGCCACCCAACCAAAACACACACACACTCACCCCCACTGAACAGTCCCGAAGCTGATGGTCCTCTGATCGCAGAGTTCGCTTTAACCTCCTCCTGAAAATCGACAAACAGAACTGCGAATGCAGACCCATTGCTTCAGCCTGCTCCTGCCATACAGAGGGGGTGCATGGATACATACGTGAGCCCGAGTTATATCTGTCCCTTCATGGGGTACGTAGACCATTCCTTGTTCCAGTTCTATTCCTCCCCCATCCATAACTCTTTCTCTGATACATAAATTATATCATCGCTGCTGCTCCTCTCTGTTGTCCAAAATTGGAAAAGTGCATCGTTTCCAAATTGCACCCCTCCTTTACTTTCACTTGATCAACCTCTGACTCCTCCCTTCCTTTCCTCGACACCTCTGCTTCTATTTCTAGAGATAAACCGTTCACTGATATCCAGTATGAACCCACCAACTCCCACAGCTACCTGCAGTATACATCCTCACACCCTGTTTCCTGCAAAGACTCCATTTTATTCTCTCAGTTCCTCTATCTGCACCGCATTGCTTCTGATGATGTCAACTACAAAAATGTGGCCTCTGAAATGTCCACCTTCTTCCTCACCAAAGAATTCCACAGTAGTGTTACCGACAGGGTCCTCAACCAGTTCTGATCCATTTCCTGCACTTCTACCTTCAGCCTCTTTCTTTCCTCCTGCAACAGGGTTAGAGTTACCCTTGTCCTTAACTACCATCCCACCGGCAGAGGACCATCAGTCCGCATTTCCCCCACCTCCAGCGAGATACCACACTACACACATGTTTGTCTCCTCTCCCTTTCCCGCCTTCTGAAGGACACCCTGGTCGGCTCGTTATTCACTCCCAACACCTCCACCCCCAACCTCCCCCACCCACCTCCACAAGTCCACTTCACTTTCCCCTGCCATAGGTGTTACATTTCCCGGATCAGTGGTGCTGGAAGAGCACAGCAGTTCAGGCAACATCCAAAGAGCAGCGAAATCGACGTTTCAGGCAAAAGCCCTTCATCAGGAATAAAGGCCTGAACTGCTGTGCTCTTCCAGCACCACTGATCCAGAATCTGGTTTCCAGCATCTGCAGTCATTGTTTTTACCACCGTATTACATTTACGATTTATCTGCTCCCTCCTTAATACCCAAGTGGCCAAACATACCTCCCAGGTGAAGCAGCATCCCACAAACATTTCCCACAATCCAGTCTACTATATTTGCTGCTCACATTATGATTTGCCATATATTGGGGAAACTAAAGGTAGACTTGATGACCACTTCACAGAATACCCAAGATGTACCTATGCAAAAGACAGTGGCTCACAATGGTTTTGTCTCGCAATGCAATACGTCATCGATATTAGAGCCCTGTGAAACATAGGAACTTTGTAATTTCTCATTTAATGTACATAACAAATTACTCAAGATTCAACTGAGATCGCGGCTTGCTTATATCGTTCAGATCAGTCGATGTGTCACAGTTCAGAAAGAAAAAGAAATCGAATGAAGGAAACTCAGAAGATCTGGCACACTCTGAGCAGAGATACACAGAATTAACCTTTGATCCCAATATGACTTTTTCAGAACAGTGTCACATCATATTCGAGACATCAACTCTGTTTCTCTCTGCAGATACTTCCTCATCTGTCGCGTTTCTCCGCCATTTTCTGTTTGTATTTCATGTTTCCATATCACTATATTGAATTTGGTTATATGCGGACAATGTCGTCATTTTCTGTTGCTATTGTAGTTGGTGTGTCTGGGACCCCTGTGTTGTTCCCGAAATCTGTTTCTTCTTTATGATTCAAAGGAAAAAAAATAATAGTTTTCTGAATATCTTTAAATCTCAGGAACTCCACTTTGTTTGAAAAGACATTTCAGAGCCAGCTGAAATTTCATGAGATATTATGAATAGATTACTGATGCTGTAACACTCTGTATCCTGCATTGAACTAGCTTGTCTACCCCCTCTCTAAAGGGTTTGATTACATATCACAGAATTATTTACAGCAAAAGTGGGGGAAACTCAACTCATTGTCTCTTCCAGCTTGGAATGACTATATCTCTACTGTTAGTCTCCTGTATTGTGCCCAAAGCTCTTCACATTTTGTTATTAGTGTCTGCTTTTAATTTTAAGTATCCCTACGGATATGAACAATATGATCAATCTCAAACAAACAAAAAAAAACAACTTAAAGGCGAGCTCAGCAGGTCTGGCAGTATCTGTGAAAAGAAATGGAAGGCAATGTTTCAGGTCCTATGACCCTACTCAATCTGTATACACAAAGATTAAATAGTGTGTAGATAAAATATTGCTCATTTCATCACATTTAAGATTATCCTGTTCAGATCATATTTTCATTCAGCATTACATCTCCCAAATGTTGGCTATTTCCATGTTGTGCATTAGATTTAATTCTGTCTGTCAGAAAGAGTGATGATGACTGGGGACTATCATTGTACTCCCCATGCAGTCTCCGCAGCCACTGCCCCCATTCTGCCTTATCTCGCAGCCAATGTCAGGTTCATTTAAACCTGATGCATTAATTCATAAGTCTTAATGATTAAGTTCATTGTAATTATCACTTTTGGTTTTGGGCTGAGACCAAAATGTGTAAAAAAAAATACTGTTTTACAGCAAATAAAACTGCATTTAGAAGTTTGTCAATTCGTATAAATTAATTACTGTAGCATATTCTCCATGAAAGTTCCAAAGTTGCCTTATTAAATCAGTGAGAGGAACATTCAGAGAAGTCCACACTTCCTCTCTATGTTCAGGGCAACTGTGCCCAGTGACAGTCTGTTCGCTAGCGTTTGTTCCCGTGGAGGAGAGATCAGCACAGTAATAACATCCTGATTGTGATTCTTTTTGGGGTGGATGGATTTGGGGAGAAATGGTTACAGCATAGTAAACGGACAACAGAGCAGAATCATCTCGCCTATGAAAAGATAACATCCATCATTCTCCCTCACAACTGACTTCACTACAGCAAGTGGTGATGGATGATTTGACCAATAGCCAGCAATGTCAACACGTAGTCCAGTTCAGTTACATTGTGAACTGAATATGCTGTATTGACAGCTGGGACTGTTTGCTCAGTGACTGTGATTAATGTCAGTCTCCATGCAATGAAACTGTGTCACTGGAGGGTTTCGCTCTCCTACTGGTGAGGCGCTTTATTCAGTGCATATCCCACTGTCGTAGCAGATGCATCAGCTCCAACACTGACAAAGATCAACAGCTGCGTAGACAGAGAGAGGACAGACCTGAATCTGAGAATAGCGGACTGGAACATTACAACAATGGAGAGGAGATTGTCCTTGAGTGTTTTCAAGATTTCACCCTATTAGGAATTTCTACCACATCGGATATCAGCAGTGCTTATGATTATTCTTGGCGGGGTGGAGGGTGTGCTACTAATCTATTCTCACTATTGCTGGTGTTCGCTACCTCTGTCCATTCATTAATTCCATAAACAAATTTGAACTTCGTTGCAAATTCTGTTATCTATATTTGTCAGAGAAAGAAACTGTTGTCTTCAGTTTCAGTTGCAGTCTCCATTCATTACCCGTGAATTGCAGATCACTACTTCACAAGCAGCTGCAAACAAAACTGTTCACAAACCTCGAGATCCCTTTTTGTCCTGAATTGATTTATGCCTCGTGTTCTCTCTGTCACCAAACCTGTCCACTAGCAGCTCCTAATATCTCCAATAATCATCTCTGTGTCAGTGCTGTTGCTGAACAAATCATTGGCTGCACGTTGGTAAAATTCAGACTTTATGTTTCAATCTCTCTGCTGACCACTTTTCCAATTACAAATATTTCAATCACAAAATTGTTCTTGTCTCGGATCTTACTTCATGATTAGGTAACTGTATGAATGTAGGAATGTCGCAAGATGCATTTCAGAAGCAAAGCTTATTAAACTAAAGATATTGGTTCAAGTGATTGTCCTACCACAGCTGATGACAGAACTGAAAATGTTAAGAATTGGAATAAAAGTTAACTTCATGAAAAACAACCACAAAACCAACATTTTGTCTGAAAACCTTCCTGTTTCACTGATCACCTTCGGTAAAGAAATCTAATGTTATTATCTGGTCTGGGTTAAGTGAGACTTCAGACCCATGACAATATGCTTGACTTTGTACTTGCTTGTGGAATGGCCTCAGAATCAGGGTAATTAGTGATGGTCACCAAATGCTGCCCTTGGCAGAGATGCCAACATCCCACTCAATAACAAAATTGGAGGCAAAATCAAATAAAGGAAGATGCTGTAAATCTGAAATTATGGAAAGAAATGTAAAGAAACGAACAGAAAGTGCTGGGGAACTTTCCTGAACTGAAAGCAGCTGGAAAAGAATGTGATAATTACCGTTGACAAGGAAGCCTGCTTTGAAGGGGAGAAGGAATCAATAGATAAAGAGAGATATGGAAGAAAAACGAGCAAACAAAGAGAATGATGATCAGCTGGGCTGGAAATAAAATGTAAGGTTCACCTCATTTATTTTTCGCTTATCCCATCTTCATGAATATCATGCTCACTTAGATACAGATATCGCCTACTTTTCAAAAGTTCACTTTTCAACACTTTCCTTTCCGAATGGCCTACATTAGGACCTTGTTTCGCTAACCAAAAGAAATCCGAAGAATATTTTCACTTTTACGAAGAAAGGCGAAATTTTTCCCATACAATTTCCTACTACTGCTTTCTATAATATATCGTAGGAACACTCTACTTACAGATAGCGAGTGAAATTTGTATTAATCTAAGATCATGTTTCACTCGCTTTGATTCCCCTGTCTGTCTTCCCAGAGTCTGGTCACCTTCGCATATTCATTAATGGGATATGGGTATCTCTGACTAAGTCAGCATTAGTTCACTTTCCCAGTTGCCCTTGCAAAGAACTTGAGCCACTGCAGTCCATGTGATTGTTCGGATTTGATTTGGCTAATTTTAATCAAATGTACAATGGAAAGGTTTGTTTTGCGAGGAGTCCAGGCACATGATAGTAAACAAGAAAACAGAGAACATAGGGTACATAGAGAGAGTGAGGCTTCCAAGGTTACAGCTTCACAGGAAGTGGGCAAATCAAGGTCGACATGAGCTACATTAATATTATATGAAAAGTTAGAGATGTTAATTCGCCAATATAATATTGGAAGGGAAGGAAATGTTCCAGAATATGCCAGTTCATGATTTCAAGCCTCTGTGTGCAGAGCGTGCAGAAACACAGAGTTTATACACTTCCGTATTCCTTGGTGTAACTGTGCACAAAGCTGAAAACAAAGACTTTAAAAAAAAACTATTCATAAGGAAGGGTACAGGCCATGATCGAATAGTACATTCAGACAATTGCCAATCAATACTTGATATTGCTTTATGTGACAGTTTCTTGGTCCAATGATATTTCCTGGGAACCAACTTTATATTCCAACACTCAGGCCACTCTTATATCACTAACCGAGCCATTGCACCTGCAACCAAAGGCCGTCTGAAGCTGTCTTATCTCGCTGAGTTATCTCTGTGCCTTAAGTGGCGCATTGTCTGCTAATCACTCCTGAATCAGACTGTGATTAGTCACTTATAATGAATTAGCACACAGTAACATAAAAAACATTTTCTGCGGCTTTAGCAGACTTGTCAGTTTGCAGCTGAGAAGCCATTTTGTCACTTATTTGCACCGAAAAGCCATCTTGTTGCCACCTAGGTTATGAAGAGCATCAGTTACCTGATCACCCCTGACTACAACTGGTCAGCCCAGCCTCTATTCAGGTGTCAGATCATCACCTGTCCTTCTGAAACAGGCTCAAGTGTTGAATGGCCTCCAACTAACCCTCTGTAATAGGCCCGAGACATTAAATGACCCAGCAACGCGTGGATTATGAACGATTGGTAAGCTGAATCAAATGAAGGTCTCTCCCTTCTCAGTTACAGAAACACGAACAACACACTGTCCACCAAGTACCCTCTCAGTGACACCTCATTCAGCTTCAGTAACACTTTTCTGTTTTGAATAGTTCCCTTTGCAAAACGTACCAACATCCTGTGATGCCAAAAATTAATTTTAAATGTAACCAATGAATTTTAATCATGCCCAGGATACCAGAAACCACTGGAAGCTGAACTTTGTTCTTTTAATACCTGAAAACCAATCAAACAATGAGATTTTAATGTGTCGTGGGGAGTATATAAACCTGGTATTTTGAAAATTAATGGGAAAGCTAACTGGACATCTAACATCTTGGTCTCAAATTAGAAAAATGTTCAATCCAAGATACTTCATTTACAGTAAAAAAAAACAGAAAAAAAGTTGACCCAGGGAGGTCAGCAGCTGGAAGACTGAAGACAGAGGGGAAGACAGAGACTGTGTGATGTTGAGATTAAGTTAACGTAATGCTTAATATGTGGATTAATGGAACAGCTTATGTTCAGAGTTGTAGTCAGTTAGCAAGCAGTTAAGAAACGAAGTTTTGTACTTGTGAATAGCTGTTGTTTAATGTTCACTATTTGGGTTCATAAAATATTTTGTTCTTGTTCTTTGAATTGTGGAATTTGGGAGTTCTCTGTCACTCATGTTTTAACAGATTACGAGGCGAGGCGAGCTGTTATTGGTGTTTGCTTTTTATTAACAGAGGGGTGCGACATTGATGTCTTAACAGTTTGGGGGCTTGTCATTCATGATTTGGACAGATGTGAACAGATTAGAGGTACAAAAGGTCCCAGCAGATTCCAAAACTTGGCAATTATTATCCGAGATCTTCAAATAAAGCTTAGGTCAGAAAACATGTTTCATTTTGGTTACATGTGAGTGATTAAATGAAAAGTGAGAGAAATGGGATTTAACATTGCTAAAGAAGTTCTGGGGTCTGAAAATGATTCCCAATTTGCCAAGAAAGTTTAGAAAGGCAGAAGAAGGGCGTACATTTAGAATACTGTTAGAATTGGGTAGAACCAGGGTCAAAAGGGAAGCGGAAATTGCAATGGAGTTGGTCACGCACTCCAGTTTATCGGATAAACTGACAGTGAGTGCTGTGGAGTTCGAAAAAGATAGATTGCAAATGCAGTACCTGCAATTAGAAGATAAAAAAGTTAGACAAAAAGAAAAAAAGAAGAAAGAGGAAGAGAAGTAGAAGAGAAAGAGAAAGAGAGAGGGGAAAAGAGAGAGAGAATTTAAACTTGAGAAGTTACGAATTAATCAGCAAAGTCAAGTCAACAGGATTGAGATTAAAATAAAAGGTAGGGATATACATAAATATGGTAAAACATTGCCATATTTTGATAAGAAAAGTCTGGCTGCCTTTTTGATTTCATTTGAAAAATTGGATAGACTAATAGAGTGGTCAGAGAACATGTGGATAATGCTAGTTCAGACTAAGCTGGTAGGCAGAGCCAGTGAGGTATGTGCAGTGCTGTCAGATGAGGGGGTAAGAGGTATTGCAGATGTCAAACAGGCTATTTTGAATGCCTATGAATTGGGACAAGCAGTATATAGAGAGCAGTTCAGAAACAGAATGATGGAACCAGGTCAGACTTATATTGAGTTTGGAAAAGTTAACCATAGTAATTTTGATAGATGGGCATGGGCATTAAAAATTGACAAGACATGTAAGGCTCTGAAACAAATCATTTTGCTGGAGCAATTTAAAAACTCACTTCCAGAGATGATCAGATTTCAAGCAAATGAACAGGAAGTTCAAGAAGTGAGAAGACTGGCAGAGATGGCAAGTCAATATGTTTTGGTGCATGAGCTGCAAATTAGCTTCTAGTAGAATCTTCCTCCTGTGAGGGATAGAAATTGGGAGAAGTGGAGATCCTATTCGACAAAATCAAGATTGAGAGCCGACTGGTAATGGTTAATTTAGGTTAATAAAGAAGCCTAAGAGGGTTGAAAGGAGGTGAAAGGCCTCAAGTGGTTTCATAATACCTGAATTATAGTGCCGGTGGTTTAAGAATGGCACTGGGCAAATGCGTCTTCACATCCGTAAGTGGGACACACAAAGTCACAAGGCTAGTCGTTGAAGAAAGGTACTGTTGGGAAATATGTGGTAAAAGTGGCTAAGCCAGTGGCATGAATGCAAGTAGTAAAGGAAACCCATGAAAAGTTGAGGAGCTGTAGGAGAGTGCACAGCCGAGGTAGGGGCTGGGTATGGAGTTCGCACCTGGTCTGTATAAGGAATTCACCTCTGTGGGGAAAGTTTACTCATAAAGAACAGGGGAGAAGGACAACAAGGTAAAGTTTTGCAATATACGAGATCTGCTCAGTCACTAATATTCGAAAAGTGTGGCGCTGGTAAAGCACAACAGGTCAGGCAGCATCTGAACATCGACATATCATCTGGAAAGTGGCGGGAAGATGGGTAGAAGTGGGCTAAGCGGTAAATAGGAGGGTAGGCGGGGGCTGGGGGGGAAGGTCACTGAGAAGGCGATGGGAAAATGAAGATGTGAACGATCGTAATAGGTCGGAGAGGAGGGTGGAGTGGACATGTGGGAAGGATGGTAGACAGTCAGGAGAGTTGAAGAAGGAGATGCTGCGTTCAAGGGTTGAATGTGGGATGAGGTTGGGAGAGGAGAGAATGGGAAACTGATGAAGTTGACGTTGATGCCGTGTGGTTAGAAGGTCCCAGCTGTCCTACTGCCTATCTGCTTCACCCTGTCTTCTGATCTATCACCATCACCCCTCTACCTGCATCTAACTATCCCCCTTCAAGCTACTTTCCGCCCAGCTCCACCCCCACCTCCCTGTGTATCTCTCAGAACACTTTCCCCCAATTCCTCGTTTCCCTATGGAGGGGTTATGCCTGAAACGTGTATTCTCCTGCTCCTCGGCTGCTGCCTGACCTGCTGTGCTTTTCCAGCGCCACACAATTAAACTGTGATCTCCAGTGTCCGTAATCATCACATTCTCTCAGTCTCTAAAGATAAATGATGAACGTATTTGCACTCTTTCTAACATGTTATCTGAGAGAGTGATAATTTGTGGAATGGGAAGAGAAATTTCGTGCTCCCTTTGTAAGTTCGGGTTGGAGAACCGGATCAAGATTGAGGGCGTAACAGTGGGAGTGAGTGACAGACCGTCAGTTTCAGAAATGAAGTTTTATTCTTGAGAACAATTTAGCAGGATTCAAGGTGGGAGTGACACCTTTTCAGGTAGAGCTGTCAAAGGAAAACCAGGAAATGGAGGAGTTAAAAGACAAATACCCAGGAAAATTTCCAGACTCTGGAATAACAAGATCTCACGTCATAAGTTAAATCAAGAAGCAAAAAGTAAACAGAAAGACAAAGCAGCGGACTTTTAATTAGCTGGCCCCTTGTTTCATGTAACGGTGCAGGAAAAACTGGAACAGGCAGAGGTGTTTAGTCCTGAAAGGCTAATGGCCTGACAACAGAAATTTACATAAATTGATGCATATTCAGAAAATGAATCAGAATATATTGTCGAGCATTAGCAACTTAAAGATAGAATCATAAATGAAATTGGAGACCATGGAAGGTTAATGCAGAGGAGAAGTGGGCCAAAGTTGACCAGATTGTTTTGGCGATCGCATACAGACAGGAAGTGTTACGGCTATCACATGGACGACCGATAGGAGGTCATCGAAGTATACCTGCAGGAGGTCTCCTGGATAACTCAGGATTAGGTACTGGCCTGGAATGCACAAGGATGTGGCTTTTTTTTTGCCATGTGTGTCATATATGCCGAATTGTAGGTCAGCCACAGGCAGGACGAAAGGCAGAACTTTTGTTCCCAATTCATGCATTCGACAGACCTTTCATGCAGATTATGATTAGTTGCGTAGCCCTCTTTCTAAACTAAAAGTGAAAATAAATATTTGCTGACCATAATGGGTGTGTTGGAAGATTACCAGAGGCAATTACATTACGGAGTGTTAAGGCAAACAGGGTAGTGGAGGGGTTGGTAGCTTTCTTCACTCAGTACAGGCTACCGAGAGAGATTCTGTCAGACCAAGGGAGTCAATTTACTGCTCGACTTTTTACGTAAATCATGGAAAGCTTAGGTATACAACACGTCAAATCAAGTGCGTCCTAAACTAAATCGCAGGGAGCCTTGGTAAGTAGGCATCAGACACTGAAGACCATGTTAACAGCGTACTGTCAGGATTGGCCAGATGATTGGGATCAAGGTGTCCCATTAAATTGATTGCCATTAGAGATGCCCCAAACGTATTTACTTAGTTTCTCCCTTTGAATTAATATTCGGATATGAAGTGAGAGGACTTCTGGAATTAAAGAAGAATTAACAGGACTGAAGTCGGAGATCTCACACTAGGATTATGTTTCTGAGGTGAGGAAGAGATTAAATAGAGTATGTGAGTTAGCTAAACAGCACCTGAAGAGGGCGCAGCATAGAACGAAGGAAGTGGCAGATAAAATCTATGAAATGTTATGTTTTCTTTCATGGGGACGCCACCAGTGGAAGGAAATCACTTCGAATACAAGTTTAGAGTCCCCTTCCAAATGGAGAACAAAGTAGATTCAGGTAAACTACCCGGTAAAAATGCGGGATATTAAAAAATGGTAGCAGTTATTTCATGTGAATATATTGTAAACTTACTAATATAAAGATAGGAACAGGAGAAGCAGCTGTTAGTTACTGTCCCACAGAGTGAGGAATCAAACAAAGATGTCATGAGGTTTGATGTTACGCAAAATCCTTTAAATAACAAGGAAGTCCTTGAGGAGTGAGAGAGGATAGCGAGCTGTCTGTTGCAGGAGCAATTAACGCAGTTGATTGTTCATTGCAGCAGTATAAGGAAATTTGCAGAACCATGGAAGTAGGGATTGATGCTCTGCAGGCTTAATCCTCACAAAGCCACCGAGATAGAGAGGAAAGTAGATGCGATGCGCAACGAAAATATCACTGAACTGAGTCAGAGCGAATGGAGTACGCTGATTCTGTTAATTCCCAAACCTGATGGGGCTCAGCGATTTTGTGTGGACTATCAGAAGGTCAACACTGAAACAAAATCAGACTCCTATACAATACCAAGATTCCAAGACTGCATACATAAAGTTTGACGAGCCACACACATCACAAAGGTGGTCATACAGCCTGTATTTTGGCAGGCAACTTTATCAGAGAAAGTGAAAGAAGTTTTTGCGTCTGTATCCTTAAATGGGCTACATCAATTCAAAGGGATACTCTTTGGATTGAATAATGCATCAGCCACATTCCAAAGACTCGTGAAAAGAGTTGTGGCCAAATTAACAAATTGTGCAATTCATCTGTTAGATGCAGCGATCTTTAGCAAGTCATGGAAAGATCACATGTTACAGTTGGCAGAGCTCGTTGATCAATTCCAAGAAGGAAAACTGATAATAAATGAGAAGAAAACAGAATTTGTGAAGGCAGAGATGACGTTCTTGGGACATTACATTGGACATGGAAGGCTGACTTCATGGAACACAAAGACGAAGGGCTTTGAGATATGCCCACAACCATCCTCGATGAAAGAGGAGCTTCGATTTTTGGGACTGAATGGATTCCATTGGAAGTTTGTTCCAAACGTTAGTAGCGTCGTTGAACCACTGATGGATTTACTAAAAATGTACACAAAACATTGGTGTATAGAACAATTCCAACCAGCATTTGTGAATTCAAAATCAACATGAACTACCGCAGCAGTTTTAGCTACACCAAATATTTCGAAAGACTTGAAAATTGCGATTATTGCGAGCGATATAGGGGTTTGAGATGTATTGATGCAGGAACATGAGAATGGAATGGAATAACCACTTGGCTACCTGTAAAAAAAAACCCGAACACCCACCGGAAAGAAAATGCTCCACTATTGAAAAAGGATTATTGAGTTTGATAGTGGCCTGACAATATTTTATTCTTGATGTGACCAACAGGTTGTCGGAGACGAATGTATAAAACTACAATCCTTTTGCATTTTTCAAAGATTTAAAGACTAAAATGTGAGAATATTTAATTGGAGTCTGATGTTACCGACTTTTAACTGCAAAAATATACATATTGTGGACCGTAAAATTGTGATAGCATATGTGTTATCACAGATTTAAAGGAAAACGTGCAGATAAGATATGACATATTCCGATGTTACATATGTGTGCGGAATTAATGTGAAAGGTATTAGTTTGAGTAATTACTTTTTAATTTCATAGGTTTGTGATTCAGAATTGCAGGAAAAGAAATGAAGCCATCTTTTCATTCTGATGCTTCATTTCCTTTTCCTGAAAGTGGGGTGGAGGTGTTATGCAGCTCAAAGCATGTCTGGTCACTTTAAGATAGAACGGATTTTGCTGAATACAATGTACAGCCAGAGCAGCCAGTTAAACGTCAGGATTTTCCAAATGTTACAATTGGCTGTTAAATGGATACCTGAGTTTTGGTTGCAGTTTTGGAAATAATTAGTTTAAATAATGCCCACGATACCAGAAGACAAATTTGAATATCAGTGTTTGGACACGTGGAAACCAATCAAATTATGAGAATTTAATGTGTCACCGGGAGTATATTCACCTGGTATTTTATATACGAGACGGAGATTAACTACCAATGAACAGCAGAGCAACTGCTGTAGAAACAGAGGGGTAATTGGCCATCTAAAACGCTCTCTATCAAAGATACCTTTACATGGAAAACCTAGTTGCAGTTTTAAAAAAACGGAAGATGACCAATGGATATCAGCAGCTGGAAGAGTGAAGACAGCAGAAGAGACCGAGACTGTGTGGTCTTGAGATTAATTGAATGCAATGTTTCATACATGGGTTATAGGTACAGCGTTTTTTTTTCCGAGTTGGAGTCAGATAGTCAGCAGTTAAGAAAAGGGGAATTGTATTTGTGAATAGTTGCTGTTAGTGATCACAATTAAAGGTAAGAAGCTAAATTGTTACTTTTCTTTAAAAAGTGGAATGTCGGAGTTTTTGTCAGTAATATTTTAACAAATTACGTGGCGAAGTCAGCTTTTCTGGTCTTTTCTGTAATTAACAGAGGGGTTCGACATCCACGTCATAAGTGTCCATCCACACTAACCCCATTTCCTTGCACTTGGTCCATATCCTTCGAGTCCTTTCCTATCCATATATTTGTCCGAATGCATTTTTAATGTTGTTAATGTACATCCCCCCACCAAACGCATCCACTAGCAGCTCTTTATATCTGCGTACCAGTCTCTATGTTGAAAACGATGCCCCTCAGTTTCCCCTTTCTCCTTCCATCTAACCTTAAACTGATGCCTCTCATGCTTGATTCTCCAAACTTTCGATAAAGACTGAGAGCATTCACCATATCCATGCCCCTCATGATCTTATATACCTCTATAAGTTCTCCATTCAGTCTCCTCTGCTCTAAAGAAGAAGTCTGAGAGTATCTAAATACTCCCTTTCACTCAGACCATTGGGTTGTGGCAACATCCTTGTAAATTTCTTCTGCATTGTTTCTAGTTTAATAACATCCTTCCTATAACTAAGTGACAAAATCTGAACACAAACACTTCAAGTGTTGCCTCGCCAAAGTCTTGTATATCTGGGACATAACTTCCCAACTTGCCCTGACTGATGAAGGCCAGTGTGCCAAGGGTCTTCTGTCTACCTGTGATTCCACTTTCAGAGAACCGTGAACCTGAACTTCAACGTCTCTCTGTCAACTACCCCCCTTAAGGCCCGACCATTCACCATGAAACATCAACCTTGATTTGACTTTACAAAATTCAAGGCCTCACACCTATCTATGTTAAACTCCATTTGCCAGTTGTGGGCCCACTTCGCCAGTTGATCAGAGTCTTGCTGCATTTTTGATAACTTTCCTCACTTTCATCTGCAAATTTAATTATCATGCTTGTTACAATCTCATTCCAATTATTGTAAGAGATAGCAAATAGTAATGTGACCAGCACTAACCCCTGAGATTCTCCACCTTTTCACTAATGCCCTTCAGGTAAGGAAAAGTTTATCCTTACCTGGTCTGAACTCCATGCGACCCCAGACATACAACAAAGTGTTTGACCGTTATCTGCCCTGTGAGCAGTTAAGATGGGCAATAAATGCTGCCTATCCAGCAATACCCTCAACCAGAAAATGAATTTAAAAACGTTACAGGCCTCCATCACTACAAGCATTCTTCCACTATTAACCTCTCCTTCCGAACATCAAGCCAATTGTATATCCAATTTGTCTGCTTCCCCTGCATGCTATGCAATCGAATCTTCCAAAGCAGCCTATCATGTGGAACCTCATCAAAGGCCTTACTGAAATCTATACAGACTATGTCTACTGCTTTTTAAGTCAACTGATCCAAGAATCTAAGTAAAGCCATGTTCCTACAATTATGGATCCTTGTGGATGGAGAATTTGAGGCAATCTCTACAGATTTGATCTCCTTTGTAAGGAATAATCTTCTTACCACAGACACAGATGTCTGTACCATGAAATGAGAGGGCAGAAGCTGAGTCCTTAATATGTGGAGCTATGAGAGAGTAGAGATTATTGCACTGAAACTTCAGGACTGATTGCGGTCTCTTATTTCCAGAAGAGGGTGAGAAATTCCATACTTTACCCAGGTCTGATTGGTATGATTTCATATCATGTGCACATCAGTACAGGGAAGCACTTTATTCATGAGCAGTGGAGTTAGATCATAGTAAACATGGTCAAACAGGTCATACGGGAAATAGACTTGTACAGAGTAAGGCATACAGGTTACACTGCACAGGACGTGCACTCGACAAGATCAACATGAACAAGATCAGCATTAGTTGAACTTCAAGAATCCATTCATCAGTCTAACATGGCTTTCCTAATTGTTTCTAAGCCCTAATTACCTCTCCACATAGTAATAAGCAGTCAGTGTGTGACCCTGCATTGCACATCATGTTGTTCACAATCCCCAACAGCAGCCACAATACCTTCCATCTAAGACAGGTAGCCATTCTCACCAGCTTCTACCCTCCATAGAGAATACTATGCTGTCTTCTCGGAGTTGAAAGATGATTTCTTGAGATTTCACACAAAGCATTTCACTTCCCTCCTCACTGCGAAAAAAACACTTTAAATTCCCACGTGCGTATCATGAGCAACGGAGCCTCCTGGAACAACGTGGAGCTGTCTGTCTGTGCAGCCTCTGCTCCACATGTTAATTATGTTAGAGCATCAATTAGGAGAAAGCAAGGATTGCAGATGCTGGAAATCAGAGGCGGGAGTGTGGTGCTGGAAAAGCACAACAGGTCAGGCAGCATCCGAGGGGCAGAAGAAAACACGTTTCACGCATAAGCTTTTCATCAGGAATCAGCATTGATTACCTCATTCTGTACCTCTATAAGAGCGTTGAGGGTCTGAATGGTCTTCTCCTCCTGTTCCTGTGTCAGTGACTTATGGGTCAGAATGGCCTCCTCCTGATCCTGCATAAGTGATTCAATGGGTGGAATGGTCTTCTGCTGTTCTGTGTAAGTGACTCAAGAGGCTGAATGGCCTCCTCCTATTCCTGTGTAAGTGACTCAACGAGCAGAATGGCCTTCTCCTGTTTCTGTATTATGGACTCAGGGAGCTGAATGGCCTCCTGCTGTCCCTGTGTAAGTGTGTTAAGGTGCTGAATTGCCTCTTTTCTTCCTGCATAAGTGACTCAACTTGCTGAATGGCCTCTTCCTATTCCTGAGTAAGTCACTCAAGGGGATGAATGCCTTCTCCTGTTCCAGCGTAAGTGTCTCAAGGGGCAGAATAGCCTCCTCCTGTTCCTGTGTTAGTGATTCAAGGGGCTTTATGGCCTCCTCCTATTCCTGTATACGTGACTCAAGGGTCTGAATGGCCTTCTCCCGTTCCTGTGTAAGTGATTCAATGGGCTGAATGGCCTCCTCCTCTTCCTGTGTAAGTGACTCAAGGGGCAGAATGGCCTCTCCTTTTCCTGTGTAAGTGACTCAAGATTTCTCAGTAACATCAGAAACTACTGGGATCTCCACAGAGTTATACGTTTCAGTGACTATCTCCTGGCTGCTATTCTCTGAAATTTTTTACTAGATGCTGCTTTATTGCTTTTACCTCCTGGAGAACTGAATGTGAGAATTTGCTTTTTTTCACCAAGTGGTTGTGTTTAAGGGATCTGACTATATTGGTACAGTTAGTTAGTAATAGGACCGTATCTACCATTCTGTTAAGTTTTTGAATCGTGTCGTTATTCTAATTTCCTCTTTCTTTGACTGTATTTTAATGATACTGCTCAAATAAACTGATTTTCTTAACATCGTGTAGTTTCACCAATCACATTACATCTGAACCAGTTGTTATACTTGCCTTTAGAATAACATAAGGGTTGGATTTAAACAACCACGTCAAAATATTTTAAGGGCCTCTGGCCTGGTCCATAACCAGGCGGCACGGTGGCACAGTGGTTAGCACTGCTGCCTCACAGCGCCTGTAGACCCGGGTTCAATTCCCGACTCAGGCGACTGACTGTGTGGAGTTTGCACGTTCTCCCCGTGTCTGCATGGGTTTCCTCCGGGTGCTCCGGTTTCCTCCCACAGTCACAAAGATGTGCGGGTCAGGTGAATTGGCCAAGCTAAATTGCCCGTAGTGTTAGGTAAGGGGTATGGGTGGGTTGCGCTTCGGCGGGTCGGTGTGGACTTGTTGGGCCGAAGGGCCTGTTTCCACACTGTAAGTCTAATCTAAAAAGTCTAATCTAATCTAAATAACACTGGACTCCTTGCTTCCTGTGTAAGAGGCAGGAGGGTTTGAATAGGCCATCCCTCTTCTGGCTCAGTAGTTTCAATGGGCTGAATGGCTTCCTCATATTCCTGTGAATTGAGTTTGAGATGCTGAATGAGTTCCTCCAGTCCCTGTGGGAATAAACATCGTCTTCCAGTACGGTTACATGAATGCTACGTATACTTTAACAGCACAAGCCTGAATGCTGCCCAGGTCTTGCTGCACATGGACACAGATTGGTTCGGGAGCTGACAGGGGGACACATTGATGTGAACATTAAATAACCTTCAAGAAACAGACACTCTTCTGACCTTATGATGGGGGAATGACATCGATGAAACAGCTGAAGATGTTTGTGAAGAGGAAGCTAACCTGAGGTTCTCCCACAGAGGTGTCTCGGGACTGTGATAATGGACATCCACCCACCACAAACATATTCCATTTTCCTGTGATTGACTCCAACCAGTGGAGAGGTTATGCTGATTCCCAATTGATCCAATTTTGTTTAACTCCTTGACGTCATCCTCAGTCAAGCACTGCCTTGATATCAGGGCCAGTCACTGTTATCTGAAACTTCGTGTTCATATTATATGTTCATAGCAACAGGTCATGGTACAGGAGCAGGGAGTGCTTATTTCAAACAGAGGGTATTGAATGACAGCAATATGCTTTTCCATCATATTAGGAGAGCTCGATGATGAAGTATTTAAAAAAGGGGTAGATGGATTTGACCTAAAAGAGAGTTAAGGGCTATGAAGATTTGGATATTGAAGAGGATTTCGGACCTAGAGCAGATCAGCCATGATCTTAGTGAAGGGCAAGGCAGGCTTGAGGGAGATGAACATCCTGCCCCTATATCTCATGTTCTCACATTCTGTTATTGGAAGGATAGTGGGTGTTATTTTCATGGAAGGGCAGTTATCGAATGCTGCAGTAAGCAATGTGAGCAATTTCTAGGTGAGGTATGGGGGTTGTATTCATAGTTAATCTGGCTCTACACCATGACCAACAAATGAAGCACAATTTGCAGAAAGGGAAAGCTCTATAAAGAAAGATGAGGGGCCTCTTTCATACCCAGCCTGGGTTTTCAAATTAATTTTCCAAATCACCTCAAACCGTGTGTGAAAATGCTGAGGGGCTGAATGGTCTTCCATGTTTCTGTGCACCAGGTGATAGCAGTAATGGAATCGACCTGCTCGTGTCTAGCAGGTTTGAGGGGCTGAATGGAACACAGAAACATGGGACTGAAGAGCAGGAGTGGGTCATTAGACACTTTGACCCTTGTCCAACAGGCACTAAGATTGTAGCTGATCAGGTTGTGGTCTCAGCCCCACTTTCCTGTCTGTATCTTATTATCCATAACACAATTCCCTGTCAAGTGCTTAACCAACTCTGTCTTGTATCAATGTGAACATAGAGGCACGATAAACTTCCAGAAAAGATTTCTGACTCCTCATCCCTATCAGAGAATGAGAGAGCCATATAGCATGGAAACAGACCCTTTAGTTCAATTTGTCCACTCGGATCAGATAACCAAATCTAATCTAGTCAAATTTGCAAGCATGTGGCCAGTATCCCTCGTCTTTCAGTCACGTTTTAAACGTACAATTATACCGCCTTCACCACTTCCTCTGACAGCACGTCCTGAACACACATCACTCTCTGCGCAAAACATTTGCCCGTGAGGTCCCTTCTAAATTATTCCCCCCCTCGCCTTGTGCCTATGCCCTCTTGTTTTGGTCTCCTTACCTTGGAAAACTGACCTTGACTATTCAGATATTCAGGTACATTTTTTTTGTAGCTTTCCCACATTGCTGTGATGAGAAACAATGTGGGAGAGAGAATGCAGTATAGGCCACTCCTTCTCTGGCAGATCACATGTTCTTCCTCTCGAAGTTGAGTCACACAATAATATCATCCTCGCCCAAACTGGACCATATGAGGTTTCCTTGAACATTGTCTAAACTATTTCTACATCACATTCTCTGCTCCATGAAGGTACATCGTTGCTGCTTTTTCCTTGGCAGAAAATAAAATGTGTTCATATGTGACTGCATCATTTAAAAATGTTTAAACGTTTATGCGTTCAGGGCACCTCTGGTAAAATGAAGGCATCTTATTTTTTAACAAATGCAGAAGTTGTTGCAAAAACTCAGCAAGTCTATCAGCATCCAGATGCCTTTCAAATGTTGTAATCTGGTAAATCAGTCCTCTGCGTAAAATGGTGCCACTTAGGCCGCTTCCAAATCTAGTCCCTCAGACTTTAAACCAGTGGCCTCTACATTTGGAGGCCCCTACCCTGGGTAGAAACCTTGACTACTCACCCTGGCTGTTATGATTATATAAACATGTACTGCTGTAAAATGGCTGTGCTCTCAGTATACCCTGGGCCTAAATTCTGAAACTCAATACTGACACCTCTTCCTTCTCCATCAATACACAATTCGAACACCATTTTTATCAGTTTGTCAAGACGTATTATGAAACATCTCTGTGGAATTTGTACCTGAAACTTTGTGCCAAGAGATAGGGACACTACCACCACTCAGCAATAGTCCCTGAAGTTGCAACATGACTCTCCTGCGTGTTTGTTCATCAGCCTGTTCTGACATGCTGGCGTACAACTCCATAACAGGCAGGACTTGAATCCAGACCGTTTGGTCCAGAACTAGGGACACTACCAGCGAAGTTTAGGATTTGGAATTAAATCTGGCTCAGAGGTACGGTAAATACACGTTCCACACGATTAAACTATGCCCAGACTTTGGGTCACATTTTACGTACCAGCTTTCAGCTCACTATTGATTTCTTAAAATCTGGTTAATATTACTGAACTACACAAAATGTTTTTCAATGTTAAACAAATGCAAGGTATTTGTTTCAATTTTTGGATGTTGAGATCACGTACTGTGCCATCGAAATAAACAATAAACATCGTTAAATTCTTTTATCTGCAGTCTGCAATATGAGGGAAATAAATCTTGCAGACATACTCTGCACAATGAATGGTCTCGAATAGATATTTATTACTAAACACCAAAGACAAAGAGTGTCAATGACAACTGAAAATATGTAACATTTGTGCGTGAAATAGATCCCTGAGGGGTTGATCTTTGGACAACAACTCAAATTTTACCAAACAGTTTTAATTATGTCAAAGGATACTGAAACCAAATCAAGTTTGATTTTATTGGTTTTCGAAAATTAAACCAATGAGATAATCCGATGTTGTGGATAAAAGGAATGCAGGCATTTTTGGATATTGCAGACAGAGCAAATGCCCCCTAAATACATCCAAGAGATTAGGAAATACTTTCTATCAAAGGTACCTTTTCAAATGCAACATATTCACAGCAAACAAAAAGAAGATGAACCAGGGCGATCCACTGGGGGAAGAAAGCAAATGGTGAGGTTTTCAGAGGGAGTCTGCGACAGTGTTGTATCCATGCAGTGTTATGAATGTGGGCGTAAAGTGGAGGGAAGAAGATTGAGGAAAGGAGAGGGAGAGAGGGGGAGAGAGAGAATGTGCGGCATGCAGCAGTGAGAGTGATGGAGCATGAGCCTTGTTTGTGAGATGGTGCTATAACAGATATACAGTGAGTGTGAGGGAGCAGAGAGAGTACGGTGACATTTATCCTGACAGGGCGGGGAAGGTTATTGATGATTGTCCTGTATTGCAGGACATTTCTTCAGACCGCAGATACTGCACTGAGCTGGGTGGTGAGCTCAGACCATGCTCGGTGGATCTGGTGGTGTGGCCCCCTCTGGGAAGAGAATGCCCCCCTCTGTACTTGCCTATCCACCAGGACCTCCGTGCCCTTGTCGACAAACCGCAGTGTAATTATCTGCCATGCTCGGGGTAAACTGTGCAGGGCAGCTCCAAACGGAGAAAGCTCAACAATGTGCCCATTGGCCTTTAAGAGACCACACCAGTGCCAGGGATCACGGAATATCCAGACGTATCCGGGCGATCGTGAGTACTTCCAGCCATGATGGATGGGAGAATCCGGCTGGCATTGAATGAGAGGGACACCATGATATGGGATGGGCAGTTAATGTGGTGAGTTCAATAAGATAACACCGGGAAACTAGCTCCAGGGAAACCCTCTGTCACACTCTATGAAGATGGCACTGAGAAAAAATACTTTTCGAATCTGCCCAATGAGTCATAGATTCTGTTGAAGACAATTCCAGTTACAAAGATGCAGAACACATGCTCATCTGAACTCAAACCATTATCCCTTTTTCCTATCTTTCCTAGGAAGACAGGCTCACGTTACCGTATGCTACCGAAGCTCCCCATGCTGGATTCATATTTGTTTAAGGTTCACACATTACTGCCCTGCTGTGTTCTAGTTAGGTCTCCGTTCTGGACACATATATAGTCTGTACACAGTACATCATGTTGGTGTAGTGGATGGGGTTAAAGGTGATGGACAGGTCAAGGAGTTCCCTGGAACGTTCTGTCCCCAACGTTCTATAACTGACATTCCCCGGAACTTTCTGTCCCCAACATTCTGTAAATGACATTCCCCAGAACGTTCTGCTCCTGGCATTCTATAACTGACATTCCCCAGAACATTTTGTCCCCAACATTCTATAACTGACATTCCCCGGAACGTTCCATCCCTGACTTTCTATACCTGACATGTCCTAGAACGTTCTGCCCCTGACATTGTTTGTGAACGGTCAGACGTCAGTGCATTGAACAAACGATAAGATTCCGAAGGAAGAGATCCCGTTCCAGGCAGAAGGAGACAACGTTCCGAAGGTCCCTCAGGCAGGTAAAAGGGAGAATAAGTTTTCCCTGCGTTTACATTTCTTCACGACATAGGATCGACCACAATTTAAACCAAAATACAGAAATTCTCAAACTCTGTTTGTCTTCAGGAAACGGAAAAAGAATCTTTCAAGACAGCAACGATTCCACCCACCGTATTAGGAACTGGGAAGGAGTGACCTGCGTCTGCTCTTGAGCAATCGAGTGGGTGGGAATGTTCAAGAAATCATTTATCCTTATGGATGTGTCTTTGTGTGTTTTGGAGGGAGGGTTTCTTGTGGTTTAAGTCACATTTTTGACAGTAATTCAGACATTCCCATTTGTTATTTCAACTCCAATTCCTTTCATAAATCCCTGAATACAGTGACACATTTGAAAAGCTCACTGGGTCTCCACTCCAACGGGTCCCTTTGTCTCCAGGCTGATGAATAATGTGTTTGTTTTCCTACCTCACAGTTAACGTAGTGAACATCTCCGTCCTGCTTTATAAAAATTGTGGATTGTCTCCATGTGTCAGACGTTCCTGCCGGCCATGGCAGCGGCGATCTCCTGGTCATGATCCTCGACCTGATCCTGAGACACATTCACATTGTTTACGATGATCAGTTTTATTTCCTGTGGGACTCCGTCCCCGTGTGTAATATCCACGCCGTCCTGCTTTATGCAGCCACTGACTGCTCTGTTTGATTCAGCGTCGCTTTCACCTTTGATCGGTTTGTGGCCATTTGTTGCCAGAAGCTGAAAAGTATATATTGCAGTGAGAAATCGGCAGCTGTGGTTCTGGGAGCAGTGACTGTGCTGAGCTGTTTAAAGAACATTTCCTGGTATTTTATGCTCACGGCTCGGTATTGTCTGTGGAACCGCCCCTGGTTTTGTGATGCAACAGACGCTGTTCGTTACTCCGGTGTCTGGGTCACAATCGCGTTCCTCCACCACATTCTAACCCCGTGTGTCCCATTTCTCCTGATTCTGCTGCTCAATGTTCTCACCGTCGGACACATTTTAGTGACCAGCAGAGCCCGCAGGAGACTCTGCGCTCAAACCAATGGGGACGCTCAGTCTGACACAGAAATGAGAAAATGAAAAAAATCCATCATTTTGCTGTTTGTGATCTCGGCCAATTTCATCCAGTTATGGTAAACGTTAATGCTGTATTCTATATGGTTCCAGATGGATTGGATTGTGGATACCCCTGTATATCTTAATCTCTTTGTGCAGGAATTGGGCTTCATGCTGCAGCTCCTCAGTTGCTGCACAAACTCTGCAATTTATGCCGTGACCCAGAATAAGTTCAGGCAGTAGCTGAAGAATGTGTTGAAATATCCCTTCACCCAAACCCATCCATCAATCAAATTCCCTCATTAATCAATCCATGAGGGATTTTCTCATTTCAGATCAGTGTTTCAGAGATGGAGCAGCCTGTCGCTGTAGTAACAGACTGAAGGTAGCACTGGCCTTTCCATCCTTATTCCACGGTTGGGGGGGGTGATGTTACAGGGACATAATTCAATGTTTCTCCCAACTCAAGGGTCAAAGAGAAGAGGCACCATCGCACTGACTGCATCCATCACTTCCATCTGAAAACAATAAAAATGTTCATTAAAGCGTGCTGAGCACAGAGTGACCGATGTTGTTGTGTGTCTTTGTGTTGGAGAAGCTGAGCTGGAGTCAGACAGAGTCAGCCCCAAGTCCTGGTCCTCAGGGAAGCGGAGGGCACTGCGCCCAAAGCTGAGGAGCTGGGTTTAACTCCCTCTGACCCCCCACTGCAGCCTGGCCACCCCATTTCCTCTCCCCAACTCTCTCTCATCACTTCTCTCCCTCTCTCTCTCACTTTCTGCACACTCACTCTTTCTTATCAACTCTCCATTTCAATCCCTCTCTCTCTCCACTCACAACCCCAAGCCTGGGTTTTCCACCTATCTCAACTCTTTCCTTTCCCCTCACGCTCACTCTGCCATCTCTGTCTGCCTCCCACAATTCCGTCTCCAACCCATTTCCCTTCCTTCTACCTCCCACATCTCTCTATTAATTCAAATCCAGCAGCAACCCCCACCCCCGCCCACAAGTAGTCTCACCATCATGCCCCTAGCCTCTTGGTCAGATGGAGAGGGAAGGATCAGGGAGACAGAGTGCGTCAGAGATAGTGGGAGGGAGGGGCAGGACGGAGAGAGATTCAGTCTAAGGGAAACGGCTGAAGGTGGGGAGAGAGAGAGAGAGAGAGGGAGAAGTACTGAGGGAGAGGGCACGATAGTGAGAGAAGGTGAAGAGAGGGAAGGAGCGGGGAGAGAGAGAGAGGAGCAAGGGAGAGATAGGGTAAGGGAGGGAGAGAGAGACAGGAGAGGAAATAATGAGAGACAGAGACGAGAGAGTGAGTGAGAAAGAGAGGTGCGAAGGAGGGGGCGAGAGAGAAAGGGGGCAAGTCTGAGAGAGAGAGAGAGGGACAAGGGCCGAGAAGGGGACGAGAGAGATGGTGAGGCGAGAGAGAGAGACAGAAGAGGAGAGAGGGAAGAGAGAGAGAGAGAGAGAGAATGAGGGGGTGAGAGAGACAAGGTTGAGAGACAGAGTAAGGGGCAAAATAGAGCGGGATGGCAAGAGAGAGGGGATCGAGAGAGAGGGGCGAGTGAGGGCGAGACAGACGGGGGGCGAGAGAGAGGGGGCGAGAGAGAGAAGGGACGAGAGAGCGAGGGGGCGAGAGAGGGGGGCGAGAGAGAAAGGGAGAGAAAGAAAGTGTATGGGCACTGGTGAAGATTAGGCTGAGGACGGTGTTCGACGGTGCTGAGGGTCAGTCTGGAGCGTTGAGTGGACGACGGAGAGCGTCGGGCAGGGGTTGATGTGTGGATGGATGTGAGTGTCCGTCTGGGGGCGGTGTGTGAACGGCAGTGAGTATCAGGCAGGGGTTGTTGTGTGGATGGCAGTGATGGCCAGTCTGGAGGCGGTGTGTGAGTGGAGGTGAGGCTCAGGATGGTGGTGGTGTGTGGACGGTGGTGAGGGTCTGGCTGAGGGCGGTTGTTGGACGGCAGTGGGGGTCAGTCTGGGGGTGGTATGTGAACGGAGGTGAGGGTCAGGCTGGGGTCAGTGTGTTAGATGGCTGTCAGAGTCAGGCTGGGTGAGTTGATTAACGGTCGTGAGGACCAGGCTGGTAGCGCTGTGTAAATGTTGGTAAGGATCAGGCTGGGGCCACTGAGTGGGGGGAAGTGTGGGTCTGGCTGAGAGTGGTATTGAATGGCAGTGAGAGTCAGGCTGGGGAGGATGTGTGGACAGTGGTGAGGGTCAGAATGGGGGTGGTGTGTGGACAGCGGTGACGGTCAGGCTGAGGGCGATTGTTGGACGGCAGTGGGGGTAAGGCTGATGGTGCTTTGTGAATGGAGGTGAGGGTCAGGCTGGGGGCAGTGTGTTAGACGGCTGTGGGGGTCAGGCTGGGTGCAATGATTAACGGTGATGTTGGTCAGGCTGGGGGTGGGGTGTAGATGGTGGTAAGGGTCAGGCTGGGGCTAGTGATTAGGGTGAAGTGTGGGTCTGGCTGTGGGTGGAGCTGAAGGTCGGAAAGGGACAGGTGGGTACTGTGTGTGGAGGGCGATGAGGATCAGGCTGGGGGCAGTGTGCGAACCGAGATGTGTCAGGCTGTGGGCGATGTTGAATGGCAGTGACGGTCAGGTTGGCGAAGGTGTGTGGGCAGCGCTGAGGGTGAGGCTGGGTGCGGTGTTCGACAGCGGTGAGTGGCAAGTTCGGGCGATATGTGGATGACGGTGAGGGTCAGGTTGGGGGCAGTGTGTGGGGGGCAGCATGGGTTTGGTTGTGGGCGGTGTTGAATGGCGCGAGGGTCAGGCTGGGAACAGTGTGTGGGCAGCGGTGAGGGTCAAGCTGGGGACGGTTTGTGCACAGTGCTTAGATTCAGGTCGGGGGCGGAATTCGAAGGCGGTGAGGGAAAGTCTGGGGGCAGTGTGTGGACAGCAGTGAGGGTCAGGCTGGGGATGTGTGTGGACGGCGGTGAGGGTCAGGATGGGAGCAGTGCATGGGCAGTGGTGAGGGTCAGTTTGGGGGTGGTATGTTGGCCATGCTGAGGGTCGGGCTGGGCGTGGTATGTGGACGGCTCTGAAGGTCAGGCTGAGGGCGGTGTGTGGATGGTGGTGAGGGTCAAGCTGGGGGAGGTATGTGGACGGTGGTGAGGGTCTGGCTGAGGGCGGAGTGTCGATGATAGTGGGGGTCAGGCTGGGGGTGGTGTGTGAACGGAGGTGAGGGTCAGGCTGAGAGCAGTGTGTTAGACTGCTGTGAGCGTCCGGCTGGGTGCAATGATTAACGACGGTGAGGGTCAGGCTGCGGGCAGTTGTTGGACTGCAGTGGTGGACAGGCTGGACTGGTGTTTGAACGGAGGTGAGGGTGAGGCTGGGGGCAGTATGTTAGACGGCTGTGAGGGTCAGGCTAGGTGCGATGATTAATGGCCGAGCTGGGGGCGGTGTGTAGATGATGGTAAGGGACAGGCTGGGGCCAATGAGTAGGGGGAACTGTTGGTCTGGCTGTGGTCAGTGTTGAATGGTGTTGAGGGACAAGTGGGGACTGTGTGTGGAGGGCGGTGAAGGTCAGGCTGGGCGCAGAGTGAGGACTGTGATGTGTCAGGCTGTGGGTGATGTTGAATGGCAGTGAGGGTCAGGCAGGGGATGGTGTGTGCGCAGCGGTGAGGGTTAGGCTGGGTGTGGTGTTCGATGGCGGGGAGTGTCATGCTGGAGCGGTGTGTGGATGACGGTGAGGGTCAAGTTGGGGACAGTGTGTTGGGGGCAGTGTGGGTCTGGCTGTCAGTGGTGCTGAATGGCGCGAGGGTCAGGCTGGGGACGGTGTGTGTTCAGCGGTGAGGGTGAAGCTGGGGACGGTGTGTGGACGGCGCTTAGATTCAGGTTGGGGGTGGAATTCGAAGGCAGTGAGGATAAGGCTGGGGGCAGTGTGTGGACGGCAGTGAGGGTCAGGATACAGGCGGTGCTTGTACTGCAGTGAGATTCAGGCTGGGAGCGGTGTGTGGACAGCATTGAAGGTCAGGCTGGGGGGTGTGTCGACGGCCGTGATGGTCAGGATTGGAGCGGTGTGTGGGCAGCGGTGACAGTCAGTTTGGGGGCAATGTGTTGGCCATGCTAAGGGTCAGGCTGGGGGTGGTGTGTTGACAGTGCTGAGGGTCAGGCTGGGGGAGGTGTGTGGACGGTGGTGTGGGTCAGGCTGGGTGTGGTTTGTGAACGGAGATGAGGGTCAGGCTGGGAGCAGTGTGTTAGATGGCTGTGAGGGTCTGGCTGGATGCGATGATGAAACGGCAGTGAGGGTCAGGCTGGGCGCAGTTTGGATGGCGGTGAGGTTCAGTCTGGGGGCAGTGTGTGACGGTGCTGAGGGTCAGGCTGGGGGTGGAGTGTCAACGTCATTTAGGGTCAGTCTTGGGGCGGTGTTCAATGGCAGTGAGGGTCAGTCCGGGGGTAGTTTGTGGACGGTGATGAGTGTCAGCCTGGAATGGTAATGGAAGACTTTGAGGATCACGTTGGTGGCGGTGTGTGGATGACGGTGAGGGTCAGTTTGGTGTTGGTGTATGGATGCCGGTGAGGGTCAGGTTGGGGTTGGTGTATGGATGCTGGTGAGGTTCAGGCTGGGGGAAGTGCGGGTCAGGCTGGTGACGGTGATTGGATGCCAGTGAGGGTCAGGCTCAGGGTGGTGTTGGATGCCAGTGTGGGTCAGGCTGGGGGTGGTGTGTGGTCGGCAGTGAGGGTCAGTCTGGGGGCAGTTTGTGGACAGTGGTGAGCGTCACGCTGGGTGTGGTGTATGCATGGCAGTGAGGTCAGGGCCGGGTGCGATGTTTAACGGTAGTGAGGCTCAGGGTGGGGGTGGTGTGTGTACACGGGGGTGAGGTCAGGCTGGGGCAGTGCTTGGGAGGCAGTGGGGGTCTGGCTATGGGCAGTGTTAAATGTTGGTGAGGGCCAGACTGGGGACGTGTGTGGGCAGTGGTGAGGGTTAAGCTGTGGACGGTGTCTGGATGGTGCTCAGTGTCAGTCAGGGGGTGGAGTTGGAAGGCAATGAGGGTCAGTCTGGGGAAGGTGTGTGGACATCAGTGAGGGTCAGACTGGGGTGATGACTAATGGCAGAGAGGGCAAAGCTGGGGACGGTGTTGAACAGCAGTGAGGGTCAGGCTGGGGGCAGTGTTGAATGGCGGTGAAGATAAGGCTGGGGGCTGTGTGGAGGGCAGTGTGGTTCAGGCGTGGGCGGTCTGTGGACGGCAGTGAGGGTCAGGCTGTGGGCAGTGTGTGGACCGCAGTTAGGGTCAGACCGGGGGCAGAGAGTGGACGGCAGTGAGAGTCAGGCTGTGGGCGGTGTTTCGACGACTGTGAGGGTCAGGCTGGGAATGGTGTGTGGGCAGTGGTGAGGGTCAGTTTGAGTGCATTATGTGGACGGCAGTCAGGGTCAGGCTGAGGGCAGTGTTCGACGGTGGTGAGGGTCAGTGTGGGAACAGTTTGTGGACGACAGTAAGGGTCAGGCTGGGTCTGGTGTTAAACAGCGGTGAGGATAAGTCTTGGGGCAGTGTGTGGATGGCAGAGAGTGTCAGGCTGGGGGCGGTGAATTAGACGGTGGTGGGGGTCAGGCTGGAGTCAGTGTTCGACGGCGCTGAGGGTCAGGCTGGAGACGGTGAGTTAGATGGCGGTGAGGGTCAGGCTGCGGGCAGTGTTCGATGGCGGTGAGTGTCAGGCTTGGGGGTGGTGGGTTAGGTGGCGGTTAGGGCCAGGATGGGGGCAGTGTTGAATGGCGGTGAGATTCAGGCTGTGGACAGTGTTGAGGGTGAGGGTTAGGCTGGGGACAGTGTTCGATGGCAATGAGTGTCAGACTGGGGGCAACATGTGAACGATGGTGAGAGTCAGGCTGGGGACCGTGTGCTGACAGCAATGAGGGTCAGACTGGATGCGGTATGCGAATGGCGGTGAGGGTCAGCCTGGGGTGGTGTGTGGATGGCACTGAGGTCAGGCTGTGGGAGGTGCTGAATGGCGGTGAGGATCAGGCAATGGGCGGTGTGTGGACGGCAGAGAGGGTCAGGCTGGTGTGTGGTGTGTGGACAGAAATGAGGCTCAGGCTGGGGACGGTGTTGGATGGCAGTGTTAGTCTGGCAGGGGGCGATGTGTGGACGGAAGAGAGGGTCAGGCTGGGGGGTGGTGTGTGGATGGCAGTGAGGCTCAGGCTGTGGACCATGTTGAATGGCAGTGAGGGTCAGGCGGGGGCGGTGTACGGACGGCGGTGAGGTTTAGGCTTGGGATGGTGTGTGGACGGCAGTGAGGGTCAGGCTGGGTGCGGTGTGGGATGGCGGTGAGGTTCAGGCTGGGAGCGGTGTCTGGACTGCGCTGATGGTCAGGCTGGGGGTGGAGTGTCAACGGCACTTAGGGTCAGTCTGAGGGCTGTGTTCAACGGCAGTGAGGGTCAGTCCGGTGGTGGTTTGTGGACGGCGATGAGTGTCAGCCTAGGGATGGTAATGGAAGGCTGTGAGGATCACGCTGGTTGCGGTGTATGGATGATGGTGAGGGTGAGGTTGTTAAGGTTGCCGTGTGAGGATGACAGTGAGGTGCAGGCTGGGTGGTGTGTGGGGCAGTGTGGGCTAGGCTGGGGACAGGGTGTGGACGGTGGTGAGGGTCAGGCTGGGGCCGGTATGTGGATGTCAGTGAGGGTCACGCTGGGGCCTGTGTGTGGATGGAAGTTTGGTTGAAGCTGCGACGGTATTGAAGGGCGGTGAGAGACAGACTGGGGACGGTGTGTGGACGGTGGTGAGGGTCAGGAATGTGGCAGTATGTGAATGGTTTTGAGTGTAAGGCTGGGGCAATGTGTTAGATGTCTGTGAGGGTCAGGGTGGGGGCCGTGTGTGGATGACAGTGAGAGTCAGTCTGGGGACGGTGTATTAGATGGTGGTGAGGGTCAGGCTGGAGCGGTGGGTTAGACGGTGGTGAGGGTCAGGTTGGGGACAGTGTTCGATGGCATTGAGGGTGAGGCTTGGGGCGGTGGGTTAGACGGCGGTGAGGGTCATGCTGGGGCAGTTTTCACGGTGGGGCGGGTAAGTGTGGGGACAGTGTGTGGATGGCAGTGATGGTCAAGCTGGGTGCGCTGTTGAACAGCGTTGGGGTCAGGCTGGGGGCAGTGTTCAACGGTGGTGTGGATAAGACTGGGGACAGTGTGTGGACGGTTGTTAGGGTCAAGCTGGGCTGTCTGTGGACGGTGGTGAGGGTCAGACTGTGGGCGGTGTTTGGGTGGTGGTAGGTGTCAATTTGGGGTCGATGTGGAACGATGATGGGGATAAGGCTGGGGGCAGTGTTTGGACGGTTGTTAGGGTCAAGCTGGGCTCTCTGTGGACGGTGGTGAGGGTCAGGCTGGGTGCGGTTTTGAACGGCAGTGGGGTCTGGCTGGCTGCAGTGTTGAATGGTAGTGTCAATAAGACTGGGGGCAGCTTGACCCTAGTGTGTGGACGGTTGTTAGGGTCAAGCTGGGGCTGTCTGTGGACGGCAGTGCGGGTCAGGCTGGGGGATGTATTTGGACCGGCGTGAGGAACAGGCTGGGTGTGGTGGGTTAGACCCAGGTGAGGGTCAGGCAGGTTGCAGTGTGTCGACGATGGTGAGGGTCAGACTGTGGACTGTGGACTGTGATGTGTGTCAGCCTGGGGGCAACGTTGAATCGAAGGTGAGTTTCAGTCTGTGGGCAGCGTTGAATGGCGGTGAGGGTTAGGCTGGGGACGGTGTTCAATGGTGGTGAGTGTCAGACTGGGGGCAGTGTGTGAACGGAGATGAGAGTTAGGCTGGGAGTGGTGTGCGGACACCAATGAGGGTAAGGTTGAGTGCGGTTTGTGGACAGCGGTGAGGGTCAGCCTGGGGTGGTATGTGGATGGCAGTGGGGGTCAGGCTATGGGCCGTGCTGAATGGCAGTGAGGGTCAGACTGGTGGCGGTGTTCACCTGTGGTGAGGATCAGGCTAGGGGTGGTGTTGGGGGTGGCGTGTGTACGGCAGTGAGTGTCAGACTGTGGGTGGTATTGAATTGTGGTGAGGGGCAAGCTGGCGGCGGTGTACGACTGTGGTGAGGGGCAGGCTGAGGGCTGACTGTAGGCTGTGGTGAGGTTCAGGCTGCGGGCGGTGTGTGGACGGCGCTGAGGGTCAGACTGGCGGCATCATGTGGACTGTGATGTGTGTCAGGCTGGGGGCGACGTTGAACGGTGATGAGGAAAAGGTTGGGGGCAGTGTGTGGACGGTTGTTAGGGTCAAGCCGGGCTGCCTGTGGACAGTGGTGAGGGTCAGGCAGGATACAGTGTTGAACGGCGATGGGTTCAGGCTGGCTGCGGTGTTGAATGATGGTGTGGATAAGACAGGGAATAGTGTATCGACGGCAGTGGAGGTCAGGCTGGGTGTGGTGTGTGGAATGTGGAGAGTGGCAGGCTGAGGGCGATGTTGAACGATGATGAGGATAATGCTGGGAGCAGTGTGTGGGCGTTTGTTAGGGTCAAGCTGGGGCTGCTTGTGGACGGCAGTGCGAGACAGGCTAGGGGCTGTGTTTGGACTGCCGTGAGGAAGAGGCTGGGTGTGGTGGGTTAGACCCAGGTGAGGGTCAGGCTGGGTGCGGTGTGTGGACGGTGGTGAGGGTCAGACTGGCGGCATCATGTGGACTGTGATGTGTGTCAGCCTGGGGGCAACGTTGAATGGAGGTGAGATTCAGGCTGTGGGCAGTGTTGAATGGCGGTGAGGGTTAGGCTGGGGACGATGTGTTGGCAGCGGTGAGGGATTGGCTGGGGGCGGTGTTCAATGGCGGTGAGTGTCAGACTGGGGGCAGTGTGTAAATTTAGGTGAGATGAGGCTGGGGGTGGTGTGCAGACACCAATGAGGGTAAGGTTGAACGCGGTTTGTTGACAGCGGTGAGGGTCAGCCTGGGGTGGTATGTGGATGGCAGTGAGGGTCAGGCTGTGGGCCGTGCTGAATGGCAGTGAGAGTCAGGCTGACGGCAGTGTTCGACGGTGGTGAGGGTCAGACTGGCGGCTGAGTGTAGGCTGTGGTGAGGTACAGGCTGGGGGCGGTGTGTGGACGGCACTGAGGGTCAGGCTGGGTGTAAAGTCTCGACGACATTTAGGGTCAGTCTGGGGCCGATGTTCAACGGCAATGCAGGTCAGTCCGGAGGTAGTTTGTGAACGGCGATGAGTGTCAGCATGGGGATGGTAATGGAAGGCTGTGAGGATCATGCTGGTTGCAGTGGGTGGATGCTGGAAAGGGTCAGTTTGGGGGGTGGTGTATGGATGACGGTGAGGGTCAGGACAGTGTAGCTGCAGTGTGTGGATGGCAGTGAGGTTCAGGCTGGGCCATTATTTGAGGTAGTGAGGGTCAGGCTGGGGACAGTGTGTGGATACCTGTGAGGGTCAGATTGGGAGCGGTGTGTGAATGGCAGTGAGGGTCAGGATGGGGGTAGTGTGTGGACGGCAGTGAATGTCACGCAGGGGCCTATGTGTCGACGGCAGTGTGGTAAGACTGCGGGCAGTGTTGAAGGGCGGTGAGGGTCAGACTGACGCCGGTGTTTGGAAGGCAGTGAGGGTCAAGCTAGGGGTGGTGTGTGAACGGAGTTGAGCGTAAGGCAGGGAGCAGTATATTAGATGGCTGTGAGCGTCAGGCTGGGGGCGGTGTGTGGATGGCGCTGAGAGTCAGTCTGGGGACAGTGTATTAGATGGTAGTGAGGGTCAGGCTGGGGATGGTGGATAAGACTGCGGTGAGGCTCAATCTGGGGGCACTGGTTTAGTCAGCCGTGAGGGTCAGGATGGATGTGGTGTGTGGACGGTAGTGAGGGTCAGGCTGGTGGAAGCATGTAGACTGTGATTTTTGTCAGCCTGGGGCAACGTTGAATGGCAGTGAGGGTCAGGCTGGGGGCAATGTTCAATGGCGGTGAGTGTCAGACTAGGGGCGGTGTGTGAACTGTGGTAAGAGTCAGGCTGGGGGTGGTGTGCGGACAACAATGAGGGTCAGGCTGGATGCGGTCTGTGGACAGCGGTGAGGGCCAGCCTGGGTGGTATGTGGATGGCAGTGAGAGTCAGGCTGTGGGCGGTGCTGAATGGTGGTGAGGGTCAGGCTGGTGGCAGAGTTCGCCTGCAGTGAGGGTCAGTATGTGGGTGGTGTGCAGATGGCGGTGAGTATAATGCTTGATGTGGTGTGTGGACGGCAATGAGGGTCAGGCTGCGGGCGGTGTTGGATGGGGGTGAGGGTCAGGCAGGGGGCGGTGTGTGGTCGGTGGTGAGGTTCAAGCTTCGGGTGGAGTGTTGATGGAAGGGAGGGTAAGACTGAGGGTGGTGTTGGATTGCGGTGAGGGTCAGGCGGAGGCGTTAGGTGGACGGCAGTGAGGGACAGGCTTGGGGGTGATGTGTGGTCGGCAGTGTGTCGATGCTGGTGAGGGTGAGGTTGAGGGACGTGGGTTTATGCCCATGAGGGTCAGGCTGGATGCAGTGTGTGGACGGCAGTCAGGGATAGGCCGGGTGCGATGAATGGGGTCAATGATGGTCAGGCTGGGGCCGATGTGTGGATGCCAGTGAGGGTCAGGCTGGGGTCAGTATGTGAACAGAGGTGAGGGTCAGGCTGTGGCCTGTCTGTGACGGCAGTGTGGGTAAGGCTGTGGCAGGTGTTGAATGGCAGTGAGGGTCAGGCTGGGGACGTTGTTTTCCAGATGGTGGTGAGGGTCAGGCTGAGGGCGGTGTGTGATCAGAGGTGAGAGTCATGCTGTGTGGACAGCGATGTGTATCAGGTTGGGCGGTGTTGAATGGCGGTGAGGGTCAGGCTGGGGATGGTGTGCGTGCAGTGGTGAGTGTTAGGCTGGGGGTGGTGTTCAATGGTGGTAAGTGTCAGGCTGTGGGCAGTGTTGAATGGCGGTGAAGGTCATGATGTGACGCTGTGTGGGCAGCGGTGAGAGTCAGGCTGGGGATGGTGTTTGGATGGCAGTCAGGGCCAGGCTGGGGGCCGTGTTGAAAGGGAATTCGAGTTAGGCTGGCGGTGATGTGTGACGGCAGTGCGGGTCAGATTGGGGCCTGTGTGTGAACGGCAGTGTGGGTAAGGCTGTGGCCGGTGTTGAATGGCAGTGAGGGTCAGGCTGGGGGCAGTGTGTGAATGGCAGTGAGGGTCAGGCTGGGGGCGTTGTGCGGAAGGTGGTGAGTGCCAGTCTTGGGGCAGTGTGTGGAACGTGGTGAGCATTCGGCTGTGGGTGGTGGGTGGATGGCGGTGAGGGTCAGGCAGGGAGCTGCGTGTGGACAGTGGTATGGGTCAGGCTGGAAGTGGTGTGTGGACAGAGTTGAGGGTCAGACATGGGGCAGTGTGTGGACGGCGGTGAGGTTAACTCTGGGGGTGGTTTGTGGATGACGCTGAGGATCAGGCTGGGGTTGGTAATGGAAGGCAGTGAAGGTCAGGCTGGTGGTGGTGTGTGGATGCTGGTGAGCGTCAGGTTGTGGGTGGTGGGTGGATGCCCATGAGGGTCAGGCTAGGAACAGTGTGTGGATGGCGGTGAGTGTTAGTCTGGGGGCTGTGTGTGGACAGCTGAGAGGATCAGGCTGGGGACGGTGTGTGGATGGCGGTGAGGGTCAGGCTTGTGGCAGTGTGTGAACGGTGGTGAGGGTCAGACTGCCGGCAGTGTATGGACAGCGGTGCAGGTCAGGCTTGGAGTGGTGTATGGGCAACGTTGAGGAGTAGCCTGGGGACTGTGTTCGATGGCAGTGAGGGTCAGGCTGGTGCATTGAGTGGACGGCAGTGAGGGTCAGCTTGGGGGCAGTGTGTGATCGGAGGTGAGAGTCGGGCTGGGGGTGGTGTGTGGACAGTGGTGAGTGTCAGGCTGGGGGCAGTGTGTGGATGGCAGTCAGGACGAGGTTGGGGGCGGTGTTGAAAGGCAGTGAGAGTTAGGCTGGCGGTTGTGTGTGAACAGCAGAGAGGGGCAGGCTGGGTGCGGTGTTGAATGGCGGTGAGGATAAGGCTGTATGTGGATGGCGGTCAGGGTCAGGCTGAGGACAATGTGTGGACAACGATGTGTGTCAGGCTGGGGGCAATGTTTAATGGTGGTGAGGGTCACGTTGTGTACAGTGTTGAATGGCGGTATGGATCAAGCTGGAGGTGGTGTTGGTGTGTGGTGTGTGGACGGCATTGAGGGTGAGACTGTGGGCAGTGATGAATGACAGTGAGGTACAAGCTGGCAGAGGTGTTCGACTGTGGTGAGGGACAGGCTGGGGGTTGAGTGTAGGCTGTGGTGAGGTTCAGGCTCGGGGCGGTGTGTGGATGGCGCTGAGTGTCAGGCTGGGTGTGAAGTATCGACGGCACTTAGGGTCAGTCTGGGGGCAGTGTCCGACGGCAATGAAGGTCAGTTCGGGGGTGGTTTGTGGATGGCGGTTAGTGTCAGCCTGGGGATGGTAATGGAAGGCTGTGAGGATCACGCTGGATGCTGGAAAGGGTCAGTTTAGGGGTGGTGTATGGATGACGGTGAGGGTCAGGACGGTGAGGCTGCAGTGTGTGGATGGTAGTGTGGTTCAGGCTGGGGCGTTATTTGAGGTAGTGAGGGTCAGGCTGGGGACAATGGGTGGATGCCGGTGAAGGTCAGGATGGGGGCAGTGTGTGGACGGCGGTGAGTGTCACGCAGGGGCCTATGTGTGGACAGCAGTGTGGATAAGACTGCGGACGGTGTTGAAGGGCGGTGAGGGTCAGACTGGGGACGAGGCTTGGAAGGCAGTGAGGGTCAAGATGGGGCGGTGTGTAAATGGGGTTGTGTATAAGGCAGTGATCAGTGTGTTAGATGGCTGTGAGGGTCAGGCTGGGGGCGGTGTGTGGACGGCGCTGAGGGTCACTCTGGGGATTTTTTGTGGACAGCAGAGAGGGTCAGGCAGGGGGCAGTGTGTGGACGGCGGTGAGGGTCAGGCTGGGGACAGTGTATTTGATGGCAGTGAGGGTCAGACTGGGGATGGTGGGTTAGACGGCGGTGAGGATCAGGCTGGGGCAGTGGTTTAGACGGCGGTGAGGGTCAGGCTGGGGGGGCTGGGTTTGACGGCGGTGAGGGTCAGGCTGGGGGCAGTGTTCAATGGTGGTTAGGGTCAGGCTGGGGCAGTGTTCGACGGTGGTGAGGGTCAGTGAGAGAACGGTGTGTGGACTGCGGTGAGGGTCTGGCTGGGGGCCGTGTTGAACGGCGGTGGGGTCAGGCTGGCTGCGGTGTTGTACAGTGGTGTGGTTATGACTGGGGGCAGTGTATGGACAGGCAGTGAGGTTCAGGCTAGGGGCGTTCTGTCCACGGGGGAGAGTGTCAGGCTGGGGACGATATTGAATGGCGGTGAGGATAAGCCTGGAGGCAATGTGTGGATGGCGATTATTGTCAAACTGGGGCTGCTGTGAATGGCAGTGGGGGGTCAGTCTGGGGGCTGTGTGTGGACGGCGGTGCGGGACAGGCTGGGGGCACTGGGTTAGACGGCAGTGACGGTCAGGATGGGTGTGGTGTGTTAGATCAAGGTGAGGGTCAGGCTGGTGTGATGTGTGGACGGTCGTGAGGGTCAGGCTGGCAGAAGCATGTAGACTGTGATTTGTGTCAGCCTGGGGGCAACGTTGAATGGAGGTGAGGGTCAGGCTGGGGGCAGTGTTCAATGGCGGTGAGTTTCAGACCAGGGGCGGTGTGTGAACGGCAGTGAGAGTCAGGCTGTCGGCGGTGCTGAGGTGGTGGGTGGATGGCGGTGAGGGTCAGACTGGGAGCTGTGTGTGGACGGCGGTACGGGTCAGGCTGCGAGTGGTGTGTGGACGGAGTTGAGGGTCAGACATGGGGCAGTGTGTGGACGGTGGTGAGGTTAGCTCTGGGGGCGGTTTGTGGACGACGCTGAGGATCAGGCTGGGGTTGGTAACGGAAACCAGTGAGGGTCATGCTGGTGGCGGTGTGTGGATGCTGGTGAGCGTCAGGTTGTGGGTGGTGGATGGATGTCCATGAGGGTCAGGCTTGGGACAGTGTGTGGACGGCGGTGAGTGTTAGTCTGGGGGCTGTGTGTGGACAGCTGAGAGGTTCAGGCTGGGGACAGTGTGTGAATGGCGGTGAGTGTCAGGCTGGGGGCGTTGTGCGGACGGCGGTGAGTGTCAGTCTTGGGGCAGTGTGTGGAAGATGGTGAGCATTCGGCGGTGAGGGTCAGGCTGGGAGCTGTGTGTGGACATCGGAACGGGTCAGGCTGGGAGTGGTGTGTGGACGGAGTTGAGGGTCAGACATGGGGCAGTGTGTGAATGGCGGTGGGTTAACTCTGGGAGCGGTTTTTGGACGACGCTGAGGATCAGGCTGGGGTTGGTAATGGAAGGCAGTGAAGGTCAGGCTGGTGGCGGTGTGTGGATGCTAGTGAGCGTCAGTTTGGGGGTGGTGAGTGCATGCCTATGAGGGTCAGGCAGTGGGCGGTTGCGGACGGCAGTGAGGGTCAGGCTGGGAGCAGAGTGTGGGGGACAGTGTGAGTCAGGATGTGGGTGATGTTGAATGGTAGTGAGGACCAGGCTGGGGACGGTGTGCTGATGGTGGTGAGGGCCAGGCTGGTGGCGGTGTTGAGTGGCAGTGAAGGTCAGGCTGGGGGCGGTGTTGATCGGCGGTGTGGATAAGGCTGGGGCAATGTATGGATGGCAGTGGAGGTCTGGCTGGGTGCGGTTTTTGTACGGCAGTGAGGCTCAAGCTGGGCGTGGTTTGTCCACCACAGTGAGGGTCAGGCTGGGGGCGATGTCTGGATGGCAGTGAGGGTCAGGTGTGGGGCAGTGTGTGAGCAGAGGTGAGGTTCAGGCTGCGGGTGCGATGTGGACAGCGTTGAGGGTCAGGCTGGGGCCGGTGTGTGGTCAGAGCTGAGTGATAAGCTGGGGCGGTGCATGAACGGTAGTGAGGATAAGGCTGGGGGCAGTGTGTGGACGGCAGCATGGCTCAGGTTGGGGGCGATGTGTTGACCGGAGTTACGGTCAGGCTGGGGAGGTGTCTGGACGGCAGTGAGCGTCAGGCAGTGGATGGTGTCTGGATGGCGATGTGTGTCATGCTGGGGGCGGTGTATGGCCTGCAGAGATGGTCAGGCTGGGGACGGTGTCAGGACAGCAGTGAGGGTCAGGCAGTGGATGGTGTCTGGGTGGCGATGTGTGTCAGGCTGGGGCGATATTGAATCGCGGTGAGGGTTAGGCTGGGGATGGTGTGTCGACGGCAGTGAGGATCAGGCGGGGCATGTGTGGATGGCTGTGAGGGTCAGGATGGGGCTGTGTGTGGACGGCTGTGAGGGTCAGGCTGGGGGTTGAGTGTGGACGGCAGAGAGGGTCAGTCTAGGGGCGGTGTGTGGACGGCAGTGAGGGTCATGCTCAGGACGGTGTGTGGACAGTGGTGAGGGTCAGGCTGGCGTTGGTGTGTGCATGGCTGTGAGTGTCAGGCTGGGGCGATTGTGGACGGCAGTGAGGGACAGTCTGGGGTCGGCGGTGACGTTCAGGCTGGGGGCGATTTGTAGATCATGGTGAGGGTCAGGCTGGGATCAGTGTGTGGCCTGGAGCGAGGGTTAGGCTGGGGTCGGTGTGTGCACGGCTGTGAGGTTCAGGCTAAGGTGATGAGTGGACGGCAGTGAGGGTCAGGCCCGGTGGCAGTGTGTGGATGGTGATGAGAGTCAGGCTGGGACCAGGATGTGGACGGCAGTGAGGGTCCAGCTGTGACCTGTGTGCAGACAGCAGTATGGGTGAGGCTTTGGGCGGTGTTGTAGGGCGGTGCCGGTCAGGCAGGGGGCGGTGCATGGACGGCGGTCAGGGTTAGGCTGGGGGTGTTGTGTCAATGGCTATGGGGGTCAGGCTGGCGTTGGTGTTGAATGGGGGTGAAGGTTAGGCTGGGGGCGGTGTTCGATGGCTGTGAGTGTCAGGTTGGTTTGCAGTGTGTGTACGGCGGTGAGGATCAGGTTGGGGGCGGTGTGCCAACAATGATGAGGGAAAGGCTGTAGGTGGTGTGTGGACAGCAGTAAGGGTAAGGTTGTGGGCGGTGTCGACTGGCTGTGCGCAACAGGCTAGTGTCGGTGAGTGGATGGAGCTGTGGGTCAAGCAGGCGATGGAGCTTGCCGGTGGTGAGGGTCAGTCCAGGGACGGTGGTGGACGGCGGTGAGGGCCAGGCTCGGGGTGGTGTTGAACCGCAGTGAGTATAAGGCTGTAGGCGGTGTGTGGACGGCTATGTGGGTCAGGTTGAGGGCAGTCTGTGTATGGCAGTGAGGATCAGGCTGCGACCAGTGTGTGTATCGTACTGAGGGTCAGGTTGGGGCGGTGTGTGGGCAGTGGTGAGGTTCAGGCTGCGCGTTTGGAATGGTCAGCGGTGAGGGTCAGGCTGGTGAAGGTGTGTAGGCAGCACTGAGGGTTACGCTGGGGGCGGTGTGTGAACAGTCTGGCGGTAGTGTTGACCGGTGGTGAGGGTCAGGCTGGGGGCGGTGTTGAAAGTCGGTGAGGGTCAGGCTGGGGGGTGGTGTTGAACCGCGGTGAGGATAACACTGGGGGCAGTGTGTGGACAGCCGCGTGGACCAGGCTGGGGGTAGTCTGTGGACGGCAGTGAGAGTCAGATTGGGGGTGGTTTGTCGATGGCAATGAAGATCAGGTTGTGTGCGGTGTGTAGGCCATTGAGGATCAGGTTGGGGGTGGTGTGTGGACGGCACAGATGGTCAAGCTGAGGGAAGTGTGTGGACGGCTGTGAGGGTCAGGCTGGGGCTGTATTGAAAGGCAGTAATGGACAAGTTGGGGCCATATATGTACGGCAGTGAGGGTCAAATAGTAGATGGTGTTAAACGGCGGTTTGAGTCAGGTTGGGGGCGGTGTACAATGGCGGTGGAGATCAGGCTGGGGGCGGTGAGTGGACAGCAGTGAGGGTCAGGCTGGCGGCGATGTTGAATGACGGTGAGAGTCAGACTGGGGGGTAGAGTGTGGACGGAAATGAGAGTCAGGCTGGGGGCGATGTTGAAGGGCAATGAGAGTCACGCTGGGGGCGGTGTGTGGATGGCACTGAGGGTCAGGCTGGCGGCAGTGTATGGACGGCAGAGAGGGTCAGGCTGGTGGCTGTGTGTGTGCAGCAGTGAGAATCAAGCTGTGGGCGGGGTGTGGATGGTGTTGAGTTTCGACCTGGGGACGGTGTGTGGGCATTGCTGAGGGTTACGCTGAGGGCAGAGTTGAACGACTGTGGGGGTCAGGCTGGGCGCTGTGTTTAATGGCGGTGAGGATCAGTCTGGGGACGACATGTGGGCGCCAGTAAGGTAAAGGGTGCGGGCGGTGTGTGAACGGCAGTAAGGGTCAGGCAGGGGCATGTGTGGACTGCAGAGAGGGTCAGTTTAGGAGCGGTGTGTGGACGGCAGTGAGCGTCAGGCTCAGGACAGTGTGTGGACTGCGGTGAGGCTCAGCCTGGCGTTGGTGTGTGCATGGCTGTGAGTGTCAGGCTGGGGTGATTATAGACGGCGGTGAGGGACAGTCTGGGTCGGCGGTGACGTTCAGGCTGGGGGCGGTTTGTGGATCGTGGTGAGAGTCAGGCTGGGGTCAGTGTGTGGACTGGAGCAAGGATCGGGCTGGGGTCGGTGTGTGCACGGTTGTGAGGTTCAGGCTGGGATCTTGAGTGGACGGCAGTGTGGGTCAGGCTGCAGGCGATAGTGGACGGCGGTGAGTGTCAGGCTGTGGTCGTTGTGTGATCGGCTATGAGGGTCATGCTGGGTGCGGTGTGTGGACGGCGGTCAGTGTCTGGCTGGGGATGTTATTGGAAGGCAGTGAGGGGCAATTTGGGGGCGTTATATAATGGCAGTGAGGGTCAAATTGTAGATGGTGCTTAATGGCGGTTAGGGTCAGGTTGGGGGCGGTGTTGAATGGCGGTGGGGATCAGGCTGGGGGCGGTGTGTCGATGGCAATGAGGGTCAGTCTTGGAGCGATGTTGAACGGCGGTGGGATCAGGCTGGGGGAGGTGTGTGGATTGCAGTGTGTATTGCGGGGAGGGTCAGGCTGGGGGTGGTGGAGAGCGTTAGGCTTGGGCAGTGTTGAACGACGGTGAAGGTCGGTGTGTGGAGGGCAGTGATGGTCATACTGCGGGTGATGTGTGGGCAGCTGTTGGGGTGAAGCTGTGTGCGGTCTGTTGAGGGAAGTGAGGGTCAGACTGGGGGCCGTTTGTGGATGGCGGTGTGGGTCAGCTGGTGGCGATGTTCGACAGCAGTGAGGGTCAGCCTGGGGGCGGTGTGGAACGGTGGTGAGGATAAGGCTGGGGACAGTGTGTAGACGGCAGTGGGAGTTAGGCTGGGGCAGTCTGTGAGTGTCAGTGAGATTCAGGCTGGGGGCCGTGCGTGGATGGTAGTTTGGGTCAGGCGGTGGATGGTGTGTGGACAGCGGAGAGGGTCAGGCTGGGGGCGGTGTCAAAGGGCGGAGAGGGTCAGGTTGTGGGCGGTGTGTGGGCAGTGGTTCGCGTCTGACTGCACGCGGGGTGTGGATGGCGCTGAGGGTCAGGCTAGAATGTTGTGTGGGCAGCGCTGAGGGTTACACTGAGGGCAGATTTGAACTGTAGTGGGAATCAGGCTGGGCACCAGTGAGGTTCAGGCAGCATGCGGTGTGAGGACAACGGTGAGGGTCAGGCTGGGGGAGATGTTTGGAAGGCGGTGAGTGTCATGCTAGGGCGGTGTGTGCATGGCAGTGAGGGGCAGGCTGGTGGCGATATTGAACGTCAGTGCGGGTCAGGCTGGGGGCAGTATTGGAAGTCAGTGAGGGTCAGTTTGGGGGCGGTGTATTGACGGCGGTGAGGGTCAGGCTGTGGTCGGTATGTATATGGTTGTGAGGGTGAGGCTGGGGCGGTCTGTGGGCAGTGGTGAAGGACAGGCGTGGGTCAATGGTGACGTTCCGGCTGGGGGCGGTGTATTTGATGGTGGTGAGGTTCAGGCAGGGGGCGGTGTGTACACTGCAGTGAGGGTCAGGCTGAGGGCGATGTTGGAAGGCAGTGAAGGTCAGGTTGGGGGCAGTGTATGGATGTTGGTGAGGGTCAGCCTGCAGGCTGTGTGTGTAGAGCGGTAGGGGTCAGGCTGGGGACAGTGTGTAGACTGCGGTGAGGGTCAGGTTGGGGTCGGTGTGTGGACAGCACTGAGGATCAGGCTGGGGGCGATGTTGAAGGGTGGTGAGGGTCAGCCTGGGGGCGCTGCGTGGGCAGTGGTGAGGGTCGGGCAGGGGGCGGAGTGTAGGCAGCGGTGAGGGTCAGGCTGGGGTCGGTGAGTGGTCAGCAGTGAGGATCAGGCTAGGGGCAATGATGAAGGGTGGTGAGGATCAGGCTGGGGGCGCTGTCTTGGCAGTGGTGAGGGTCGGGCAGGGGGCGGAGTCTAGGCAGCGGTGAGGGTCAGGCTGGGGGCAGTCTGTGGGCAGTGGTGAGCGTCAGGCTGAGGGTGGTGTGTGGACAGCGGTGAGCGTCATGCTGGGTACAGTATGTGATCAGCAGTGAGTGTCAGGCTGCGGGCGCAGTGTGGGCATCGGTGGGGGTCAGGCTGGGAGTGGCGGTTGGATGGCTGAGAGGGTCAGGCTGTTGTCAGTGTGTGGACGGTGGTGAGGGTCGGGCCATGGGTGGTGTTGGAATGCGGTGAGGGTCGGACTGGGGTGGTGTGAGGACGGTGGTCAGGGTTAGGCTGCGGGAGGTGTTTGGACAGTGCTGAGGGTCAGGCTTGGGTGGTGTTGGAAGGCGGTGTGTATCAGATTGGGGCGATTTTTGATGGCGGTGAGATTCAGGCTGCGGGCGGTGTGTGGATTGCGGTGAGGGTCAGGCTGGGGTTGGTGTGTGGATGGCGGTGTGGTTCAGACTCGGGTGGTGAGTGGACGGCGGTGGGGGCCAGGCTGGGAGCGATCGTGGACGGTGGTGAGTGTCAGGCTGGGGTCGTTGTGTGGACGGCTGTGAGGAGCATGCTGGAGGTGTTGTGTGGACGGCGTTGAGTTTCTGGCTGGGGATGGTATTGGAAGGCAGTGAGGGGCAGGTTGGGGCGGTATATGGATGGCAGTGAGTGTCAAATTGTAGATGGTGTTCAATGGTGGTTAGGGTCAGGTTGAGGGTGGTGTTGAATGGCTGTGGGGGTCAGGCTGATGGCGGTGTGTTGACGGCGGTGGATGTCAGGCTGGGGGCGGTGTGTGGACGGTGGTCCGGATCAGGCCGGGGATGGTGATTGGAGGGCAGTGAGGGTCAGGCTGCGGGCGATATTGAACAGTGGTGGGATCAGGCTGGGGATGTGTGTGGATTGCTGTGTGTATTGCGGGGAGGGACAGGCTGGGGCGGTGTGTGGACGTTGGCGAGGGTCAGGCCTGGGGCAGTGTGTGGACGGCGGTGGAGGTCAGGCTGGGCTGGTGTGTGAATAGCGATCAGGGTCAGGCTGGGGGCAGTTTGTGGACTTTGGTGAGGGTGAGGCTGGGGGTGGTGTTGGACGACGATGAGTGTCAGGCAAGGGGCGGTGTGTTTGACGACGATGAGGATCAGGCTGGGAGCAGTGTATGGAGGGCAATGAAGATTAGGTTTGGGCAGTGTGTTGCTAGAGGTGAGGGTCAGGATGGGGGTGGTGGAGAGCGTCAGGCTTGGGCAGTGTTGAACGACAGTGAGAGTCAGTGTGGGAGCAGTGTGCGGATGGCAGTGAGGGTCAAACTGGGGGCGATGTGTGGGCAGCTGTTGGGGTGAAGCTGTGGGCGGTCTGTGGACGGCAGTGAGGGTCAGACTGGGTGCAGTTTGTGGATGGCGGTGTGGGTCAGGCTGGTGGCGATGTTCGACAGCACTGAGGGTCAGCCTGGGGGTAGTGTTGAACGGTGGTGAGTATAAGGCTGGGGGCAGTGTGTAGACGGCAGTGGGAGTTGGGCTGGGGCACTCTGTGAATGTCAGTGAGATTCAGGCTGAGCGCCTTGTGTGGATGGCAGTTAGGGTCAGGCTGTGGACGGTGTGTGGACAGCGGAGAGGGTCAGGCTGGGGGCATTGTTAAAGGGTGGAGAGGGTCAGGTTGTGAGCAGTGTGTGGGCAGTTGAGAGGGTCAGACTGCACGCGGGGTGTGGTTGGCAATGAGGGTCAGGCTGGGAATGTTGTGTGGGCAGCACTGAGGGTTACACTGAGGGCAGAGTTGAACTGCAGTGGGGATCAGGCTGAACCCCAGTGAGGTTCAGGCAGCAGGCCGTGTGAGGACAACGGTGAGTGTCAGGCTGGGGGCGGTGTGTGCACGGCAGTGAGGGTCAGGCTGGGGGCGGTATGTGCACGGCAGTGAGGTTCAAGCTCGTGGCGATATTGAACGTCAGTGGGGGTCAGGCTGGGAGTGGTATTGGAAGTTAGTGAGGGTCAGGTTGGTGGCGGTGTATTGTCGGTGTTGAGGGTCAGGCTGTCGTCGGCATGCGGAGGGTGGTGAGGGACAGACTGGGGTCGGTGTGTGGAAGGCGGTGAGGGTTAGGGTCAGGGCGGTATGTGCACGGCTGTGAGGGTCAGGCTGGGGAGGTGAGTGGATGGTGGTGAGGGACAGGCTTTGGTCAATGGTGACGTTCAGGCTGGGGGCGATGTTGAATGGTGGTGAGTATAAGACTGGGGGCAGTGTGTAGACGGCAGTGAGAGTTAGGCTGGGGCGGTCTGTGAATGTCAGTGAGATTCAGGTTGAGGGCGGTGTGTGGACGGCAGTGAGGGTCAGGCTGGGGGCGGTGTGTGCATGGCAGTGAGGGTCAGGCTGGTGGCGATATTGAACGTCAGTGGGGGTCAGGCTGGGGGCAGTTTTGGAAGTCAGTGAGGGTCAGGTTGGGGCCGGTGTATTGACGGTGTTGAGGGTCAGGCTGGGTGCGGCATGCGGAGTGTGGTGAGAGACAGGCTGGGGTCGGTGTGTGGAAGGCAGTGACGGTTAGGGTCAGGGTGGTATGTGCACGGCTGTGAGGGTCAGGCTGGGGCGGTGAGTGGATGGTGGTGAGTGACAGGCTTTGGTCGATGGTGACGTTCAGGCTGGGGGCGGTGTGTTTGATGGTGGTGAGGTTCAGGCAGGGGACGGTGTGGGCACGGCAGTGAGGGCCGGATTGGGGGCGATATAGAACGTCAGTGAGGGTCAGGCTGGGGGCGATATTAGAAGGCAGTGAGGGTCAGGTTGGGGGCAGTGTATGGATGGTGGTGAGGGTCAGGCTGGGGGCTGTGTGTGTCGAGCGGTAGTGGTCAGGCTGGGGCAGTGTGTGGAAGGCAGCGGTGAGGGTCGGGCTGAGGGTGGTGAGTAGGCAGTGGTGACGGTTAGGTTGGGGGCTGTCTGTGGGCAGTGGTGAGGGTCAGGCTGAGGGCGGTGTGTGGACAGCAGTGAGGGTCATGTTGGGTACACTATGTGGGCAGCGTTGAGTGTCAGGCTGGGGGCGCTGTATGGGCTGCGGTGGGGGTCAGGCTGGGGGTGGTGTGTGGATGGCTGAGAGGGTCAGGCTTTGGGCGGTGTTGGAAGGCGAGGAGTTTCGGACTGGGGTGGTGTGAGGACGGTGGTGAGGGTCAGGCTGCGGGCGGTGTGTGGACGGTGTTCAGGCTCAGTCTGGGGTGGTGTTGGAAGGCAGCAGTGAGGGTCATGTTGGGTACACTATGTGGGCAGCATTGAGTATCAGGCTGGGGGCGATTTTTGATGGCCGTGAGAGTCAGGCTGCGGGCGGGATGTGGATGGCGGTGACGGTCAGGCTGGGGGTAGTGTGTGGATGGCAGTGAGGGTCAGACTGGGGGTGGTGTGTGGATGGTGGTGAGGGTCAGGCTGGGTGCGATGCTGGACGACAGTAAGTGTCAGACTGGGGTCGGTGAGTGCACAGATGTGAGGGTCAGACAAGGGTCAGTGTGTGGGTGGTGGTGAGGGTCAGGCTGGAGTTAGCAAAGCTGCCTCAAAACACGTGGGACTCGGGTTCACTTCGAGACTCCAGCGAAGGTCTGTGTGGACTTTGCACTTTTTTCCCACAAGTACGTTGTCCATGATAAATTTCCCATACTATTCAGGGATATGTATGTTGGGTGCATTGGTGAGTGGTAAATGTTGGGGAATGGATCCAGGTGGATGGTGGGCAAATGGCCTGTTTCCACACTGTAGGGATTTTCCGAGAAAGTCATTTGGACAGGGAAATAATAAAAAATGTTTGAATGCACGTGGACTAAGAGGAGGCATGTGAGATTAATTCAGTTTGAAATTATGGTTGACATGGATTGGTTGGACCACAGGATCCGCATCCGTGCTATATAGCATTATGAGTCAAATTCTTTCTATCTCAAAATTGCGCCCTCTTCACAACTCTCTCTATCACTGTCACATCATCCAGTCTCACAACTCTTCCTTATCTCTCATAATACCTCTGCAGCCTCAGAACCCTCCCTAACTCTAATCCCCTCCAATCTCTCAAAGCTCAGCTCCATGTGCCTTTCTTTGATTCCAGCCGGGAGGATAGCCCATTTCTATTTCTCACTTGATGACAACCCTTTCAGATTCCTGCGCCGAGCTGCAGAATTTCCTCGTAAAGCTCTCCATCTCACTTTACTCACAAACACATTGACCAATCATGTGTTATCTATTTTATTATCATCTTTTCTGCCCTGGTTTCAAATGTGGCCGATCATATTCCGACATGAAGCGTCTAGTTGTTTACAGCACAGAAAGGCTCTGTGGGCCATTGAGGGTGTGCCAGTAAAGAGGACTTCCACCTAGCTAGCCTAATCCATTTTCCAGCAGTTGGTCCATCGCATCATCTTCCTTGGTACAACAAGCGTGCACATAAAAAGATCTTAACTATCATTGGGATTTCTGTGTCTCCCACCATGACAGACAGTGAGGTTTTGTCCAACTGTTGCTTGATGATGATATCACCGGCAGGGATACAGAGCAGCTGGGTCTGTGCAAACCAGAGAACGCCCGCACATTGGGAATGATGGCAGGGTCCCTGAGAGGGGGAAAAGGAGACTTACTAGGATGTTCAACGCATGGGGGATTTTAGTAGCGTGTTTTGGGTTTTTTTACACTATTCAGTTTTATGATACAAGTTTTGCGGTACATACACAATATCATTCTACAATAGATGGACTCTCCTTCCCAACCACTCCTCTTGCCTGGGCTGTGGTAACCTTCAAGTTAACCCCCCACCAGACATCTCACTATAATGAGAGGGCAGCCCTATGGTCTGGTAGGACAATGTTCACTTTACCTTTTATGCAGTGATACCACTGTGCCTTGGGGGAGGAGAGAGGGAATGCTGAAGTTGGTGGATGGGACACCACTCGTTCCAACACAATCCTGATCTGTACCTTATAGACAGCAAACAGACGTTGGGAAATCAGGGGTTTGGAGAATCTAAGATTGTTCTCCTTGTAGCAAAGGAAATTAGAAACTTACACCATCCCTCCTCCTGGCCCAGGATGACTGTACACATTACACTTGTGGAGGTCAGCAGTCAATTCAGGGGGAAATCTATGTGGGCTTCTAGGAGTTTCCATCTTGAGACTTCATGTGACTGAACACGGCAGATCTTTGACACATGGGGCAGAAAGTTCCAAGAGTCAGTGAGATGTGGAGGGCAGGATTTGCTTCCTTTTCTTTCCTTCCGTGCTGCTGCTGTGCCTCATCAATAAATGTGGGATGTGAAAGGCTCATGCAGCTTGATGGTCAAGTTGTCTCCATTCTGACTAATGGGTAGCAAGCTCCTCCCAATCATCCCATAGAATATCCCGAAAAGGATAGCAACTGTGCATGCTTCCCACGGCCCAGGACTCCCAGTAAAGGTTTAGAAAAATTGGGAGTGGGGGGTGGACTCTGTCAGAAAAGGCATAACTGGAAAGTTCTAAGAGGATTGTGAAGAGAGAGAGATGCAAACGAGAAGGGGGCAACAAGTTGCCAGATGGAGTATAATTTGGGAAAATGGGAAGTTGATCATTTTGGAGGAGATAATAAAAGAAGAGTGCTATTTAAATGGTCGAAACTGTGGAAAGCTGCACCACCAAGAGACCAGGGGGTAATTGTGCAGCAAACACAGAAAGACAGCAGATTCTGGGTCACTCACAGAATCAATTGTTCTGTTTCAGATTCGTCAAGTTGAAGGCAACACCGACACGGGTAAGGGGTTTCAGGAGCAATGGAGCTGGGGTGAGGGGGAGACAAGCAACGTTTTAGAGATTGGAATGCCTGGTGTTTGTGATTGTGTGGATGTCTGATCAGGTCACATTGGGGTCACATATAACATCAGTATTGTGAAGAGTGTGGTTCTGCCTCAGATCGTTCCCAATGGGAGGGAGGGGCTCAGCAGTAAAAGAAATATATTTGTAACAACAACTGAAGGCAGCGGATTTAACCATTACAATGCTTCGTTGGAGGAAATTGCAACCAATCGAGTCGTGGGAGCACGGTTAGCAGTTTGATAACTGAGTAACAGTGAAGCAATGGAGAGGGATGATGGGGAGGGAGATCTGGGCATTGTCCGTGTACATATGAAAGCTAACACAGTGCTTTTGGACAATGTCACCTCCTGGCAGTATGTAGATGAAATACAGGAGAGACCAAGGAGGGATACTTAGATTCCCTAAAGTGTGGAAACAGACCCTTCGGCCCAACAAGTCCAAACCGACTCTCCGAAGATGAACACACCCAGACCCATTCCCCTACATTTACCCTTGATTAATGCACCTTAAACTATGGGCAATTTAGCATGGCCATTTCACCTGACCTGCACATCTTTGGACTGTGGGAAGAAACCGGAGCAGCCGGGGGAAACCCAAGCAGGCACTGGGAGAATGTGAAAACTCCACACAGACAGTCGCCGGAGGCTGGAATCGAACATGGTTCCTGGTGCAGTGAGGCAGCAATGCTCCCCACTGAACCACCGTGCTGGCAAATCCTTGAGGGACACCACATACAGAGAATTCAGAAAGGAAATCAGAGAGGGTCTCACAGCTACAGAAGTTACCATTGTCGAGGAGTGTCTGCCGACTGAATCAGTATGGGTGGAAATTTGGAACAGTAAGAGAGGAGTCACCTCATTAGGGGTTGACTACAGGCCCCCCAATAGCAGCAGGGGCTATGAAGAAAGCATAGGTCAGCAGATTTTGGAAAAGTGTGAATGTAATAGGTTTGTTATAATGGCTGACTTTAACTTTCCCAATATTGATTGGAACCTCTTTCGAGCAGATGGTTTGGAAGGAACTGTTTTTGTAAGGTGTGTTCAGGAGGGTTTCTAACTCAGTACATGGACAGGCCGACGAGGCGAGAGGCCATTTTGTATTTGGTGCTCGGCAATGAGCCGTGACCGGTGTCAGATCTTGCTGTGGGAGTGCATTTTGGAGATAGTGTCCACAACTGCCTCACATTCTACATAGCTATTGAGAAGGAAAGAAGCAGGCACAATGGGAGGAGATTTAATTGGGGAAAAGGAAACCATGATGCTATTAGACATGAGTTGGGAAGCACGGACTGGGAGCAATTGTTCCATGGAAATGGCACGACAGAAATGTGGAGACTGTTTAAGCAACAGTTGTTGCGAGTGTTCCTCTGAGACAGGTAAGAAAGGGTAAGATAAAGGAATCTTGGATGATGAGAGCGGTGGAGCTACTCATCAAAAGAAAGAAGGCAGCTTACGTAAGATGGAGGAAGCAAGTGTCTTGCACAGCTCTAGAGGGTTACAGGCAGGCGAGAAAGGAGCACAAAAATAGTCTGACGAGAGCCATGAGGGTGCACGAAAAAGGCTTGGCCGAACGGATTAGGGAGAATCCAAAGGCATTTTCCACATATGTGAGGAATAACAGAATGATCAAAGAAACAGTAGGGCCTATCAGGAATAGCACAGGGAATTTCTGTGTAGAGTCTGAAGAGGTAGTGGAAGCCCTGAATGAGTTGTTTGCTTCTGTCTTTACTAAAGAAAAGGACCTTGTAGTGAATGAAACCATTGAGGAGCAGGCAAGCATGCTGGAACAGTTAGAGATTGAGGAAGCTGATGTGCTGAAAATTTGACAAGCATGAAGATTGTCAAGTCGCCAGGGCCAGACTAGATTTGTCCTCGGCTGCTTTAGGAAGCGAGGAACGTGATTGCTTCATGTTTGCGAAGATCTTTGCATCCTCGCTCTACACCAGAGTCGTAGCTGAGGACTGGAGGGAGGAAAATGTAATTCCTCTCTTCAAGAAAGGAAATAGGAAAATCCCTGGCAATTACAGGCCAGTCAGTCTCAGGTCTAACGTTTGCAAGTTGTAAGAACGGATTCTGAGAGATGGGATTTTTGACCATCTGGAAGAGCATAGCTTGATTAAATGCAGTCAGCACGACTTTTTGAGGTGCAGGTCATGCCTCACGAATCTTATTGAGTTCTTTGAGGACGTGACTAGGCAAGTTGATGAGGGTAGAGCGGTGGATGTTGTGTATGTGGACTTCAGTAAGGCATTTGATAAGTTTCCCCATGGTAGGCTCGTTCAGAAGGTCAGAAAGAATGGGATGCAGCGAAATTTAGCTGTCTGGATTGGCTGGTCGACAAAAGACAGCGAATGGTAGTGGAAGGAAAGTATTTTGCCTGGAAGTCAGTTGTGAGTGGTGTTCCACAGTGCTCTGTCATTGGGCCACTACTCTTTGTTAATTTTTATAATGACTTCGATGAGGAGATTGAAAGATGGGTTAGCAAGTTTGCAAACGACACAAAGGTTGGAGGTGTAGTTGACAGTATAGAGGACTGTTGTAGGCTGCAGCATGACATTGACAGGATGCAGAGATGGGCTGAGAGGTGGCAGATGGAGATCAAACTGGATAAATGCTAAGTGGTGCATTTTGGAAGATCGACCTTGAAAGCAGAGTACAGGATTAAATCCAGGTGGCAGTGTGGAGGAACAGAGGGATCTTGGTGTGCAGGTACATAGACCCCTTTAAATTGTCACCCAAATGGACAGGGTTTTAAGAAAGCATATGGTGTTTTGGCTTTCATTAACAGGGGGATTGAGTTCAAGATTCGCGAGATCTTGTTGCAGTTCTGTAAAAGTTTGGTTAGACTGCACTTGGAGTACTGTGTCCAGTTCTGGTCGCCCTATTATAGGAAATATATGGATGCTTTGTAGAGGGTTCAGAGGAGGTTTACCAGGATGCTGCCTGGAATGGAGGGCTTGTCTAATGGAGAGAGGTTGACTGGGCTCGGACTTTTTTCATTGGGAAAAAGAGGGAAGGCAGTGGACCTAATTGAGGTATACAAGATAATGAGAGGCATAGATAGAGTTGACAGCCAAAGACTTTTTTTCCCTGGGCAGAAATTGTTAACACGAGGGGTCATACGTTTAAGCTGTTTGTCGGAAAGTGCAGAGGAGATGTCAGAGGCGGGTTGTTTACGCAGAGTGTTCTGAGAGCATGGAATGCGTTGCCAGCAGCAATTGTGGAAGAGAGGTCATTGGGGATATTTGAGAGACTGCTGGACAGACATATGATCACAGAAATTTGAGAGTTCGTAGTTTAGGCTTACCTTACATGAGGATCAATGTTCGGCACAACATCGTGGGCTGAAGGGCCTGTTCTGTGGTGTACTGTTTTATGTTCTATGTTCTATGTTCTATCAAGTGTATCGGTACCTTTCGACCATCTTCACCCTGTACTGACAAATAGTGCTCCCTCACTACCTTAGGAACCATCCCCTCAGTTTGTTTACCCCCAAAGCAGCTCGACAGAACATTCATACCCTCAACACCTCAGAAAGCAAACCTGTTGCCCCCTTGGACCGTGTTCATCCCCAAACCTGTTCTCACTGTGCTGACCCACAGACACCCCCAAGATTGGAACCCAGCGCCCAGAACATTATTTGAGTCTCTGGATTGATCATAGAATCCCTACGATTTGGAAGCAGGTCATTCGGCCGATCAGGTTCACACTGACCCACGGCAGAACATCCCATTTCACCCACCCACCCCGCTCCCCATCCCTGCATCCCTTCATTTCCTCTGAATAATCCTCTGGCTGTCCATTTTGGACAGTGGAAGGGAAATGGAGCACCCAGAGGCTGAAACGTGGAGAAAGTGTCAACTCCACACGGGGAGAAAGTCGCCCGAGGCTGGAATCGAATCCCGGGTGAAGTGAGGCAACACTGAGCCCCGTGACAATGGCACCATCTCCTCCCAGTTGATGACTGTTTGATGTCTATACCCGAGGAGAATCGAACTTGTCTAGCGTTTTTTTAAAAATTATTAGGGAAAAGGGCAATGCCTCCATAAGTTCAAGAAACTTGATGCCCCTCGAAAAAAAATATTTCTATCAATTTCAAAAAGAGACTTTATTCACAAAAAAAAATTACGTCCGTTCATAGTGACTAATGTTCGGTTCTGTAAAGGCTTTCCAACAAGTTTTTGTCATGACATATATACTCCCCTTGGCTAATTAACTGAAATGTTATGTCTGAGCTGTTCCTTCTGAATTTACATCTCAAAGTTAAATTGATAAGTATCTTCGTGAAGTAACTGTGTTCGAGATCTGTTCTCCCATTTACCTCGCCCTCCGAGTACAATACCTTACAAAGGCTTTAACCTGTTTGTCAACTTTCAATGGAAGCAGCTTCAGGGCATTGAATACAGACTGAATTACACAGTGATGCTTGAATCAGGTCTAATCAAATTTTCAAGCAAACAGATGTCTGGGGAAATTCAGAAGATCAGGCAGCAAAGTTGAAGAGAGAGAGGGACAATTCGCATTTCAAGTGACCTTTCCACAAAACGGTCTGTTCTGAAGGAACTTTCCCGCAGAAATCATTCGACTTGAAAGTTGAACACTGTTTGTCTCTTTCACCCTCTCCCTTCAGAGATGCTGCCGGACATGCTTAGCTTCTTCAGCGATCTCTGTATTGATGTTTCAGGTCTGCAGCGTGTCAGTAAAAGTTGGTTTTAGTGTTGAATTCTCAAGCTTGCCCTTTTAAAGGGATTGAATTCCTCTGCTACAAAGTGGGGTCTGTTACCTCATCTAACAGGCTCGTGATGCCAACATTGTTGGCTCAATCTCTATCATGGAGGAGAAAGTGAGGACTGCAGATGTTGGAGAGCAGAGCTGAAAAACGTGTTGCTGGAAAAGCGCATCGGGTCAGGAAGCATCCAAAGCGCAGGAGAGTCGAAGGTTCGGCCATGAGTCCTTCTTCAGGAAGGGCTGAAGAAGGGCTTATGCCTGAAACGTCGATTCTCCTGCTCTTTGAATGCTGTCTGACCTGCTGCACTTTTCCAGCAACACATTTTTCGACTTCTACACCTACATAGGCTACACCTTCTCCCACCCTGCCCACGCTAAAAACGCCATCCAACATTACCAATTCCTGCGCCTCCGCTGCATCTGCTCCCAGGAGGAACAGTTCTAATACCGAACAACCCAGATAGCCTCCTTCTACAAAGACCGCAAATTCCCCTCAGACGTGATCAACGATGCTCCCCAGCGCATCTGCTCCACTTCCCGCTCCTCCGCCCTTGAACCCCGCCACACCAATCACCATCAGGTCTGAACCCCACTGGTCCTCACCTAACACCCCAGCAACCTCCATGTACATCGTATCATCCGTCGACATTTCCGCCACCTCCAAACGGACCCCACCACCAAGGATATATTTCGCTGCCCTCCCCTATCAGCGTTCCAGAAAGACCACTCCCTCTCGCGAATCCCTCGTCAGGTCCACACTCCCCCACCAACCCAACCTCCACTCTTGGAACCTTCCCCTGCCACCGCAAGAAATCCTAAAGATGCGTCCATACCTACCCACTCTGTTACCTCCAAGGCCCCAAGGGATCCTTACATATCCACCACAAATTCACTTGCATCTCCACACACATCATTTACTGCATCTGCTGCACCCGATGTGGCCTCCTCTATATTGGGGAGGCAGGCCGCCTACTTGCAGAACGTTTCAGAGAACACCTCTGGGACACCCGCCCCAACCATCCCAAACACCCCGTGGCTGAAGACTTTAATTCCCCCTCCCACTCCACCAAGGACATGCAGGTTCTTGGCCTCCTCCATCGCCAGATCATGGCAACACGACGGCTGGAGGAAGAGCATCTCATCTTCCGCCTAAGATTCCTCCAACGACAAGGGATGAATGCAGATTTCTCCAGCTTTCTCATTTCCCCTCATCCCAACTTGGCTCAGTCCCAACCCTTCGGAGTCTGCACCACCTCTGTGACGTGCAATCTTCTTCCTGACCTCTCCGCCCCACCCCCTCCCCGGCGTATCAGCCTCACCTTAACCTCCTTCCACCTATTGCATTTCCAACTCCCCTGCCACACGCCCCGCCTCCCTACCTTTTATCTTAGTCTGCTTGGCACACTTTCCTCACTCCTGAAGAAGGGCTCATGCCCGAAGTGCCGATTCTCCTGATCGTTGAATGCTGCCTGACCTGCTGCGCTTATCCAGAAACACGTTTTTCAGCTCGATCTCTATCACGTCTGAAATTATGAAGGCCCCAGCTGCTCAACATCGCCCTCGCCTAAGGTGTGTGACTCACCAGGCCTCTTTCTCTGACAAGACAGCAGCCCTGGGGTCCTCCTGGTCTTTAATAACTTCTCAATCCAGTAAGAGAAGTCATAACAGGGTTCACGTCAAAATCCTGGAGCGCCCTCCCGAACATCATTTATGGAGTTCAATGTAGCTAAGTGTGAAGTCATTCACTTTGGTAGGAGTAACAAGAAAATGGATTATTGGGCTAATGGTAGGCTACTTGGTAGTATGGCTGAGCAGAGGGATCTTGGTGTCCATGTACACAGATCTCTGAAAGTTGCCACCCAGATAAATAGTGCTGTGAAGAAGGCACATGGTGTACTGGGCTTTATTGATAGAGGAATTGTGTTCCGGAGTCCTGAGGTCATGTTGCAGTTGTATAAGACTCTGGTGCGGCCTCATCTGGAGTATTGTGTGCAGTTTTGCTCGCCATACTATAGGAAGGGTGTGGAGGCATTGGAACGAATGCAGAGGAGGTTTACGAGGATTTTGCCTGGCATGGTAAGAAGATCTTATGAGGAAAGGCTGCGGCACTTGGGGCTGATCTCATTGGAGAAAAGAAGGTTTAGGGGAGATTTGATAGAGGTGTACAAGATGATTAGGGGTTTAGATAGGGTTGACAGTGAGAACCTTTTTCCACTAATGGATTCAGCTGTTACTAGGGGACACAGCTTTAAATTAAGGGGTGGTAGGTATAGGACAGATGTTAGGGGTAGATTCTTTACGCAGCGGGTTGTGAGATCATGGAATGCCCTGCCAGTAGCAGTGGTGGACTCTCCCTCTTTACGGTCATTTAAGCGGGCATTGGATAATCATGTGGACGTTCTTGGGCTTGTGTAGGTTAGGTAGGCTTTGGTCAGCGCAACATCGAGGGCCGAAGGGCCTGTACTGCGCTGTATTTTTCTATGTTCTATGTTCTATCACTGTGGGGCATCGAAGGACTGCAGCATGAGAGTACAGCTCACCCCCATCTTCCGGCCAACTATTAGAGAGTGTGGTAACCACATGCAAACCAAATTTGCAAATACATTTTCTTACAGGGTCATTGTGGATGGTCACGAAGACTGCTTCTTTACCTCTGTTGAAATTATCATAATGAAGAAGCAAAGGGTGGGTTGAAAATGACAATGATAGCCTTTCGTAGGTTGGTGTTTATTAGAGCTTGTATCGACAGTATGGATGAGCACTTATTCAAGGGCATGCAGGTAGCTGCCAGAGGAACTGATGGGGGCTGGTACAATTGCGAAATTTAAAAGGCATCAGGATGAGTATGTGATTAGGGGGGTTTAGGGGGATATCAGCCAAGTGCTAGCAAATGGAATGAAATGAGATGAGAATATCTGGTTTGCATGGACGTTTTGGACAGGTGTCTGTTTTCAAGCTGTGCATCACTGTGACTCTCTGCCTCTGAATAGTCTATTGCAGAGAGTTTCAGACAGGGCTTGGTTTATGTGTATCTCTCATGCTTCCTCAGAATCTGCAAACCCCATGTCTCCAAACTTCCACAAGACACTAAGAAATAGAAAAAAGAGGGTCAGTACTGAGGCAGTGCTGCACTGTCGGAGGGATAGTATTGAGGGAGTGCTGCACTGTCAGAGGGTCAGTACTGACAGAGTGCTGCATTGTCAGAGGTTCAGTACTGAGGGAGTGTTGCAATGTCAGAGGGTCAGTACTGCGGGAGGTTGCACTATCAGGAGGTCAGCACTGAGGGAGTGTTTCACTGTCAGAGGGTCAGTACTGTGGGAGTGTTGCACTCTCAGGGGGTCAGTACTGAGGGAGTGATGCGCTGTCAGAGCGTCAGTACTGTGGGAGTGTTGCACTGTCAGAGGGTCAGTACTGCGGGAGTGCTGCATTGTCAGAGGTACACTACTGAGGGAATGTTGCACTATCAGTGGGTCAGTAATAAGGGAGTGCAACATTGTCAGAGAGTCAGTACTGAGGAAGTGCTGCACTGGCAGAGTGATAGTGTTGAGCGAGTGCTGCACTGTCAGAGGGTCATTACTGAGGAACGTTGCACTGTCAGAGGTTCAGTAATGAGGGAATGCAGCATTGTCAGAGGGTCAGTACTGAGGGAGTGCCGCACTGTCGGAGGGATAGTATTGAGGGAGTGCTGCACTGTCAGAGGGTTAGGACTGACGGAGTGCTGCATTGTCAGAGGTTCAGTACTGAGTGGGTGTTGCAATGTCAGAGGGTCAGTACTGTGTGAGCGTTGCACTGTCAGAGTGTCAGAACTGAGGGAATGCTGCACTGTCAGAGAGCCGGTACTGCGGGAGAACTGCACTGTCAGAGGGTCAGTACTGAGGGAGCAATGCATTACCACAGGGTCAGTATTGAGGGAGCGTTACACTGAAAGAACGGCAGAACTAAAGGAGCGCTGCACTGTCAAAGAGCTGCACTGTCAGAGGGTCAGCACTGAGCATCTACCGCATTGTTGAAAGGTCAGCACTGAGGGTGCACCACACTGTCACACGGTCGGTATGGGGGCACGGCCACACAGTCAGAGGGTCAGTACTGAGGGAGTAACCCACTCTGTGAGCGTAAGTACAGAAGGAGTGCCGCGCTGTCAGAGGGTCAGTACTGAAGGACTGCTGCATAATGAGAGGGGCATCTCTGAGGAGTACTACACTGTGAAAGGGTCAGTACTGAGGGAGCACCACACTGTCAGAGGATCAGCACTGAGGGAGTGCTGTACTGTCAAAGGGTCAGCACTGAGGGAGCATCGCACTGTCAGAAATTGAGTCGAAAGATAATGCCACGTTGTCAGAGGCGCTCTACTCAGAAACCACGGCCCCATCAGAGGGTCAGTACTGAGCGAACACCACACTGTCAAAGGGTCAGCACTGAGGGAGCGCGCACTATCAAAAGGTCAGTACTGAGGTAGTGCTACACAGTGAGAGTGTCAGTTCTGAGTGAGTATTATTTCAGAGGGTCAGTACAGAGAGAGTGCTGAATTGTCAGCGGGTCAGTACTGAGGGAGTGCTGGACTGTCAGAGAGTCAGTACTGAGGGAGCACCACACTGTCAGAGGTTCAGTCTAGAGGGCAAGCCACACTTTCAGTGGATCTGCACTGAGAGAGCACTGCACCATCAGATGATTAGTACTGAGGAAGTGCCTCATTGCCAGAGGGTCAGTACTGAGGGAGTGCTGCACTGTCAGATGGTCAGTACTTAGGGACCGCTGCCCTTTCAGAGGGTCAGTACAGAGGGAATGCAACATTGTCAGATGGCCAGTACTGAGGCACGGCTAGGATGTCAGAGGTGCAGGACAGAGGCAGACAATCAGTACTGAGGGAGTGCTACACTGTAAAAGGGTCAGTACTGAGGGAGCACCACACTGTCAGAGGTTCAGTCCAAAGATAATGCCGCACTGTCAGAGGCTCTTCACAGAGAGAGCACTGGCCCATCAGAGGGTGAGTACTGAGCGAGCACTACACTGTCAAAGAGCCAGCACTGAGGGTGGGCGCACTATCAAAAGGTCAATACTGAGGGAGTGCGACACAGTCAGAATGTCAGTTCTGAGTGAGTGCTGCACTGTCAGCGGGTCAGTACTGAGGGAGAGCTGCATTGTCAGATGGTCAGTACCACGAGAGTACTGCACTCTCAGAGGATCAGTACTGAGGGCTGCTGCACTGTCAGAGAGTCAGTACTGAGGGAGCAACACACTGTCAGAGGTTCAGTCCAGAGGGCAGGCCACACTATCAGTGGATCTGCACTGAGAGGGCACTGCACTTGTCAGAGGGCCAGTACTGAGGGAGTACTGCACTGTCAGAAGGTCAGTTTTGCGGGAGTGCTGCACTGTCAGATGGTCAGTACTGAGGAAGTGTTGCACTGTCAGATGGCCAGTACGGAGAGAGTGTAACACTACCAGATGATCAGTACTGAGGGAGTGCTGCACTGGCAGAGGTGCAGGACCGAGGCAGAGGGTCAGTACTGAGGGAGTGCTGCACTGTCAACGCATCAATAGTGAGGGAGTGATGTACTGTCAGAGATCTTGGACTGAGATTGGGCCAGACTGTCAGAGGTCCAGTACTGAGGGTGCGCTGCACTATTGGAAGGTCAGTACTGATGGATTGCCACACAGTCGGAGGGTCAGTATAGGGCCACTTCCACACTGTCAGAGGGTCAGTACTGAGGAAGTACATCACTCTCAGATGATCAGTGTGGAGGGAGTGCTGTATTGTCAGAGGATCAATATGGAGGGAGTACAATATTGTAAGAGAGTCAGGACGGAGGGATTGTTGTGCAGTGAGAGGGTCGGTAATGATGAAGTGCGCACTCTCTGAGGGTCAGTACTAATGGATCACCATGCTGTCAGAGTGCCGCACTGTGAGAGGGTTACGAATGAGGGAGTGCTGCACTGTGAAAGGGTAAGAACCAAAGGAGCACCACGCTGTGAGGGGGTTAGTACTGAGGGATCACTGCGCTGTGAGGGGGTTAGTACTGAGAGATCACCACGCTATGTGTCGGACAGTCAGTACTGCGGGACTGCTGCATTGCCAGAGGGTCAGTACTAAGAGAGTGATGTACTGTCAAAGGGTCATTATTGAGGGAGCGCTACACGGTCAGTGTGTCAGTTTTGAGGGAGTGTTGCTTCAGAGGGTCAGTTCTGAGGGAGTGCTGCACTGCCAAAGGGTGAGTACTGAGGCATTGCTGGACTATCAGAAGTGCAGGAATGAGGCAGGGCTGCACTGTCATAATGTTAGTACTGAGGGAGTTCTGCTTTGTCGGAGGGCCAGTACTGAGGGATTGCCGCGCTATCGGAGGGTCAGAACCAGGGAGTGCTGCACCGTTAGATCATCTGTATTGAGGGAGTGCCGCATTATCGGAGGGTCAGTACTGAGGGAATGCCACACTGTATGAGTGTCAGTACTGAGGGAATGTTGCACTGTAGAAATGCCAGTACAAAGAGAGTGCTGCTGAATCAGAGGGCCAGTACTGAGGGAATGCTGTTGTGTCACAGCATCATTTCTGAGGCAGTGCTGCAGTGTCAAAAGAGCATTGCTGAGGGAGAGCTGCACTGTCAGAGGGTGATTACTGAGGGAGTGCTGCACTGTTAGAGGATCAGTACGGAAGGAGTGCTGCATTGTGAGAACGTCATTACAGAGGGAGTGCTGCACTGTCAGAGGATCAGCACGGAAGGAGTGCTCCACTGTGAGAGTGTCAGTACTGAGGGAGTGCTGCACTGTCAGAGCGTCTGTACTGAGGGATTGCTGCACTGTCATATGGTCAGTACTGAAGGAGTGCTGCATTGTGAGAGGGCCAGTACGGAGGGAGTGCTGCGCTATCGGAGGATCGGTACTGAGCGAGAGCTGCACTGTTGAAAGGTCAGGACGACAGGAATGCTGTGCAGTGAGAGGGTCAGTAGTGAGGAAGTGCTCATTCCCTGAGGGTCAGTGCTAAGGGATCAGCATGCTGTCAGGGTGCCGCACTGTGAGAGGGTTAGTACCGTGAGTTTGCCACGCTATGTGTCATAGTCAGTCCTGAGGAAACAACGTGCTGCAGAGTCAGAGGGTCAGGACAGAGGGAATGCTGTGGTGTAAGAGGCTCACTTCTGAGGGAGTGCTTCAGTGTGAAAGGATCAGTGCTGAGGGAGTGCTGTACTGTCGGGGGGTCAGGACAGAGTGATCGCTGCAGTGTCAGGGTCGCAGGACCAAGGGAGTGCTGCACTGTCTGAGGGTCAGTTCAGAGGGATCTCCTCACTGTCGGACAGTCAGTAGAGAGGGACTGTTGTTTTACCAGAAGGAGTACCACACAGGCAAAGGGTCAACACTGAGGGAGAGCTGACTGTCAGAGTCAGTACTGAGGGAGCAACACACTGTCAGAGGTTCAGTCCAGAGGGCAAGCCACACTATCAGTGGATCTGCACTGAGAGGGCACTGTACTCGTCAGAGGGTCAGTACTGAGGGAGTACTGCACTGTCAGAAGGTCAGTTCTGTGGGAGTGCTGCACTGTCAGATAGTCAGTACTGAGAAAGTGTTGCACTATCAGGGGGTCAGTACAGAGGGATGTAACACTGTCAGATGGCCAGTACAGAGAGTGGTACACTATCAGATCGTCAGTACTGAGGCACTGCGGGACTGTCAGAGGTGCAGGACTGAGGCAGAGGGTCAGTCCAGAGGGAGTGCTGCACTGTCAGAGGATCAATACGGAAGGAGTGCTGCATTGTGAGAGTGTCAGTACTGAGGGAGTGCTGCACTGTCAGAGTGTCCGTACTGAGGGTTTGCTGCACTGTCATACGGTCACTGAAGGAGTGCTGCTCTGTGAGAAGGCCAGTACGGAGGGAGTGCTGCCATGTCAGAAGATCTGTACTGATCGAGAGCTGCACTGTTGAAAGGTCAGTACTACGGGAATGCTTTGCAGTGAGAGGGTCAGTAGTGAGGAAATGCTCATTCTATGAACTTCAGGACTAAGGGATCAGCATGCTGTCAGAGTGCTGCACTGTGAGAGGGTTAGTACCGTGGGTTTGCCACGCTATGTGTCATAGTCAATCCTGAGGAAACACTGCGCTGTGAGGGGGTTAGTACTGAGGGAATACCGCGCTGTGTGTCAGAGGGTGAGTATTGAGGACCTGCTGCATTTCCAGTGGGCCAGTACTGAGGAATGCTACACTGTCAAAGGGTCAGCAATGAGGGAGAAGTGCACTTTCAGATGTTCAGTCCAGAGGGAATGCTACACTGTTAAAGGATCTGTACTGAGAGAGCACTGCAACATCAGAGGGTCAGCACCTGTCAGAGGATCAATACTGAGGCAGTGCTGCACTATCAGAGGTACAGAATCGAGACAATGACACACTGTCAGAGTATCAGCACCGAGGGAGTTCTGCTCTGTCAGAGGGTCAGTACTGAGCGAATGCAGCAGTATCAGATGGTCAATATAAGGGAGTGCTGCGTTGTCGTTGGGGCCGGCCCGAGGGGATGCAGCCCTGTCAGAGGGTCAGCGAAGTGCCACAGTGTCGGAGGGTCAGCACTGAGGGAGCGCTGCCCTGTTGGGTTCGTCAGTGCTGAAGGTTTGCTTCACTATTGGAGCATCAGTATTTCATAGGTCAGTACTGAGGGAGTGTCGCATTTTCAGAGGTTCAGTCTTCAGGGAATGCAAAACTGTCAGAGGGTCAGTACTGTGGGTGCGCTGCACTGTCCGAGTGTCAGTACTGAAGGATCAGCGCACTGACAGGGGGTCAGTACTGGGGGATTGCTGCACAGTCAGAGGGTCAGTGTTGAGGGAGTGCTGCACTCTAGAAATATCAGAACAGCGAGAGTGCTGCAGAGTCGGAGGGTCAGGACAGAGGGAATGCTGTAGCGTAAGAGGATCACTTCTGAGGGAGTGCTTCAGTGTGAAAGGATCAGTGCTGAGGGAGTGCTGCACTGTCGGGGGGTCAGGACAGAGTGATTGCTGCACTGTCAGGGTCGCAGGACCAAGGGAGTGATGCACTGTCTGAGGGTCAGTTCTGAGTGATCACCTCACTGTCGGACAGTCAGTAGAGAGGGACTGTTGTTTTACCAGAAGGCCATCGCTGAGCAGTTCCACACAGTCAAAGGGTCAATACTGAGGGAGAGCTGCACTGTCATAGCATCAGCACTGAGGGAGTGCGCACTGTCAAACGGTCAGCACTAAGGGAGCGCTACACAGTGAGAGTCTCAGTTCTGAGTGAGTGCTATTTCTGAGGGACTGTACAGAGACGGTTCTGCACTGTCAGTGGGTCAGTAATGAGGGACTGCTGCACTCTCAGATGGTCAGTAACGAGAGAGTGCTGCACAGTCAGAGGGTGAGTACTGAGGGAGTGCCGCACTGTCAGAGGGTCAGTAGTGAGGGAGCGCTACAAAGTGAGAGCGTCTGTACTCAGGGAGTGCTACATTGTGAGAGGGTCAGCACTGAGAGAGCTCTGCACAGTGAGAGTGTCAGTTCTGAGTGAGTGCTATTTCAGAGAATCAGTACAGAGAGAGTTCTGCACTGTCAGAGAGTCAGTACTGAGGGACTGTTGTACTCTCAGATGGTCAGTAGCGAGAGACTGCTGCACAGTCAGAGGGTGAGTACTGAGGGAGTGCCGCACTGTCAGAAATTCAGTACAGAGGGAATGCTGAACTGTCAGATGGTCATTACTGAGGGAATTCTGCGTTGTCGGTGGGGCAGACCCGAGAGAATGCAGCCCTACCAGAGTGTCAGGGACATGCCACACTGTCGGAGGGTCAGTACTGAGGGAGCGCTGCCCTGTTGGGTTGGACACTGCTGAAGGTAAGCTGCACTATTGGAGTATCAGTATTGTCAGAGTGTCACACTGAGGGATCAGCCCTCTCTCGATACTGACCATCTGAGAGTGCAGCAGTCCCTCAGTACTGACCCTCTGACAATGTAGCACTCCCTGCGTACAGACGCTCTCACGGTCAGTTCTGAGTGAGTGCTATTTCAGAGGGTCAATACAAAGAGAGTTCTGCACTGTCAGAGGGTCAGTACCAAGGGATTGCTGCACTGGCGAAATGTAAATAAAAAGAGAGTGCTGCAGAGTCAGAGGGTCAGTACTGAGGGAAAGCTGTGCGTCAGAGGCACACTTCTGAGGGACAGCTAGACTGTCAAATGATCAGTGCTATGGGAGTGCTGCACTGTCAGAGGGTCAGTACTGAGGGAGTGCCGCACTGTCAGAGGATCAGTACTGAGAATGAACTGCAATGTTTGAGGATCAGTACTGAGAGAGTGCTGCACTGTCAGAGAGTCAGTACTGAGGGATTGCTGCACTGTCAGAGGGTCAGGACTGAGAGTGAACCGCACTGTCACAGGGTCAGTACTGAGGAAATGTTCATTCCGAAGGATCAGAACTAAGGGATCGTCTTGCTTTCATAGGGTCAGTACTGAGGAATCACGGCACTATTGGGCAGTCAGTAGTTTGGGCCTGCTGCATTGCCAGAATATCTGTACTGAGGAGCGCTGCACTGTCAAACATTTAGTACTGAGGGTGTGTGGCACTGTCAGAGTAACAATACTGAGGGATCAACGCACTGACGGAATGTCAATACTGAGGGCCTGCTACATTGCCAGAGGATCTGTACTGAAACCGTGCTGCACTGTCAGACGGTCAGTACTTAGGGAGTGCCGCACTATCAGGGGTGCAGGACCAGGGTAGTGCTGCACTGTCAGCGTGTCAATTCTGAGGGACTGCTGCATTGTCAGTGGATCGATATGGAGGGAGTACAGCATTGTCTGCGATTCAGGACAGAGGAAGGATTGCAGTGTCGGAGAGTCATTACTGGGGAGTGTCGCACTGTCAGAGGGTCAGTGCTGACGAAATACTGCACTGTCAGAAGGTCAGTACAGAGGGAGTGCTGCATTGTCAGATGTCAGTAATGAGGGAGTGCTGCACTGTCAGTGGGTCAGTACTGAGGGATTGCTGCACTGTCAGATTGCCAGTAGGGAAGGAGTGCTGCACTGTCAGGGGGTCAGTGCTGAGGGAGTGCTGCACTGTCAGAAGATCAGTACTGAGGAAGTGCTGGACTGTCAGAGGGTCAGTTTGAGGGAGGGCTGCACTGTCAGAGAATCAGCACTGCGGGAGTACCGCACTGTCGGAGTGTAAGTCCTGTGGAAATGCTGCACTATCAGAGGATCATTACTGAGGGAGCGCAATACTCTCAGAGCATCACTACAAATGGAGTGCTGCGTTGTCAAGAGGTTAGTAATGAAGGATTGGCGCAATGTCAGTGGGTCAATATGGGGGCAGTGCTGCACTGTCAGGGGGTTAGGACGGAGGAAGCACTGCACTGTCAGCGGCTCATTACTGAGGGAGCACTGCACTGTCAGCGCTTCAGTATAGGAGATACCTGCATTGTCAGAGAGTCAGTACTGAGTAAGTGCGTGCCACACTATTGAATGGGCTGAATGGCCGAATTTGTCCTCCCATGTCTTGTGGTCTTAGAGGAATATCTGAAATTGTTCCGTACATTTCTGCCTTTGGGTCCTTCATATTCTGCTCAGCAATGTTTCCCGCGTCCAGTTTCCAGAGATTGTGTTCAACAGACCGTCTTCATTTGGTTATTGAACCTGAAGAGGTTCTACCCTTTTTTCCCAGGGATCGAGCTTTCGTTTAGCATGACTGACCTGCCGCTGAAAAGGATATTTTCATGCTGCAGGGCTGAGTTTTATTCCTCAGCTTCCACGTGCTCATCCCAAATGAATCCCACGGCCCCACACTCAGCACACTTGTGTGTTCCTTATTTCTGAGCTTCCCAATGCTAATCCACATCCAGAATGACATCACAAACTCCTCCAAGTCGTATTGCAGGCGAATTGCCTGGGGGAGAGGAGTGCTAAGAGAGGAAATAAAAATCTGAAAGAACTTTACAGTGACATTAAGGGTGAATTGATGTTGAGAGGAAGAGTAGGTTGTGGAACACAGTGAGAATTTGTGCAAAAGCTAAAGTGAATGAATGCATTTTGTCCGTGCTCATTGGGATAGGGTTGATATGAAATCGTGGAGATGTTCTGTGATACTATTCAATGATTAGATTGGAAACAAGCCCTTCGGTCCAACAAGTCCACACCGACAGGCAACCCACCCATACCCCTACATTTACCACTTATCTAACACTACGGGCAATTTGGCGTGGCCAATTCACATGACCCGCACATCTTTGGACTGTGGGAGGAAACCGGAGCACCCGGAGGAGATATAGATAGAGATGGTTCTGACTGGTCTGGCCTTCTTAAAACCCAATAAATCTCCAAAGACGGTGGAAATATATCTCAGTTTACCGAATGAGGTGATGGAGGAAGTGGCAGGTACACTTGCAAACATTTTCAAATCCCTTATGGCCACAGGAGAGGTGTCGTCAGACTGACCATGTGGTACTGCTATTCAAGAAGGAGCATGGGATATACCAGGCAGCTACAGGCTAGTCAGGCTAATATCGTAGGTGGGACGTCTGTTGGAAGCAATTTTGGGAAATAGAATTAGTCAGCATTTAAAGAGACTGGAGTTCATGAAGAGCAGCCAGAATGGTTCGATTAAGGGGGAGGTCAGGTCTGACCAATGGAATTGCACTTTTTAAGGAGGTGACCAGGTGTGTAAAAAAGGGCAATACATTCCTGTCGTCTGCTTGGAGGTCAGTAAGACTTTTATCAGGACCCATACTGAAAAGTCTCTGCAGTGGGAGGCAACTGTGCCACCGTGCCGTCCAATTTGGTAGCGTTTTTGAAGAGATGACCAAGGAGACAGGTGAGAAGATTTCATATGGAAGGTTCCTTAATAAAAGGTTAGATGACATGGCATCCAATGAGAGAGGACAGTGCGGTGGCTCGGTGGATTGATTCTAACTCCCGGTGACTGTCTGTGTGGAGTTTACACGTTCTCTCTGTATGTTTCCTCCGGGTGCTTCAGTTTCCTCCCACAGTCCAAAGATGCCATGGGAAATGCTGCATTACAGAGATAGAATAGAGGATGCGAGTCTGTGTGGGATGCTGTTCAGACATTCAGTGTGGAGCCAATGGACGGAATGGTTGCGTCTACACTGTAGGAATTCTAAAATTAATGCACAGAGACAACTCATGTTCTGGGGACCAGGGCTCCAATTTGGACATGGGTGGATGTGGCTCCTTCCAGTCTGAAAGGGTTTGAACGCAGTCTGAGTTGGGGAGCTGGGCTGCATCCTGAAGCGTTGAAAATGTGAATGTTTTGTAGAGCTACTGTCTGAGAGGCTTTGGGTATTAAACACAACAAAGTGGTGCTTTCTTCGGTATTGAGGGAGCACCTTCTGAGGTGTTGAGGGAGCACTTTCTGAGGTATTGAGGGAGCACTTTCTGAGGTATCGAGAGAGCACTTCCTGAGCTACTGAGAGAGAACTATCTGGCGGGACAGAATGCAGTGGCTAGAAAATAACAGGTGCAATTCCCCGAGGCACTCTGATGTTATAATTTTAAAATGGAAGTCACTCCCCATTTCAGAACATTCAGATCATTTTAAACAATCAGTGAAAAATAGCATCAGCATGTGTCTGAAACAAGGTTTGGAGAAAATCTTTCATCAATATATTGTCACTTGTTGCTTGGAGATGCTTTAGAAATGCAGGCACCCAAACAGACGAATGCTGTCGATGCGAGAGGTGGTGCACAGGAAGATACAACAAATCATCTGTTGCTGCTGTCTGTCTCTATGGAGCAGTCATCATGCGAGATCAGGGTTCAGTCCTCTGAGAAATAATTTATCCATCAAAACCTCAACCACACCTTTACAGGTGTGTGTGAGACAGAGAGAGAGAGAGACTGTCCGTATTTGTGTGTGTGAGAGAGTGCATGTATATGTATATCTGTGTGTCTGTATACGTGTGCGTGAGAGAGAAAGTGTGTGTTTATGTACGATTGTGTGTCTGTGTGTGTTTTGAGGATGTGTGTGTCTGTGTGTGCATGTTTGTGAGAGTGAGTGTGTTTGTGTGACTGAGTGTATAAGTGCGTGTGAGAGAGAGTATGTTTTTGTGTGAAAGAGTGTGTCTGTGTGTGTGAGAGAATGTGTATGTGTGTGTGAGAGAGTATATCTGTGTGTATGTGTGTGTGAGAGCATGTGTGTGTGTATGTGTGTGTGAGAGAGGTCTGTGTGAAAGATTGTGTCTGTGTGTCTATGTGTGTGTGTGACAGTGTGTCTGTATATGAGAGAGTGTGTATGTGTGTGTGAGAGAGTGTATATGTGTGTGTGAGAGAGTGTGTCTGTGTGCATGTGTGTGTGAGAGAATGAGTGTGTCTGTGTGTAAGTGACAGTGTGTGAGAGAGTGTGTGTGTGAGAGAGAATGCTTGGGAGAGAATGTGTGCGTGTCTGTGTGTGTAAGAGACTTTGTGTGAGAGTGTGTGAGTGAGAGTGTGTGTGAGAGAGCGTTTCAATGTGTGTGCGTGAGAGAGAGAGATTGTATGTCCATGTGTGTGAGAGAGAGAGTGTGTCTGTGTGTGTTTGAGGGAGCGTGTGTCTCTGTGTGTATGTGTGTGTGAGAGAGAGTGTGTGTGTGCGCGTGTGTGAGAGAGAATGTCTGTGTATGTGAGAGAGTGAGTGTGTGTGTGTGTGAGAGTGTGTGTCTATGTGTGTGTGAGGGAGAGATATAGCGTGCCTGCGCGTGTCTGAAAGAGAGAGTGTGTCTGTGTGTGAGCGTGTGTGTGTGTATCTGTGAGGGAGAGTGTGTGTCTGTATGTGTTGTGTGTGAGAGAGATTGTGTCTGTGTGTGCAAGAGAGTGCGTCTGTGTATGTGTGTGTGAGAGAGAGAGTTGTGCCTATGTGTATGTGTGTCTGAGACTGTGTCTGTGTGTGCTTGAGGAAGCATGTATCTGTGTGTGTATGCGTGTGTGAGAGAGAGTGTGTATGTATGTGTGAGAGTGTGCCTATGTGTGTGTTTGTGCATATGTGTGAGAGAGTGTGTCTATATGTGTGTTTGAGGGAGCGTGTGTCTGTGTGTGTATGTGTGTGTGAGAGAGAGCGTGTGTAAAATAGCCAATCTTATCAGGTGCCCAAGAATATAAAATCCAGCTGTTGTTTCAGGTGAATTGGTTCTTGTGTCTCCAAAGACACAAAAGCTGCAAGAGTGACTTAACTGGGGGAAAGTGAGTGCTGTTCATTCCAGTGGGGATGCATCCAGTAAACCATCTCCACACACGAACATCCCACTGGCAATGCAGTGACTAATCCTGCAAACAGTGTTCCAGGTACAAACCAATGTAAAGTCACCATAGTCTTACCAGAGCATGAGACAGCTCCTCATTAGAAAGTGGTGTATGGTGGTGTTTTAATCAAAGGGTCACCATGCCCCAGCTGAGGGGAGAGGCTGGGAAGGAGGGCCCTTCAGAGTAACTGGAGCTAGTGTGGTAAGCTAACTGCCCAACCAACTGAGCTAACTGACCTCACTCTAGGTAAAGCAGGATGTCAGGGGTAGTTTGTTTACCCAGAGAGTGATGGGGCATGAATGCGCTGCCTGTGGGAGTGGCAGAGTCAGAATCATTGGTGACCTTTCAGAGTCAATTGGACAGGTATATGGATAGGTGCTAAGTTAGGACAAATGTACGGCACAACATCGTGGGCCGAATGCCCCGTTCTGTCCTGTATTGTTCTATGTTCTATCCTGTTGGTCGGTTGCGAACATAATAATTTTAATGGGGAAGGACACTACTCTGGTTACTGTATCCCTGATGTATTCATTATGATTAGTTTCAGTTTGTGGTAACTGCTCGTGAACAAGGAATTCCCGGTGAGTTTAATGATTCGTCCATTACAAGAGTCTGGTGTGTGTGGGACAAGCTGTTGGAAGAGCCTTCCCTCCTGGTCTCAGCCTGTTTTTAATTTTGTTTCTGAGAATTCTCCCTGGTGAGCACCCTGGGATATCTCTGTCTGAACGCTGACCCCTTGTCCGGGCTGTGTGCTCAGTATCTCAAGACCATGTACCCGTTCTCGGGGAAACCCCACAAATCGCCTGTGATCCTTGAGATCCTGTAACACAATGAGGAAATCCCTAAAGTTTGTTTTATTTTCAGCGATTACTTAGCAGAGGGCCCAAGCCTCCTGCGCCCACATCTCCTCCCTCACCTCTATCCAAGGCTCTAAAAGAGCCTTTCACATCAATCAAAGTTTTACCTGCCCATCCACCAATATCATTAATTTTAGCAGTTGCTCGCAATGCGGTTTCCTCTACATTGGGGAGACTGGACGCCTCCTAGCAGAGCGCTTTAGGGAACATCTCTGAGACATCCGCACCAATCAACCACGCTGTCCTGTGGCCCAACATTTCAACTCTCTCTCACACTCTGCCGAGGACATGAAGATCCTGGGCCTCCTTCACCGCCGCTCCCTCACCACCAGACGCATAGAGGAAGAACGCCTCATCTTCTGCCTCAGAACACTTCAACCCCAGGGCATCAATGTAGACTTCCCCTTCCCCCACCTTACCCCAGTTCCAAACTTCCAGCTCAGCACTGTCCCCATGACCTGTCTTACATGCCAATCTTCTATTCCACCTATCCACTTCAACCTTCCCCCAATCTGTATTCTTCATCATCTCCACCACTCAGCTATTTACTCTATGCTCCTTTCTCCCTACCCCCAACCTCCTCTGCACTCTTCAGGCACTCTGCCTGTATTCCTGATGAAGGGCTTTTGCCTGAAACGTCTATTGTACTGCTCCTCGGATTCTGCCTGAACTGTGCTTTTCCAGCACCACTCTAATCTAGAATCTCATTACGGGGGTATCTGCGGGCTCGCATCCCATGTGTCTCTCCTTCTTTCTGAGACATGGGAGACAAGGGGTCCGGCCAGTTTCCAATCGCTAAGAGAAATGTAGGTCATGTCTCTGAAAACCCAGACAAATTGGACCCAGAGGCTCCGGATGAAGCTGACGGGGAGTGTGGAAGGGCATTCCCCTGGTTGTTGTTCTGCATTTATGTAGCGCCTCTGCAGAATCTGCCTTATACTGCCCTCGAGATGTGCAGACCGCTGCCTTCATCACATCATGGATGCCTCTCCCTAGCTGTTGGCCCTCAGGGAGGGCTAAATGGCTTGCTGGACTAAGGCACATGGCGATTAATTTGGTTTGCTCCTCAGCGTCGGTCAATCTCATCCAAACATGTATCTGGGACAGAGACATGTTTTTTTTGGTGCTGCCCACCAGCTGGGTGCCTGGAATAGCTGTCGTGTATTGAGTGAGACCATCAGCTGTTTGATACTGTGTAACCACAGGGTTCATGGATTCTGAGTTCGGCTGTGGGTCAGGGCTGGGGACAAAAGGTGCAGTTACCTGGGAGAAAGGGAGTGGGAGTCTCCATCTGTGGGCGGGTGTGGATGTGTCAATGCGGGGGCGGTCATTATCTCCCTGGGGAGGTAGAACCCCAAAGGTACACATTATCCCATTCTGGGAGGAGCCCTAGTTCCCTGGGGATTGTCTTTGCTCCTGGAACCTCCTACTAGGCTCCATGTTGCAGGTGTACAGGATCCATGCAGCAGCTTGGAGCTCATACACTGTCCTTCCAGATTGCCCATGTAACCTAAGGCTGCTTCCCCATCCCCAGAGACCCTCCTTTCACTGGATTGGGCTCTTCCCAATTGTAACTGGAGTTGTTCCATGTGGGTGAGATTTTCCTGCAAAGTTCTGTCCTGCTCCTTGTGTAGGAGACCTAGCTCTGTCACAGCCTGTAGTTTTCCCTGGGATGACTGGATCCCAGCTGCCTTATCCCAGCCGGGGGTCCTCCAGGAATCGGCAGTGGATTGCGCTTTTCAGCTTCCTTCAGGAGCTCTCTATGGGCTTCTCACCACAGCTCCTGTGCCAGGAATCCTTCGCTGCAAGACCAGCCTGGTTTCCTGCCAAATTCTGCAGGACTGTTTCATATTTGTACCGGCTCATGTTCCTATTGCTTTAGCTGCTTCTGTATTTTAGGACACCTGGGTATACTCATGGAGTCATAAAGGTCTACAGCATGGAGACAGGCTCTTTGGCCCAAACTGGTCCATCCACACTAACTCCGTTTCCCTGCACTTGGTTCATATCCTTCCAATATGTTTCTCTCCATGTATTTGTCGAAGTGTCTATTAAATGTTATTAATTATATCTTCCTCGACTACTTCCACTTGTAGATCATTCGGTATGTGTACCACCCTCTGGGGAAATGCGTTGTCCCTCAGGTTCCCTTTTAATCTTTCCCTTTTCACCGTAAACTGATGCCCTTTCTTCCTTGATTCCCCGAGCCTTGGATAAAGACTGAGTGCATTCACCGTATCCATGCCTCCCATGATCTTAGACAACTCTATTAGGGCACCCCACAGTTTCCTACACGGGAAAGAAAATGTCCTAGCTTGTCCAACCTCGCGGTTTAACTCTAGTTGTGTTCTGGCAGCACCCTTGTAAATTTCTTCTGCACTCTTTCCAGTTTAATAATATCCTTCCTGGAGCAAGGTCTGCAAAACTGAACACAATACTACAACTGCGGCCTTATCAACATCCTATACAACTACAACATATGTTCCCAACTTCTATATTCCATGCCCTAACTGATGAAGGGCCCAGTGTGCCCCTTTATTGGCATTTAAGCGGGAATTGGACAAGCATATGGAGGTTATTGGGCTAGTGTAGGTTAGGTAGCTTCGATCAGTGCAACATCGAGGGCCGAAGGGCCTGTACTGCGCTGTATTTTTCTATGTTCTATGTTCGCTCCCTCAGTACTGACTGTCTGACATTGCTGTGTTCCCTCAGGACTGATCCTCTGGCATTGGTGCATTCTGTCAATGCTTACCTCTGACAGTGCAGCACTACGTCAATACTGATCCTCTGACAATTGAGCGCACATTCAGTCCTGACCTACTGACAATGCAGCGCTCCAGCAGTACGGACTCTCTAACAGTGAAGCACTCCCTCAGTACTGACAGTCTCTCAGTACTGACTAGTTCAAACAGTAGTGCTCACTCAGTACTGGCCCTATGACAGTGCAGCACTCCCTCAGTACTGACCCACTGACGGTAAGGAGCACCGTCATGATTGATTCTCTGACAGTGAGGAACTCCCTCAGTACTAAACTCCTGACAGTGCGGCCCTGCCTCAGTATTAAACTTCTGACAGTGCGGCCCTCCCTTAGTGCTGACACTCCAACAGTGCGGCATTTCATCAGTACTGACACTTATAGTGCGGCAACTTCTTCTGTTCTGCACCTCTGAGAGTACGGCACTCCCTCTGTACTGACTCTGTGACAGTGTAATGCTCCATCAGTACTGACCCCCTGACAATGCAGCATTCCTTCAGGAGTGAAATTATGGCAGTGTAGCGGTCCCTCAGTACTGACCCTCTGATGGTGCAACGATCCCTCAATATAGATCCTCTGACAAGGTGGCATTCATTGAGGACTGAACCTCTGACAGCGTGACACTCCCTCAGTACAGACCTCCGTACGACCAACCGACAATGCAGCACACCCTCTTTACGACCCTCCAACAATGCAGCGCTTCCTCTGTACGATCCTCTGACATTGCAGCACTCCCACTGCATCACCCTCCGACAACGCAACACTCCCTCTGTACGACCCTCCGACGTTGAGGCACTCTCTTGTGTACCACCGTCCGACAATGCAGCACTCCCTCTGTATAACCCTTTGACAGTGCAGCACTCCCTCTGCACGACACTCTGACAGAGCAGCACTCCCTCAGTACGACGCTCCGTCAATGTTGTACTCCCTCTATACGACCCTCTGACAGTGCTGCATTCCCTCAGTACGACCCTCTGACAGTGTAGTCCTCCCTCTGTCGGAACTTCAGCAATGCAGTACTCCCTCTGCACGACCCTCTGACAGTGCAGCACTTCCTTAATACGACCCTCCGACAATGTATTAATTCCTCTGTTGGACACTCCGACAGTGCAGTACTACCTCTGTACTTAACCTCTGTCTGTGCGGCATTCACTTAGCACAGACCGACCAAAAGTGCAGACCACCCTCAGAACTGACTATCTTACAATGTGGCACTCCTTCAGTACTGACCCTCTGACAGCGTGGCACTCGCTCAGTACTAACTCTCAGACAGTTCAGCACTATCACGGTAATGAACCTCTGATAGTGAACCTCAGTACTGACACTGCAACAGTGTAGCAATCCCTCAGTACTGACACTCTGACAGTGCAGCACTCCCTCAGCACTGACTCTCTGACAGTGCAGCATCCCCGCCATTCTGATCCTTTGACAGTGTAACGATCCCTAAGTACTGACCCTTTGACAGAGTCGTGCTCCCTCAGCACTGACACTTTGAAAGTTTAGCACTTCCTCATACTGCCCCATTGACAGTGCAACAATCCCTCAGTCCTGATACTTTGACATTTAGGGCGCCCTTGAAAATGATATTCTGACATTGCAGAACTCCCTCAATACTGACCTTCTGACAGTACAACATTCCATCAATGCTGACCCTCTGAAAATGCAGCGCTGCCTCGGTACTGACCACTGACAGTGCGGAGCACCGTCACCATTGATCCTCTGACAGTGTGGAAATCCCTCAGTACTAAACTGCTGACTGTGCAGCACTCCCTCAGTACTAACACTGTGATAGCGCAGTATTACCTTAGTGCTGTCCTTCCAATAGTGCGGCCCTACCTCAGTACTAAATTCCTGACAGTGCGGCCCTCCCTCAGTTCTGACACTCCAACAGTGCGGCATTTCATGAGTACTGACACTGAGAGTGCGTCAACTCCTTCTGTCTTGCTCCTCTGACAGTATAGCACTCCCTCAGTACTATCACTCTGGCAGTGTACTGCTCCATCAGTACTGACCCCCTGACAATACAGCATTCCTTCAGGCCTGACACTCTGGCAGTGTAGCGGTCCCTCAGTACTGACCCTCTGATGGTGAAACGATCCCTCAATACAGATCCTCTGACAAGGTGGCATTCATTGAGGACTGAACCGCTGACAAGGTAACACTCCATCAGTATAGACCTCTGTATACCCTCCAACATTGCAGCACTCCCTCTGTACCACCCTCCGACAATGCAGCACTCCCTCTCTCTGACCCTCCGACATTGCAGCATTCCGTCTATACCACCCCCCCGACAATGCAGCACTCCCTCTGTCCGATCCTCCGACAGTGCAGTACTCCCTCGGTGCGACACTCTGGCAATGCAGCACTCACTCAGTCCTGACCCTCTGAAAGTACAGCACTCCCGCAGTACTGACCCGCAGTACAGTGCAACACTCTGTCATATTTAGCCATTGATAGTGTCGCGCTGTCTGAATACTGACCTTCAGATAGTGTCGTGATCCCTCAGCATTGACCCATTGACAGCTCAGCACTATCTCATACTGACCAATTGACAGTGTCGCGCTCTCGATACTGACCCTCTGACAGTGCAGCACACGCTCATTGCTGACCATCTGACAGTGTAGTGCTCCTTCAGTATTGACCCTCTGATAGTTCGGCCCTCGCTCAGTACTCACTGTCAGGCAGTGCAGTACTCTTTTGGTACTGAACCTTTGACAGTGAAGCTCTCCCTCAGTACTGACGCTCCAACAGTGTAGCACTCCCTCAGTACTGACCATCTGACTGTGCAGTGCTCCCTCAACATTGAGCCATTGACAGTGCAGCACTCCCTCATACTGACCCATTGACTGTGTTGCGCTGTCTCAGTACTGGCTTTCTGACAATGCAGCACTCCCTCACTACTGTTCCTCCAACTGTGCAGCAGTCGCTCCATTCTGATTCTCTGACAGGATAGCACTCCCTCAGCACTGACCCTCTGACAGCGCAGCAATCCCTCAGTATTGACTTTGTGACGCAGCAGCACATCTTCAGTCCTGACCCGCTGACCTGGCAGAACTCACTGAGTAAAGACGCTCCGACTGCATTGACCTCTCGGTGTTGACCTCTAACGTTGCAACGCACTCTCTGTACTGACCTCTGACATTGCAGCACTCTCTCAATAATAACCCGATGACAGTTCAGCACTTACTCAGTAAAGACCCTGTGACTGTGCAGAACTCCCTCACTACTGACCTTCCAACATTGCGGTATTCCCTCAGTTATGAATCTCCCACATTGTGGCGGTCCCTCAGTACTCTCCCTCTGGCAGTTCGGCAAACCCTCAGTACTGACAGTTCCAAACTCAGTCAGCAAAGACCCTGACAGTTCAACATGTCTTCAGCACTGACTCTCTGATAGTGTGGCGCCACTCAGTACTGGTCCACTGACAGTGCAGCACTCCCGCAGTTCTGAATCTACCACACAGCGGCGTTCCCTCAGTACTGTCCATCCAGCACTGCGGCAAACCCTCAATTCTGACCGTAAGACAATATGGCACACCGCCAATACTAACCCTCTGACAGTGCCGCACTTGCTCAGTTTCAACTCTCAGAAAGTGCAGTACTGTTTCGGTACTGGGCTCTGACAGTGTAGCACTCCCTCAGTACTGACCCTCTGACAGTGCAGTGCTCTCTCAGTACTGACCCTTTGAAAGTGTAGCACTCTCTCATACAGACCCAACGACAGTTTAACTCTCCTTCAGGACTGACACCCTGACAGTGCAACGCACCCTCAGTGCTGTCCCTCTGGCAGTGTAACGTTCCCGCAGTACAGACTCTGTAATAATGCAGCACTCCCTCAGTACTGACCCTCTGACATTGCATCTCTAAATTAGTAAAGACCCTCTGACTGTGCGGAACTCCCTCGTTGCTGACCATCCGACAGTGTGGCATTCGTTCAGTACTAACCTTCTAGGAATGCAGCACACCCACAGTACTGACCCTCTCAAAATGCAGCACTCTCAGTACGAACCCTCTGACAGTGTGTGCTCCCTCAGTACTGACACTCTGATAATGGCAGCCCTCTTTTCGTACTGACCCTTTGACAGAATGGTGCTCCTTCATTCTGAACCTCCCACCGGTATTCCCTCAGTACTGTCCCTCCGGCAGAGCGGCAAACCCTCCGTCCTGACCCTAAGACAATGCGGCATTCCCACACTACTGACCTTCTGACAATGCAGCGCTCTCTCCGTACTAAACCTCCGACAGTGCGGTATTCCCTTAGCACTGATCGACCAACAATGTAGAACTCCCTCGTTACTGACCCTCTGACAGTGAAGCACTCCCTCAGTACTTACCCTCCAACAGTACAGCACTCCCTCAGCACTGACCATCTGACAGTGCAGTGCTCACTCAGCATTGACCCATTGACAGTGCAGCATTCCCTCACACTGACCCATTTACAGTGTCCCGCTGTCTCCGTACTGGCTTTCTGACAATGCAGCAGTCCCTCAGTACTGACCCTCCAACTGCACAGCAGTCGCTCCATTCTGACTCTCTGACAGTATAGCGCTCGCTCAGCACTGACTCTCTGACAGCGTGTCAATCTCTCAGTACTGACCCTCTGACACAGCAGCACATCCTCATTAATGACTCGCTGACCATGCAGAATTCACTCAATAAAGACGATCTGATTGCACAGATCTCCCTCGGTGCTGACCCTCTAACGTTGCAACCCACACTCTGTGTAGACCTCTGGCATCGCAGCACTGTCTCCATACTGATCGGATGACAGTTCAGAACTTACTCAGTAAAGACCCTGTGACTGTGCAGAACTCCCTCACAACTGACCTTCCAACATTGCGGTATTCCCTGAGTTCTGAATCTCCCACACTGTGGCGGTCCCTCAGTACTCTCCCTCCGGCAAACTCTCAGTCCTGACATTTCAGCACTCACCCAGTAAAGACCCTCTGACAGTGCAACATGCCCTCAGTACTGACTGTCTGACAGTGTGGCGCCACTCAGTATTGACCCACTGACGGTGCAGCACTCCCTCAGTTCTGCAGCGTTCCCTCAGTACTGTCCATCCGGCACTGCAGCAAACCCTCAGTACTGAACATAAGACAATATGGCATACCCTGCACTTACCCTTTGACAGTGCAGCTCTTGCTCAGTACTAACTCTCAGACAGCGCATTACTCTCTCAGCCCTGACCCTTTGAAAGTGTAGCACTCTCTTATACTGACCCATTGACAGTGTTGAGCAACCTCAGTACTGACCGTCTGACAGTGTAACACACCCTCAGTACTGACCCTCTGACAGTGCAGCACACTCTCAGTACTGACCCTCTGACAGTGCAGCGAACCCCCTGTACTGACCTTTGACAGTCTGGCGTTCCCTCAGTGCAGACTGTATTAACGCAGCACTCCCTCAGTACTGACCCTCTGACATTGCATCTCTCCCTCAGTAAAGAGCCTCTGACTGTGCCGCATTCCCTCAGTACTGACCTTCTAGCAATGCTGCTGTCTTAGTGCTAACCCTCTGACAGTGTGAGCTCCCTCAGTACTGACCCTCTGATAGTAGCAGCACTCTTTCATCACTGGCCTTTTGACAGTGTGGTGCTCCCTCAGTTCTGAACCTCCCACAGTGGTATTCCCTCAGTACTTTCCCTCCAGCAGAGCGGCTAACCCTCAGTACTGACCCTCTGACATTGCAGCATTCCATCAGTAATGATCCTCTGAGTGTAGCATTCAATCAGGACTGACCCTCTGATAGTCCAGCGCTCCCTCAGTACTGACCCTTTGACAGTGTAGCATTCCCTGAGGTCTGTACCTTTGACAGTGTGACACTCACTCGTTACTGACCTATCACAGTGCTGTTGCTCCGAAAGTGCGCCATTCCCTCCTTACTGACCGACCAACAGTGTAGCAGTCCCTCTTTACTGACCTTCCGAGAGTGAGCACGTCCTCAGTACTGACCCTTTAACAGTGCGGTGTTTCCTCAGTGCTGACCCGCTGCCAATGCAGCACTCCCTCAGTGCTGACACTTAAACTGCGTTGCACTCCCGCGGTACTGAACTGTGACGGTGCAGCACTCCCCCGGTACTGACCCTGTAACAGTGCACACACACTCAGTACTGACCCGCTGACAGAACAGCACTTAATCTATGCTGACACTCTGAGAGTGTGGAGTTCCATCAATTCTGACACTCTGACAGTGCAGCACTCCCACAGTACTGACCCTCTGAGAGTGTGACGCTCCCTCAATACTGATCGTCTGACCGTGCGACACTGCCTAGTTCGTGCCCCTCTGACAGTGCACTGCTCCCTCAATAGTGACTCTCTGACAGTGTGACACACCCTCGGTACTGCCCCTCTGACAGAGCAGCTCTCCCTCAGTTGTGACAGTGAGGCACTGCTCTGCAATGAAACTCTTGAGGTTGCGGTATTTCATCCATACTGAACATCTGACAGTGCGGTGCATCCACAGTACTGACATTGCAACAGTTGGCACCCCCTCATTCCTGACACCTGACAGTGCATCACTCCCTCGGTACAGACCTTCTGTCAGTGCAGCAATCCCTCAGTAATGATGGCCCGAGAGTGCAGCACTCCCTCAGCACTGACCCTCTGACAGTGCAGCACTCCCTCAGTACTGACCCTCTGACAGTGCAGCAATCCCTCAGTACTGACCCTCTGACAATGCCACATTCCCTCAGTACTGACCTAATGACAGTGCAGCACCCCCACAGCACTAACCCTTTGACAGTATTGCACTCTCTCTTCACTGACCCTTTGACAGCGTTGCACTCCCTGACTACAGTACATCTGATAGGTTGGCATTCCCTGAATAGTGCTCCCTCAATATTCACCCTCTGACAATGAGGCGCTCCCTCAGTACTGACACCTGACAGTGCAGGACTCCCGCAGTACTGATCCTCTGACAGTGCACCTCTCCCTCAGCACTGAACCTTTGACAGTGTTGCACACCCGCAGTACTGAACCTCTGACAATGCAGCACTTCCTCAGTACAGTGCTGAAAGAGCACGACAGTTCAGGCAGCATCCGAGCATCAGTAAAATCGACGGGCAAAAGCCCTTCATCAGGAATACAGGCAGAGAGCCTGATAGTGGAGAGATAAGTGAGAAGAGGATGGAGTTTGGGAGAAAGTAGCATAGAGTACAATAGGTGAATGAGGCAGGGGATGAAGGTGATAGGTCGGGTGGGAGGGTGGATTGGATAGGTGGAAAACAAGATAGACAGGTCGAGTTTGTTTTAGGACCTGTTTGAAGTGCTTCAGGGCTGAGGAAATGACCTGGGAGTTGCAGTAGGAGAGGGACTCCCTGAGATTCTTGTAGAGAGAGGAGGAAAATCTCTTCAAGGCTGGCATTCTTGCAACAGGATTCGCGGTAGATTTTGTACATTTTCTACGTGTCAGCCTCTGGGTGCTCCAGTTCCCTCCCAATGTCCAGAGATTTGCAGGCTAGGTTTAGTCAGTGGAAATGAAGGGTCACAGGGATAGAGTGAGGAGCTGGGCTGCTCTGCCGAGGGTCAGTGTGAAATTGATAGGCTGAATGACCTGCTTCCACACCTTAGGGATTTTATGATTAATCCAGTGACCCAAATAATGTTCTGGGCCCTGTGCTCCAATCTTGGGGGCTGCTGTGGGTCATCACAGGGAGAACAGGTTTGGGGATGAACACCGTCCATGGGAACAACAGGTTTGTTTTCTGAGGTATTGAGGGCATGAATGTTCTGTCGAAGTGCTTTGGGGATAAACATACTCAGGAGGTGGTTTCTATGTTATTGAGGGAGTACTATCTGTCAATACAGGGTGCAGATGGTCGAAAGGTACAGATACACTTCATGGAACATAGGACAGTACAGCACATAACATGCCCTTCAGCCCACGATGTTGTGCCTACCATTGATCCTCATGTAAGGTAAACCTAATGAACGATCCCTCAAATATCTTTGACCATATGCATGTCCAGCAGTGTCTTAAATATCCCCAATAACCTTGATTCCACAATTGCTGCTGGCAAAGCATTCCATGCTCTCACAACTCTCTGAGTAAAGAACCCGCCTTTGACATCCCCTCTATACTTTCTGCCAAACAGCTTAAAACTATGACCTCTCGTGTTAACAATTTCTGCCCTGGGAAAACGTCTCTGGCTATCAACTCTATCCATGCCTATCATTATCTTGAACACCTAAATTAGGTCCTCTCTCTTCCTTCTTTATTCCAACGAAAAATGTCCGAGCTCAGTCAACCTTCCTTCGTAAGATAAGCCCTCCATTCCGGACAGCATCCTGGTAAATCTGCTCTTAACCCTCTCCAAAGCATCCACATTTTTCCTATAATAGGGCGACCAGAACTGGACATATTATTCCAAGTGTGGTCTGACCAACGTTTTATAGAGCTGTAACAAGTTCTCACAGCTCTTAAACTCAATCCCCCTGTTAATGAAGGCCAAAACTCCATAAGTTTTCTGAACAACCCTGGCCACTTGAGTGGACATTTTAAGGGATCACTGTAACTGCATACCAAGATCCATCTGTTCCTCCACGCTGCTAGGAATCCTGTCTTTAACCCTGTACTCAGCTTTCAGGTTCGACCTTCCAAAATGCATCACTTCGCATTTATCCAGGTTGAACTCCATCTACCAGCTCTCAGCCCATCTCTGCATCCTGTCAATGTCACGCTGCAGCCTACAACAGTCCTCTGTACTGCCTAGGACAGCTCCAACCTTTGTGTCGTCTGCAAACTTGCTAACCCATCCTTCAATCTCCTCATCCAAATCATTAATAAAAATTACAAACAGTAGTGGCCCAAGAACAGAGCCCTGTGGATCACCACTCAGAACTGAATTGTAGGCAAAATACTTTCCTTCTACTACTATTCGCTGTCTTCTGTCAAACAACAAATCTGTTTCCAGACAGATAAATTTCCCCGCATCCCTTTCCTCCTGATATTTTGAAAGAGCTCGACTCTCATCAACTTGCCTAGTGACATCCTCAAAGACTCAATAAGATTTGCGAGGCATGACCTGCCCCTCACCAGACCGTGATGACTGCATTTAATCAAGCCATGCTCTTCCAGATGGTCAAAAATCCTATCCCTCAGAATCCTTTCTAACACATTACAGACGACAGACTTGCGATTGACTGGTCTGTAATTGTCGGGGATTTCCTTATTTCCTTTCTTGAAGAGAGGAATTACATTTGTCTCCCTCCAGCCCTCCGGTACAACTCCGGTGAAGAGTGAGGATGCAAAGATCTTCGCAAGTGGCGAAGCAATCATATTTCTCGCATCCCAAAGCAGCCGAGGACAAATTTGGTCTGGCTCTGGCGACTTGTCAATCTTAATGTTTGTCAAAATTTTCAGCACATCATCTTCCTCAATCTCTAACCGTTCCAGCGTGCTTGCCTGCTCCTCAATGATTTCATTCATTACAAGGTCCTTTTCTTTTCCACAGACAGAAGCAAATAAAAAATCATTTCGGGCTTCCCCTACCTCCTCAGACTCTATACACAAGTTCATTATGCCATCTTTCTTAAATCATTCTGTTATTCCTCACATACGTAAAAAATGCCTTTGGATTCTCCCTAATCCTTCCTGCCAAGCCTTTTTGGTGCCCTCTCCTGGCTCTCTTCAGACCACCTTTCAGCTCCTTCCTCGCACGCCTGTAATTCTCTAGAGCTGAGCAAGATCTTTGCTTCTTCCACCTTTCTAAAGCTGCCTTCTTTCTTTTGACGAGAACCTCCTCCGCTCTCGTCATCCAAGGTTCATTTATCTTACCCCTTCTTGCCTGTCTCAGAGGAGCACATTTATGCGTCACTAGCAACAACTGTTCCTTAAACATTCTCCACATATTTATAGTGCTCCTTCCATGGAACAATTGCTCCCAGTCCGTGCTTCCCAACTCACGTCTGAGAGCATCATAGTTTCCTTTTCCCCAATTAAATATCCTCCCATTGTGCCTGCTTCTCTACTTCTCCATGGCTATGTAGAATGTGAGGCAGTTGTGGTCACTATCAACAAAGTGCTCTCCCACCGCAAGATCTGACACCTTCCCCGGCTCATTGCCGAATACCAAATCCAAGATGACCACTCCCCTTGTCGGCCTGTCAACGCACTGAGTTAGAATCCCTACTGAACACACCTTACAAAACAGCTCCTTATAAACCATATGCTCGAAAGAGGTTCCAATCATTATTGGGAAGTTAAAGTCACCCATTACAACAACCCTACTACATTCACACTTTTCCAAAATCTGCTGACTATGCTTTCTACAATCTCCCTGCTGCTATTGGTGGGCCTGTAGTAAACACCTACTGAGGTGACTACTCCCTTACTGTTTCCACCCATACTGACTCAGTAGGCAAATACTCTTGACAATTTTAACTTCTGTAGCTGTGACACCCTCTCTGATTTCCTTTCTGAATTCCTTGCATGTGGTGTCCCTCAAGGGTTTGCCAGCACAGTGGCTCAGTGGTGAGCGCTGCTGCTTCTCAGCACCAGGGACCCAAGTTCGATTCTAGCCTCGGGCAATTGTCTGTGTGGAGTTTGCACATTCTCCCAGTATCTGCGTGGGTTTCCTCCCTGCGCTCCGGTTTCTTCGCACAGCCCAAAGATGTGCAGGTTGGGTGAAATCGCCATGCTGAATTGCCCGTAGTGTTAGGTGCATTAATTAGGGTAAATGTAGTGGAACTTGGTGCGTTCATCTTCGAAGGGCTGGTGTGGACTTGTTGGGCAGAAGGGTCTGTTTCCACAATATAGGCAATATATGGATCTATCCTTGGTCCCTCCTGTATCTCATCTACATGCTGCCAGGAGGTGACATTGTTCAAAAGCACTGTGTTAGGTTTCACCCGTACACTGACAATGCCCAGCTATCTCTTCCCATCATCCCTTTCTATTTGTCCAATGTTACTCAGTTTTCAAACTGCTATCCATGCTCCCACTACTCGATTGGCTGCAATTTCTTCCAATGAAACATTGTAATGGTTAAACCCGTTGCCTTCATTTGTTATTACAAATACTTTTCCCTTACTGCTGACCCCGTCCCTCCCACTGGGAACTATCTGAGGCAGAACCACACTCTTCACAATACTGCTGTTATATGTGACCTCAAGGTGACTTTCTGATCAGATAGCCACACAGTCACAAACACAAGGAATTCCAATCTCTAAAACGTTGCTTGTGTCTCCTTCACCCCAGCTCAATTGCTTACCCATGTTGGTATTGCCTTAAAATTGCCGAATCTGAAATAGTACCTTTGATTCCGTCATTGACCCAGAATATGTTAACTTTCTGTGTTTGCTTCACAATTACCTCCTGGTCCCTTTGTGGTTCAGCTTTCTATAGTTCCATCATTTAAATAGCCCTCTTCATTTATTTTCTCCTCCAAAATGACCAACTTCCCATTTTCTCAAATTATACCTCATCTGACAACTTGTCCCCTTCTCTTCGCAATCCTCTTAGAACTTTACAGTTATGCATTTTCTGACAGATTCCACCCATCCCAATTCTTCTAAACGTTTACTGGGAGACCTGGGCAGTGGGAAGCATGCACAGTTGCTATCCTTTTAGTGATAATCTATGGGATAAAAGGGAGGAGCTTGCTGCCCGTTGGTCTGAGTAGAGAAAACTTGCCCTGAAGCTGCATGAGCCTTTCACACCCCATTTCTTATCGATGAGGCACAGCAGCAGCACAGAAGGAAAGAAAATGAAGCAAATCCTGCTCTCCACATCTCACTGACTCTTGGAACATTCTGTCCCATGTGTCAAATATCTGCCCTGTTTAGTCACATGAAGTCCCAAGGTGTAAACTCATAGAAACCCACATAGATTTCCCGCTGAACCTACTGGTAATGTGTCCAGTCATCCTGAACCAGCAGGAGGGGATGGTGCTAGTTTCTAACCTGAACTGACAGTGACAGATTTTATAATCTTGTATTACAGGATATTACAGGTGGGCAATCAGATAGTAATCTCAGTAACTCTAACGCCAAACTCTGACAGAATTACTCAATTCATCAGGACCTGGATATTCACATTGTGTGTGGGTATTGTGTTCCAGCTCAATCCCATTTGCTGCATAAATGTTCTCCTTTGAATCACCCCATTCTCTCAATAGATCTCCCCAAACCTTCAATGTTTCCTGTAATCCTTGTATAATGAGCTGATGGGTTTGTCATTATAACGGGTAACTTTTCTAAACGCCTCTGCCACAGCCTCCCTCAATTTCCTTTGGTACAAAGAGAACAATCTCAGTTTCCCCAAACCCCTGATTCCCCAATGTCTGTTTGCTGTCTGTAAGGTACACATCAGGATTTTGTTGGAACAGTGTCCACTTGCCTGCATCAATGCAGCCCCCAACAATATTAAAGAACGTGAACATCCTCCAGCACAAGGCACTGTGCCTGAGTGGAGTCCCATCCACCCCCGAGGCACAGTGGCATCACTGTGTAAAAGGTAAAGTCAGCATTGTCTTACCAGACCATCGGGCTGCCCTCTCATTAGGGAGAAATGTCTGGTCGTGGTTTAACTTGAAGGTTAATACAACTCAGGCAAGGGGAGAGGTTGAGAAGGAGAGCCCATCTATTGTAGATCGATATTCTGTATGTATCAGCAACACCTATATCATACGAATGAATAATGTAAAAGAATACCCAAAACACGCTACTAAAATCCCCCATTCCTTGAACCATCCTGTTAAATCTCCTGTGCCCCCTCTCAGGGACCCTGTCATCGTTCCCAATGTGTGGGCGATCTCTGGTTTGCACAGACCCAGCTGCTCTGTGTTTATGTGGGTGATATCATCATCAAGCAACAGTTGCACTAAACCTCACTGTCTGTAAGTGTGGGAGACACAGAATTTCCAATAGCATTTAAGATATATTTAGGTGCACGCTTGCAATGCCAAGACAGGTAATGCAAAGGACCAAGTATTAGAAAATGAATTAGGTGAGTTCAGGTGTAATGTTCATTACTGTCACACACTCAACGGACCCCAGAGCCTCTTTTTCTGTGCTGTAAACCTTTTGGCACTTAATATAGGGATGTGACAGTCCGCCATTGAAACCAGGTCAGAAAAGGTGATATTAGAACAAAATACACATGATTGATCAACGTTTTGGGGAGGAAAGTGAGACGGAGAGGTTAAGGAGGAAACTCTGGAGCTTGGCGCAGGAATTTGAAAGGACCTTCATCAAGTGAGAAATAAAAATGGGGTATCCTGAAGACTGGAATCAAAGAAAGGCACATGTATCAGGGCTTTGAGAAACTGGATAGGATAAGCGTTAGGGAATTCTGAGGCTAGAGAGGAATTATTAGAGATAAAGAAGAGTCGTGAGGCTGGATAAGGTGACAGTGATAGGGAGAGCTGTGAAGATGATGGAATGTAGAGACAGGAAGAATTATAGTCGTAATGTTACATAGCACGGAAACAGACCCTGTGCTCCAACCAATCCATGTCAGCCATAATTTCAAACTGAGCTAATCTCACCTGCCTCCCCTTGGTCTACATGCATCCAAACATTTGCTATTAGGGACCTGTCCAGTGACTTTCTTGTAGAAACCCTACAGTGTGGAAACTTGCCATTTGCCCAACAAACCCACCCAGACTCATTTTCCTACGATTACCCGACACTAATGCACACAACATACACATTTCTGAATGGTGTGGGCAATTTAGCATGGCCAGTTTACTAGTGGGAGGAAACGCACACCGACACATGGAGAAGTGCAAAGGTCCACACGGACAGTCGCTGGAGGCTGGAAGTCAGCCCGAATCCCTGGTGCTATGAGCCAACGAGCTCCACAGCAGTTGTAATTGTATTCATAGCTACCACTCGTCTGGAAGATCATTCAACACATGAACCAACTCAGTGAAAAAAAATCTCTGATGTCTTTTTAAAACCTTTTGTCCCCTGACCTGGAACATAATGCAGCCCACTCTTGAATTGCACCCCCTCCTGGAAAGGGCACCTGATATTCACATTACCTAGACTCTTCATTTTTTTTAATAGACCTCTAATAAGGTAACCTCACAATTTCCTACACTCCAGTGAAAATAAGTCCTAGCCTCTCCTTATAACTGAAACCATCCATTGCCATCACCATCCTGGTAAATCTCTTCTGAGCACGCTCCAATTTAATAATACCCTTCATATAACAGCACAACTAGATCTGAGCCCAGAATTCCAGAAGATGCCTCCTCAACATCTTGTACAGCCTAAACAAAGCGCCCCAACTCCGATACTCAAAGGTCTCAGCAATGAAGGCAAATGTGCTAAACACCTTCTTAACCACCCTGTCTGCATATGACACAAATTTCAAAGACCTGCACCACTAGGTCACTTTGTTCTATATCACTTCTCAAGTCCTGACTTTTAATGAGTCTAAGTCCTGCCCTTGCATGTTTTATGAAAATGTATTCAAAGTTTGTGAGAAAATGTATCATCTTGCTTTTTTTTCAGATTAAACTCCATCTGCCACTCCTCAGCCATTCACTCAATTTTTTCAATTCCCTTTGGAAACATACATAACCTTTGTTGTTTTCCACTTTAACACCAGTTTATTTGTCAATCACAAACTTACAAACCAAACTTTGCATATTCTCATCGAAATCAGTCATATGAATGGCAAATAAAGATGACCCAGCACTGATCCCTGGGAAACACCGCTGGTCACAAGCCTTCAGTCTGAAAAAACAAACCTGCACTATACTCTCTCGCCCACTGTTTCAATGCTATCACTAATTATACAATATATCTTCAGATACATGTAAATCCTATGCTTCAGAATTACCTGCAGCAACTTACCCATCACTGAAGTCAGACTCGCAGGCCTGTCATTCCCAAGCTTCTCCTTCACAGACAAAGGTACAACATTAGCCACTCTCCAGTCATCAGAAACCTCACCCGTCATTACTGATTATACAAATATTTCCACAAGGAGCCCACGATTTCGTCACACCCAAAGTGTTCCCCCGCTCTCACTTCAGTTACTTGCCCTGTCTTATTAACCGAGAAAAAAAAATCAAGTTTTGCTCATTCTCATACGAACATTTACTTTTAGATAAAGAAAATGTTCTTAAACTCATTTAACAAATCCGTCACCAACGAAATCTTTCAAACTATGGTAGTCCCAGTCAATGTTCGGAAAATTTAATTCCCTACTATTACAACTTTCTTATTCTGCCATATATATGAGATCTCTCTGCACATTATTCCGCAAGTTCTCTCTGATTACTTCAGCGTCCATAGTGCTGTCGAACGAGGTGACTTCGTTGTTTATTTGAAAAGATCTGTCAGCACATCTTTTCAAAAAAAGGTGTTCTCCCCAATTTCAGTTTTTCTTGTGTATATTCATCCTGAGGATGTGCGTATCACTGACCAGGCCAGCATTCATTGCCCATCCCTAATTACTCAGAGGGCAGTGTGAGTCAACCACATTGCTCTGGGTCTGGAGTCATGTGTCGGCCAGACCAGGTAAGGATGGTAGCTTCCTTGCCTAAAGGACACTGTGAACCAGATGTTTTTTTCCTAACACTTGACAATGGTTTCATGGCCATCATGAGAGATTTCATTCAAGATTTTATTGAAGTCAATTGCCACCTTTGCCATGCTGGGATTTAAGTCCAGGTCCCCAGAATATTTCCTGGGTCTCCAGATTACTACTCCAGTGACAATACCTCATCAGAGATCATTCCCCTTATAGTGAGGTTAAAAAATGAAAGCTCTCCTTCTATGCTTATAATTTGAGGAAATGAATTGTGACATCAAGACTTATTGAAAATAAACCAGACTAAGATTTATCTTTTAAGAGACTGAAACACACTGAGCTGTTCCCCAGCTGTGAGTCATTCGAGAGTGAATTCTTCAAAAGGCTAGCTGGCAGAAATCTGTTTGGGGAAAACAAATTATGCTTCTTTCAGTATTTTTTTTAAAATCACAAAATAAATGAAGAAAAAATGATTTTTAAAAAAAACTTACACCATGGACATGTAATTTCTGAGGCTGGAGGGGGATTACCGAGATAGCTTTGTCCGGAGGCTTACACAAGATGTTAAATAGCATGGTGTTGACATGTCTGAATATGAACCTTCCATTTCAGCGAGCAAACCTACATCCAGAACTTCTACCTCAGCTACCAATCTTCTCAAAACTCGACAGGGAGGTTTGTGAGGCTGGAGGCAAATCCCAGTGAATAACACGGAGCAGTGAACTCTCCCAGCTGACTGGCTGTGAAGTTATAAACCTCGCTGAAAATTGAGCGGGCCATGAAGAGAAACAAACAGTGACATGTCACAGCTGCCCTCGGAGAGATTTCACTCTGGAATGACTCACAGCTGGGGATCAGCTCAGTGGGTTTCAGTCTATTAAAAGATAAATCGTTGTCGGTTTTATTTTCGTAAATCTACAATTGTGAGTAAGGTGAGGGCTTCATGTTAATATGTCTTACAGCCTCTTTATTAATATTGGAAAATATGAAATATAGGTATTAAGTTATGCGAGGGCAGTATTTTGTAGAGCAGTTAGATTGTACCTTTTTCTGGGTCTCTAAAATGTTCAGTGGCAGAGATAACCATTCTTTGAGTGATGTGCCCTTCCTGTCAGGTGTGGGAGATTAGTGAGAATTTCAATGATCCTGATGATGATGTCTGCACTAAGTGTGGTTGCAAATCCTATCGATCGTATAGATCGGTTGGAGCGACAGTTAAATGCAGTGAGGAATTCACAGGAGCAAGGAAGAGGGATCGGTGGTAGTTTCAGGCAGAAAAGCTGCTAATACAGTCAGGTAGATGGGTTACCTCCAGGAAAGATAGGAGAGGGAGGCAGGTAGTGCAGGAGTCTCCTCTCTATATTCCACTCTCAAACAAGTATACTGCGTTGGAAAATGTAGGGTGTCATAGAAATTCAGGGGAATGTAACAGTTGCAACCAAGTTACTGGTTTTGAGACCGGTTCTAACGTAATGTGAGGTATATCCTGTTCCACGCGATCGATGGTGATAGGGGACTCTCTAGCTAGGGGCAAATACAACAGTATTTGCAGCTGATAGTGAGACATCAGAATGGGGTGAAACCTCCCTGCTGCCAGGGTCAAGGATGTCTCAGAGGGTGCAGAATATTCTGAAAGGGGAGAATAACCCTGTGAGGGAAGCCGTTGTACATTGGTACCAATGACATAGTAATAGAAAAGGATGAGATCCTGATGAGAGAAGACGGGAAATTAGGCTGGAGGGTAAAAGGTAGGTCCTCGAAGTTATGAATATCTGGTGTGCTCTCGGTGCCACATGCTCGTGAGAGTAAGAATAGCAGCATAGAGCAGGTAAATGCGTGGCGAAGGATCTGGTGTAGGGGAGGAGGATCCACATTTTGGGTCATTGGATCTCTTGTTGGATAATATTGATCTACATGAGAAGGATGGATCTTACCTGCACTGGAAGGGAAGATTTGTTAGTGCAATCGGGAGGCATTAAACCAATGAGGTGGTGGGCGATAAACCCAAAGTGAGTGTGAGAAAAGAGCTAAGTCTGAGATTGGTCCAGTTCAGAAGTTAAACAGTCAAGGCAGGCAAGGGCAAGGTACAGAATGAGGTCGGAATGAGCAATTACACTGCATTTACTTCAATGCAAGAGGCCGATAGGTCAGGCAGATGACCTCAGTGTATGGTTTTGAACATCGCACTGGGATGTTATAGCCATGACAGAGGCACCACTCAGGGACGGATAGATTATCAGCTTAATGTTCTAGGGTATAAATGCTATAGCAAGGATAGAAAGGGGGCAACAGAGCTGGGGGATGGTGTTTTTGATTAGGGATAACATTAGGGCTTCAGGAGGGTATTCCTGGGAGTATATTAAGGGAACTGAGAAATTAGGCATTAATGATCACATTATTTGGATTGTACTATCGACAACCCCCTCCATCCCGCCCAGCGTTCCCCAACAATCAGCGGGGAATTGAGAAGCAAATTTCCCAGGAGATCACTGTTCTCTGTAAGAATAGTATGGTTGTAAACAATACTTGACATTTTTTTCTTTGTTCATTCACAGGATGAGGGTGTCACTAGCTGGTCCCGGGGACAGTTAAGAGTCAACCACATTGCTGTGGGTCTGGAGTCAACTGTAGGCCAGACCAGGTAAGGATGGCAGATTCCTTTCCTAAAGGACATTAGTGATCCAGGTGGGTTTTTCCAATAATTGACAATGGATTCATTATCGTTACTAGATTCCTAATTCCAGATTTTTGTTGAATTCACATTCCACTATCTGCCGAAACTGGATTCAAACCCAGGTCACCCAATGGTTATCTGGGTCTCTTGATTAACTGACTAGGGATAATATCACGAGGCCATCACCGCCTCTTCTCTTGGGAAATAAGGCAAGGTAAGTGACTCAGGTATCAGTAGGGCAGCACATCAACATCAAAGATCCCACAGTATTGTGGCTCAGTGGTTAGTACTGCTCCCTGGTTTTGATACCAGCCTCAGGGGATTGTTTGTGCGGAATTTTTACATTCTCCCAGTGCCTGCATGGGTTTCCTCCCACAATCCAAAGATGTGCATATTCGCTGTATTACCCATGCTAATTTGACCATGGTATCCAGATACAGTAGATGAGGTGTTTGGATGTGCAAGAAAATCTCTACCCGGTGTGAAAAGATCCTTTGGGGCATTGGCAGAGGTGAGGTGGGGAGGTGTGGGTCTACATTTTACATCTCCCTGGGCAGTAAGGGAAGGTGAAGGGTTAGTTGTTGGGGTGCGTAGACCTAACGAGGGCATCACGGAAGGAAATGGTTTCTGCAAAACACAGATAGGCCTGGGGAGGGAAATATATCCCTGATGGAGGGGTCTGACTGTCGGTAGTGGAAATGGCCGAGATTAATGTGCTGTATCTGGAGATTAGTGGGGTGGAAGGTGAGGACCTGGAGATTATATTCTGATTGTTGTTGGGGGGGATGGTATAAAGGCGGAGGTGTGGGAAGTGGAAGTTATGCATTGGAAGGCATTGCTGATCAAGTGTGAGGCAAATTGCGGTCCTTGCAATAGGAAATCTTTCTGGGATGTCGTGGAGTGCAGTTACTTCTCCTGGAAGCAGATATAGCAGAGGCGGAGGAATTGCGGGTACATGATCATGTATTTTCAGGAGTATACTCAAGGGAAATCAGGAGTGCAGAAAGGGAACATGACATAGCTTCAGGAAATGTTTTAAGGAGAATACAAAGAAATTCTACAACTACATCACAGATAAAAGAATAACCAGACTGAGAATAGGACCCTTTGTGGAACAACAGGAGGTGGGAGAGATACTATACTATTCTAGTACTTCATTGTCTTTTTTTTACTGGAGAAGGATATGGAAACTAGCGAGATTGGAGAAATAATCAGTGATAATTTGAAAAGTAGCCATGTTACAGTGGAGGTGGTACTGGATGGCTCAAATCGCATCAAGATGGATAAATCCCTGCGACCTGATCATGTGTATTCCAGCAATTTGTGGCAAGTTAGGGAAGTGATGGCAGTGCCTCTCCATGAGGTATTTATATCATCGTTTGTGGCAGATGAAGTACAGGAAGACGGGTGCAGTTATTTCAAAAGCTAATAAGGAAACGCGAGGGAACAAGAGAACAGTCCGCCTAAAGTCAGTGGCAGGCAACTTGTTTGAAGGGCTTCTGAGGGACAGGATACACATGCATAAGGAAAGGCAAGGAATGATTAGGGATGGTCAACATAGCGTTGTGCATGGGAAAATGTCTCTCTCGAACTTGGTTGTAGAAGTGATAGGTAGGTTGATGAAGACAGACTGTGGACGTTGTCTATAAGGGCACTGAACAAGATTCCACAAAACAGACTAGTCAGCAAGGCTAGATAACATGGAATGCAGGGAGAACTAGCCACAAAACTGGCTTGTCGCTAGGAGACAGAGGGTAGTGATGGAGGGTTGATTTCTGGACTGGAAGACCGTGAGAAGCAGCGTGCTGCCGGGATCGATATTTTGATACTTAAATAAATGACTTGGATGTGAATATATGAGGTAGGTTTACATAAAACAACAAAATTGTAGGTGTAATGGACAGTAAAGAATGTTAGTTCAGAATACAACAGGATCTTGATCAGATGGGCCATTGGAGTGAGGAATGGCAGACGGAGTTCAATTTAGACAAATGCGAGCTGCTACATTTTGGAAAAGAAAATCAGGGCAGAACTTTATGCACTTAATGGGAAGGTCCTGGGGATTGTTGCTGAACAAAGAGACCTTGGAGTGTAGGTTCATTGTTCCTTGAAAGCAAAGTCACAGGTAGACAGGGTAGTGAAGGTAGGGTTTGGAATGCTTATATTTATTGGTCAATACATTGAGTACTGAATCTGTGATAACATATTGTGACTGGACAGGAAATTGATTAAGCCATTTCTGGAGCTCTGTTTACATTTCTAATTTCCCTGTTCTGGGAAGGATGTTGCGAAACTTGAAATGGTTCAGGAAAGATTTACGAAGGGCTTGCTATGATTGGAAGATTTGGGCGACAGGGAGAGGCTGAATAGCCTGGGGCTATTTTCACTGGAGAGTCAAGGATTGAGAGGTGATTTTTGGGCGATTTCTAAAAATTGGGTGAGTCCAAAACAAGACCAAGTTAGTTTAAGTTGAGAGATTAAAGATTTAAAAGTTATCTAAGGAGCAACGTTTTATGCCTAGTGTGGTGTGTGGTAGGCATGAGCTGCCAGATGCAGTAATGGAGGCTGATACGTTTACGAATTAAAAATCATCTGATTGGGTACATGAATGGGAAGGGTTTTGAGGAATTCAGACAAATAGCTGGCGAGTAGGACTCCGTTAGTTTAGGATTCCTAGTTGGCATGGACGAATTGGACCATTGTTTCTGTGTTGCGCAACTCAGCATAGATAACTCTCCTTGGTTCTGACGAGGTTAAGCAGTGATTTCGATCAGGTGTAGATTTGTTTCCAAGATATTTAATTTGAAGAGAGAGGGGATTTTTTTTTAACAATGTCACAATTTTAGCAACTACTTTAACTTAATTGGCAAATAATGAGGTGAATATGTGACCTATTCGTTACTCAGTACTTTTGGATCATCTGCAACAGTCTGAACAGCAGGTGGACACAGATTCAACAGTTATTCTCAAACAGATTTGCAATTTTACTTTTTAAGGAAATTCATGGGAGATTGTGGGCAAATGTGAGGGGAATTTGGGACAGATTTGCAGCAGCTGCAGAGGGAGAGAGTACAGTCCCATTGGGCTGAATAGCCCCAGGCCCTGTGCTCTGTGATACTGCACAATTCACTGTGAATGATGAAGCTTATCCCATGGCAGAGAGAGGTAGGAGCCCTCCACTCTTATCACAATGGGACCCAGCTGATTGATGTCAGCTCACCGACCAATAGGAGTTGGGTTGTTGTGGTCCATCAGCCAATGGGAATGATTAAGAGGCGTGGCCAGCAAGACGACACATGACCATGAGCTGTGCAGGGACAGGGGTAGGGTCAGTGTGAGGGGAGATGTCTGTGAGCGGGAGAGACAGGATAGACTGGGAGAGAGGTTGCTAGACCTGAATTACAAACTCATGGTAAATTAAAACCAAAAGAACTGTGGATGCTGTAAATCAGAAACAACAACAGGAGGCTCGTGAAAATGTCAGCAAGCCAAGGAGCATCTGTGAAGAGAAATCAGTAAAAGTTTCAGATCCGATGTCTCTTCCTCAGAACTGAATTTACCGAGAAACAAAAGTCAGTTTATATGCAAAAGGTAGTGTGGGGAGAGGATGTAAGGAGTAAAGGATGGGTGGGGATAGAGCAAGAAGAACAGTTGGATAAAGGAGTAGATATCTATCTGGCTGGGAGGGTGAATAGCTGTTAGTGGAGACGGTTAGTGGCTAACCATAGGTAGTGTGTAATAACAAGCTGTGAGAAGAAGGTCCGGTTTGTGTGGTAGGGGGGCTAGGACATGAGATTGTTAACCTATGGTTAGCCACTAACTGTCTCCATTGTAAGCTGCTCCACACTTTCATCACTGTACAATTGGACATGCCGAGGACACAAGCCTCTGCAATATCCTCCCTAAGACTGTCTCTCCTCCTTCAATTTGTATCTTAAAAAAGCTCGGTTTAATCAACGGGTCCATCATTCGTGAAGCACATTAGGAGATTTGTCAATGTGAAAGGCTCCATACAACGGAGGTAGTTGTTGTGATTTCTGACATTGTGAGAAACAGGAATGAACCCTCTCTCTCGGACCTGATGAACAGCAGCAAAAGCAGAGAATGGCCCTCGGGTGATTGATGTCAGTGCAGGCCAAGAGGGGGCAGAGGGAAGGACTGGAGGACCAGGCAATTCCAGTTTGTCCTCCAACCAGTCAGAGTGAACATAGAACATAGAAAAATACAGCGCAGTACAGGCCCTTCGGCTCACGATGTGGCACTGACCGAAGCCTACCTAACCTACACTAGCCCAATAAACTCCATATGCTTATCCAATGTCCGCTTGAATGCCCATAAAGAGGGAGAGTCCACCACTGATACTGGCAGGGCATTCCATGAACTCACAGCACGCTGAGTAAAGAATCTACCCCTAACATCTGTCCTAAACCAACCTCCCCTTAATTTAAAGCTGTGTCCCCTAGTAACAGCTGACTCCATACGCGGTAAAAGGTTCTCACTGACAACCCTATCTAAACCCCTAATCATCTTGTACACCTCTACCAAATCTCCCCTAAACCTTCTTTTCTCCAATTAGAACAGCCCCAAGTGCCTCAGTCTTTCCTCATACGATCTTTCTACAATGCCAGGCAATGCAACCGCAGGAAATGTAAAACTTGCGCACACATCTCCACACTCACTTCCCTCCAAGGCCCCAAGGGATCCTTCCATATCCGCCACAAGTTCACCTGTACCTCCACACACATCATCTATTGCATCCGCTGCACCCGATGTGGCCTCCTCTATATTGGTGAGACAGGCCGCTTACTTGCGGAACGCTTCAGAGAACATCTCCGGGCCGCCCGAACCAACCAACCCAATCACCCCGTGGCTCAACATTTTAACTCTCCCTCCCACTCCACCGAGGACATGCAGGTCCTTGGACTCCTCCACCGGCAGAACACAACAACACGACGGCTGGAGGAGGAGCGCCTCATCTTCCGCCTGGGAACCCTCCAACCACAAGGTATGAATTCAGATTTCTCCAGTTTCCTCATTTCCCCTCCCCCACCTTGTCTCAGTCGGTTCTCTCAACTCAGCACCGCCCTCCTAATCTGCAATCCTCTTCCTGACCTCTCCGCCCCCACCCCACTCCGGCCTATCACCCTCACCTTGACCTCCTTCCACCTATCCCACCTCCATCGCCCCTCCCTCTAGCCCCTCCTCCCTCCCTTTTATCTTAGCCTGCTTGGCTCTCTCTCTTATTCCTGATGAAGGGCTTATGCTCGAAACGTCGAATTCTCTATTCCTGAGATGCTGCCTGGCCTGCTGTGCTTTGACCAGCAACACATTTGCAGCAACATCTTGGTAAACCTCTTCTGCACCCGTTCCAGTGCCTCCATATCGTTCCTATAGTATGGCGACCAACACTGCACACAATACTCCAGATGCGGTCGCACCAGAATCTTCTATATCTGCAACATGACCTCAGGACTCCGGAACTGAATTCCTCTACGAATAAAAGTCAGTACTATATGCTTTCTTCACAGCACTATTTACCTGGGTGGCAACTTTCAGAGATCTGTGTACATGGACACCAAGATCCCTCTGCTTATCCACACTACCAAGTCGGCTACCATTAGCCCAGTAATCCATCTTCTTGTTACTCCTACCAAAGTGAATGACTTCACAATTAGCTACATTGAACTCTATTTGCCACCTTTCTGCCCAGCTCTGCAACTTATCTATATCCCGCTGTAACCTGCCACATCTTTCTTCGCTGTCCACAGCTCCACCGACTTTCGTATCATCCCCAAACTTGCTCACCCAGCCTTCAAGCCCCTCCTCCAGGTCATTTATAAAAATGACAAACAGCAATGGTCCCAAAACCGATCCTTGTGGAACACCGCTAGTAACTGCACTCCAAGATGAACCTTTACCATCAACTACTACCCTCTGTCTCCTTCCAGCCAGCCAATTCCTAATCCAAACCTCTAACGCACCCTCAATGCCATACCTCCGTAATTTTTGCAGTAGCCTACCATGGGGTACCTTATCGAACGCTTTGCTAAAATCCATATATACCACATTTACTGCTTTACCGTCGTCCAATTCCTTGGTCACCTTCTCAATGAACTCAATAAGGTTTGTGAAGCACGACCTGCCCTTCACAAAACCATGCTGACTATCCTTGATCACATTATTTCTATCCAGATGTTCATAAATCCTATCCCTTACAAATCTCTCTAAGACTTTGCCCAAAACAGAAGTGAGACTCACTGGCCTATAGTTATTAGGGCTGTCCCTACTCCTCCTTTTGAACAAGGGGACCACACTCGCTATCCTCCAGTCTTCTGGCACTCTTCCTGTAAACAACGACGACATAATAATCAAGGTCAATGGCTCCTCTATCTCCTCCCTAGCTTCCCAGACGATCCTAGGATAAATGCCATCAGGCCCAGGGGACTTATCTATTTTCTCCCTTTCCAGTATACCCCGGACCTCATCCCTACATACCTCAAAGCCATTCATTCTAATCACTTGTGACTCAATATTCACATCAGCAACAATGTCCTGTTCCTGAGTGAATACTGACGAAAAGTATTGATTTAGTGTCACTCCAATCTCCTCCGCCTCCACGCGCAACTTCCCACTACTATCCTTGACTGGACCGGTACCTGCCCTAGTCATCCTTTTATTCCTGGCATACCTATAGAAAGCCTTAGGGTTTTCCCTAATACTACCAACCAAGGACTTTCCATGTCCCCTTATCGCTGCTCTTAGCTCTCTCGTTAGATCCTTCCTGGCTACCTTATAACTCTCAATCGCCCCAATTGAACCTTCACGCCTCATCTTTACATAGGCCGCCCTCTTCCCATTTACAAGGGATTCCAATTCCTTATTAAACCACGGCTCCCTCACAAGACCATTTCCTCCCTGCCTGACTGGTACATACTTGTCAAGGACAACCAATAGCTGCTCCTTGAACAAGCTCCACATATCATTTGTGTCCTTCCCTTGAAGCCTATTTTTCCAATCCACACATCCTAAGTCATGCCTCACCGCATCATAGTTTCCCTGCCCCCAGCTATAACTCCTGCCCTGCAGTGCACACTTATCCGTCTCCATCACTAGAGTAAAAATCACCGAGTTGTGGTCACCTACCTCCAAGCCTAACACCTGGCCTGGTTCATTACCTAGAATCAAATCCAGTATGGCCTCACCTCTTGTTGGTCTGTCTATATATTGAGTCAGGAAACCCTTCTGCACACATTGGACAAACACCGACCCATTTAACAAACTCGAGCAATAGCTTTCCCAGTCAATATGTGGGAAGTAAAAGTCCCCCATAACAACCACCTTACTACTTTCATTCTTCTCCTGAATCATCCTTGCAATACTCTCCTCTGCGTCTCTCGGACTATTAGGAGGCCTGTAGAAAACTCCTAACTGGGTGATCTCACATTTCCTATTTCTAACCTCAGCCCAAACTACCTCAGATGGCAAGTCTTCCTCCATCGTGCTTTCCACCGCTGTATTACTATCCTTGACAAGCAATGCCACACCTCCCCCTCTTATACTCCCACCTCTGACTCTACTAAAACATTTAAACCCTGGAACCTGCAATAGCCATTCCTGTCCCTGCTCTACCCACGTCTCTGTAACGGCCACAACATCGAAGTACCAGGTACCAACCCACGCTGCAAGTTCACCTACCTTAGTTCTTCTACTTCTGGCATTGAAGTATACACATTTCAAGCAACCTTCCTGTTTACCGGCACCCTACTTCGAGATCGATGCCTTGTTCCTAACCTCCCTACACTCAAGGTCCTGTACCCTAAAGCTCCAGTCCAGGTTCCCATGCCCCTGCAGAGTTAGTTTAAACCCTCCCAAAGAGCACTAGCAAACCTCCCCCCAAGGATGCTGGTGCCCCTCAGGTTCAGGTGGAGACCATCCTGTTTATAGAGGTCCCCACCTTCCCCAGAAAGAACCCCAGGTGTCCAGAAACCGGAATTTCCCCCTCCTGCACCATTCCTGTAGCCACGCATTTAACTGTTCTCTCTCCCTATTCCACGACTCTCTATCACGTGGCACGGGTAACAAACCAGACACAACAACTCTGTTCGTTCTAGCTCTGAGCTTCCAACCTAGCTCCCTGAAAGCCTGCCTAACATCCTCACCCCTCTTCCTAACTATTTCGTTGGTGCAAACGTGGACCACGACCTGGGGCTGCTCCCCCTTCCCCTTAAGGACCCGGTAAACACGAGAAATTGGAGGAGATTAGAGATAGGGAGCGTTCTGGGGCTGCAGAGGAATTACAGGAAGAAGGAAAAGTTGAGGTTCGATGAGGTGACAGTGATTGGGAGAGTTGGGAGGATGGAGAAATTCACAGAGATAGTGAGCATTAGAGTCATGATGTTATACAGCAAGGAAACAGATCCTGTGGTCTAATCGATCCATTTCGACCATAGTTCCAAACTTAATTAACCGCACCTACCTCTGCTTGGTCCACAGTCATCCAAGTATTTCCTACTTTTGTACTTGGATGAAAAATTTGTTGCTGGAAAAGCGCAGCAGGTCAGGCAGCATCCAAGAAACAGGAGAATCGATGTTTCGGGCATATGTCCTTCTTCAGGAATCCTGAAAAAGGGCTTATGTCAGAAACGTCGATGTCTCATGCTCCTTGGATGCTGCCTGACCTGCTGCGCCTTTCCAGCAATGCATTTTTCAGCTCTGATCTCGAGCATCTGCAGTCGTCACGTTCTCCTATTTATGTACTTATCCAAATGTCTTTCAAATATTATAATTGTATTCACAGCTACCACTTCCTCTGGAAGTTAATTCCACACGGATAAAAAATAAAACATCCCTAATGTCTTCTTTCAAACCTTTCTCATCTCTACTCAAAATTATGCGATCAAGTCTTTAATTCCCGTCTCCCCAGGTCATTCATCTATCTACACTCTTCATGAATTTATAAATCTCTAATCAGGTCACCCCTCAATTTCCTACTCTGCAGTTAAAAATGTCCCTGCCTCTCCATATTACACAATCCTTCCATTCCAATCACCATCCTGGCAAATCTCATCTGAACCTGCTCCAATTTAATAATATTCTTCCTGTATCAAAACAATCAGAACTGAGCACAGTATTCCAGAAGAGGCCTCATTAACACCCTGCACAACCTCAACAAAGCGACTCCCTCTACTCAAAGGTCTAAACAATGAAGTCAAGTGTGCCAAAAACCTTCTGAACCATCCCGCCTACATATGACACGGGCTTAAAAAAAATGAACCCTCGGTCTCTTCCATATCACTACTCGAGGCCCTACTTTTAATTACTGTAAGTCCTGCCCTCGTTGGCTTTATCAAGATGTAATATTTATCCCAATCCAAAAATCCGAACAAACTCTTTGAGAATAAAGACAGAATGTGTATACTTAAGAGAGAAATCAGGAGTGCAAAAAGGTTTCAGGAGATAGCTTTGGCAAGTAGGGTTAAGGATAATCCAAAGCACTTTTACAAATACGTTCAGAACAGAAGGCTATCCAGAGAGAGAATATGGCAACTCAAACATCAGCAAGGCAGCCTATGTGTGGAGCTGCAGGCGATGGAGGAGATACTAAACGAATACTTTGAAATCGTGTTTACTGTGGAGAAGGACATGAGAGATATCGAATGTGGGGAAATAAATCTTGAAAATGTCGATCTTACAGACGAGGTGGTGCTGGATGATTGATTATGGAGCTGGTGCAGGGGAGAATGATTCACATTTTTGGGTCATTGTAATCTCCTCTGTGGTAGAGTTGACCTGTATAAGGATGGATTGTCCCTGAATTTGAAAGTGTCCAATATCTAGGCAGGAAGACTTGCCAGTGATACGCGGGAGGCATTAAACTAGTGAGGGAGTCGTGGGTCTTCCCAAATTGATAGTGATAAAAGACGTAAATCTGAGGCTTGTACAGTTCAGAAGTCAAGTAGTCAAGGCAGGCAAGCTCAAGGCACAGAACGAGGTAGGACTGAGCAAATAGGCTGCATTTATTTCAATGCAAGAGGCCTGACAGGGAAGGCAGATGGCTTACGGTATGGTTTTGATCATGGCACTGAGATATAATGGGTACTACAGAAACGTGGCTCAGGGATGGATATGACTGACAGCTTAATGTTCCAGTGTGTAGATGATACAGAAAGGATAGCAAGGAGGACAAGAGAGGAGGGGGATTGGAATTTTTGATTCGGGATAACATTATGGTTGTGCTTTGGGAGGATATTCCTGGGAGTAGAGTCAGTGAATTTATTTGGGTGGAAGTGAGATAAGAGAGGGATGATCACCTTATTGGGGTTGTCTGCGTGGGTTTCGTCCAGGTGCTCTGGTTTCCTCCCATTGTCCAAAGATGTGAAGTTTGGGTGAATTATGCAGGTTGAATTGCCCACAGTGTTCAGGGATGTGCAGGATGGGTGGATTATCCAGGTTGAATTGCCCATCGTGTTCAGTGATGTGCATGGGTGGATTATCCAGGCTGAATTGCCCATCGTGTTCAGTGATGTGTACGTTGGTTGGATTATCCAAGCTTAATTGCCTACAGTGTTCAGGGATGTGCATGTTGGATAGATTATCCTGGCTGAATTGCCCATAGTGTTCAGGGATGTGCATGTTGGATAGATTATTCTGGATGAATTGCCCATAGCGTTCAGTGATGTGCAGGTTAGGTGGATTATCCAGGCTGAATTGTCCATAGCATTCAGGAATGTGCGGGTTAGATGGATTATTCAGGCTGAATTGCCCAGTGTTCAGGGTTGTGCCGGTTAGGCGGATTATCCAGGCTGAATTACCCATCGTGTTCAGGGATGTGCAGGTTAGGTGGATTGGCCATGGAAAATGCAATGTTACGGTGTAGGATAGGAGGCTCTGAGGGTCAATGTGGATGTGAATGGGCCGAATGGATTATCTGATGATTCTACTAGTTTTAAAATAGTTCTAGAAAAGAATAGACCAGATGTAAAAGTTGATCTTCTAAATTGTACTAAGGCCAATTTTAAAGGTACTAGACAAGAACTTTCAAAATTTGTTTGCCAGAGGCTATTCCTAGGTAAAGCGACGGCTGGGAAGTGGAAATGTAAGGAAGAGGAGTAGGCCATCTGGCCCCTCAAGCCTGCTCTGCCAATCAGTAAGATCATGGCTGATCTTTTCATGGCCTCAGCTCCACTTTCCTGCTCTCCGACCATAACCCTTAATTCCTTTCCTGTTCCCAAATCTACCGTTTTCCTTAAAGACATTCAAGATGATAGCCTAACTGCTTCACTCAGCAGGGAATTCCACAGATTCACAACCTTTTAGATGAAGAAGCTACTCCTGAACCCAGTCTTAAATCTGCTCTCTCTTATTTTGACGCTATGCTGTCTAGTTTCACCTGCCCCCAGTGGAAATAACCTCCCTGCTTCTATCTTATCTATTCTTTTCATAATTTTATTTTTCCTATCCAACCTCCCATTCTTCTAAATTCCAATGAGTATAGTCCCAGTCTACTCAATCTCTCCACAGACGCCAATCCTCTCAACTCCAGACACAAACTAGTGAAGCGCCTTCGCACTTCCTACCGTGTCAGTCCATCCTTCCTGAAGTAAGGAGGCTAAACCTGAACACACCAATACGTCAAGTGTGGCCTTACCAGCACCCCATAGAGCTGCAGCATAACCATCCCACGAGAAATGAAGGACAATGTTCTGTTCACTGCCTTAATTACCTGCTGTACCTGCAAACCAACTTCCTGTGATTCATGCAGAAGGACACCCAGCTCCCTCTGCACAGCAGCATGCGGCAAGTTTTCACCATTTCATCATCCAGTTCGCTGTTCGACCGACGGAAATGGATGACCTCACATTTCCCAACATTGTACTGCATCTGTCAGATCCTGATCCACCCACGTAACCGGTCTGTGCTCCTGTGCAGACTGACAGTGGTCTCTGCACACATTGCTCTACCACTGATCTTAGTGTCAAATATTGAACTCTGACACACTACACTTGATCCTCAACTACAAAACATTTGTTTAAATTATAAACAGTTGTGGTGCCAACACTAACACAAACACAAATTTATCCCCATTCTTTATTTTTTGTTCATTAACCAAGTCTCTATCCATGCGAATACCTTGCCCATAATGCCGTGCACCTTTACCTTTTTCATCAGTCTTTTGTGTGGCAACTTGTAGATTACCATCCCCCACATCTCCCTTTTCCACGACACTCGTCATGTCCTCAAATAATTCCAGTAAATGTGTTAAACATGATCTGCCTTTCTTGAATCCGTGCAGCGTCTGCTCAATGGGACAGTTTGTACCCAGATATCTCACTACTACTTCGTTGAGAGATTCAAGCATTTTCCCCACTACAGGAGTTAAGCTAATGGGTCCGTTTTTTGAAATCTACGTTTGCAGCTTTCTAACATGTCAGAACCATCCCACAGTGCAGCACGTTTTAGTGAATTATCTCGAGCACGTTTGCTATTTCCGCCCGTCATCTCTTTTTGTCCTCTGGGATACGTTCTATCAGAGCCAGGAGACCCATCTACCTTTCGGCTGTTACCTTTCCCTCTTTACTGAGAATGATTGTTTCTCTGTCCTCATCTGCCATTGCCTCCATAGGCCTGCAACAATGAGGCAATGAGAGTATGGAGACAGTATCTTCCTGTTAAGGCCAAGGCTGGAAGGTGTAGGGAATGCTGCTACACTGAGGCTCTGGTCAAGAAAATGAAGGAGAGTTATGGCAAGTACAGACAGCTGGGTTTGAGTGAATCCCTCTTGGACTGAAAGGGCAGTAGGAATATACTCTCGGGAAACCAGGAGGACAAAAAGGGCACATGAGATCGCTTTGGCAAATAGGTTCAAGGGGAATCCAGAGACTCTGCACATATGCTCAGGACAAATGAGTGACCAGTTGTAGAATAGCGATACTCAAAGATCAACAAGATCAACAAGGCGGCACGGTGGCACAGTGGAGGCGGCACGGTGGCACAGTGGAGGCGGCACGGTGGCACAGTGGAGGCGGCACGGTGGCACAGTGGTTAGCAGTGCTGCCTCACAGCGCCAGGGACCTGGGTTCAATTCCCACCTCAGGCGACTGACTGTGTGGAGTTTGCACGTTCTTCCCGTGTCTGCGTGGGTTTCCTCCGGGTGCTCCGGTTTCCTCCCACAGTCCAAAGATGTGCGGGTCAGGTGAATTGGCCATGCTAAATTGCCCATAGTGTTAGGTAAGGGGTATATGTAGGGGTATGGGTGGGTTGCGCTTCGGCGGGTCGGTGTGGACTTGTTGGGCCGAAGGGCCTGTTTCCACACTGTAAGTAATCTGAAATGTCTCTAGAACAGCAGTAGGTGGGAGAGATTCTATATATATATTCCACATCAGCTTTTAATAGGAGAGGATATGGAAGCTAGAGAATTTGAAGAAATAAATAGTGATAACTTGACGAGTTTCCATGTTACAGACGAGATGGTAATGGATACATTAAAATGCATAAAGGTGGATAAATCACTGGAATCTGATCAGGTGTATCCAAGGTCGTTGTGGGAAGATAGGGAAGTTATTACTGGGTCCATCGCTGAGATATTTCTATCATCGATAGCCACAGGTGAGGTGCTGGAAGATGGGTGCCATTATTTGAGAAAGGTGGTGAGGAAAGGACAGGGAACTATAGACCGGTGATCCGGAAGTCAGAAGCAGGCAAATAATTGGAAGGAATTCTATGGGGCAGGATTTACATGTAATTGGAAAGACAAGAAATGAATAGGGATAGTCAGCATGGTTTGTGCCGGGAAATCACGAACTTGGACTTCAGAAAGACGTTCAGCAAGGTTCCACATAACAGACTGGTTAGCATGTTCAACACCATAGAATACAAGGAGATCTCGTGATTTGGATACAAAATTGGCTGGAAGGTGATAGTCATGGAGATGTACAGCACACAAACAGACAATTTGGTCCAACCCGTCCATGCTGACAAGGTATCCCAGCCTATTCTAGTCCCACCTGCCAGAACCTTGCCAATATCCCTCTAAACTCTTCCTATTCTTGTACCCATCCACAGAGGAACATCGATTACCCAAACGAGATGGCCGGGAACTATTTCATTCGGATAATCAATTTTTTGATGAATCGATTAAATGGCTTTCATCTGTGGCTCGGAGTTTTTAAAGTCTGCTTCCCGTTCAGGAGACTGCAGCAGCACACAGCAAGATCGCCAGCCCACATACTGCCCCCAGCCTGACCAACACCGCCGCCCACACACCGACCCCATCATGACCCTCACTGCCTTCCGCACACAGCCTCAGGCCTGACCCTCAACGCTGTTCAACACCGCCCCCAGCCTGACCCTCTGTGCCATCCACACACTGCACGCAGCCTGACCTTCACTGCCACCCAAACACCGTCCCCCGTCTGACCATCACCACCGTCCACACACTGCACCCAGCCTCATCCTCACTGTCGTCCACACACCGACAACAACCTAACCCTCACCATCGTGCACACACCGTCCACAGCCTGACCTTCACCACTGTGCACACACTGGCCCCAGCCTGACACTTTACGCCATCCAATCACCACTCCCAGCCTGTCCCTCACTGACATCCACACCGCCCCATCCTGACTCTCACTGCCATCTAAAAACAGCCCCTGCCTGACCCCCACAGCCGTCCAACACTGCTCCCAACCTGACCTTCAGTGCCACCCTCACATCGACCCCAGCCTGACCATCACCGCCATCCACACACCGCCCACAGCCTGCCCCTCCCCACCGTCCGATACCGCCCCAGCTTGATCCTCACTGTCGTCCATACACGGCGTCTATCCTGACCCCATAGCCGTCCAACACCGCCCCCAGCTTGACCTTCAGCGTCACCCACACGACGTCCACAGCCTGACCCAACTCGCCTTCCAAAATCTACCTCCAACGTGACCCACACTGCAGTCCACATTCTGCCCCAGCCTGACCCTCACCGCCATTGACACACCGCCCCCAGCCTGACCCTCACCGCCGCGCACACACAGCCCACAGCTTGATCCTCACTGCCACTCACACACTGCCCCCATCCTGACCCTGACTGACATCCAACACTACCGCCAGCTAGACTCTCACTGCCGCCCAAACTCTGCCCCCAGCCTGACCCTCACCACCGTCCACACACTGCCCCCTGTCGGACCCACACTGCCGTCCACGGACTGCCCCTAGCCTGCCCCTCACCGCCGTCCAATACCGCCCCAGCTTGATCCTCACTGCCGTCCATACAGCACGTCTATCCTGATCCCTACAGCCATCCAACACCGCCCCCAGCCTCACCTTCATCCCCACCCACACGCCGTCACCAGCCTCACCCAACTCGCCGTCCAAAATTCACCTTTCAGCCTGACAGTCACCGCTGTCCACACACTGCCCCTAGCCTGACTGTCACCGCTGTCCACACACTGTTCCCAGCCTGACCGTCACTGCCATCTGCACACCGACCCCAGCCTGACAGTCACCACCGTTCAACTCCGCGCCAAACCTGACCCTGAACACCATCCAACACAGATCCCAGCTTGACTCTTACCGCCGTCCAATACCACCCCAGGTTGAGCATCTCAGCCGTCCACACAACACCCCCAAACTGACCCTCTCTGCCGTCCACACAACACCCCCACCCTGACTCTCAACGCAATCCAACACTGGCCAGCCTGATTCTTAGCGCTGCCCACACACCGCGATCAGCCTTACCTTCAACACCACCCACACACCACCCTCAGCCTGAAACTCACCACCGTCCACAAACCGCCCCATCCTGACTTTCATTGCTGTTCAACAATGTGGCCAGCCTGACTCTCACCGCCTCCCACACATCACCCTCAGCCTGACTGTCACCGCCTTCCACACACCACCCCTGCCTGACTCTCACTGCGATCTACGCACCGTCCATAGCCTCACCCTCACTGTCGTCCACACACTGCCCACTGCCTGACCGTCACCGCGGTCCACACACCGCCCCCAGCCTGACCCTTACCACTATAAAGACACCACCCATAGCTTGAACCTCACTGCCGTGCACACACCGCCCCCGTCTGACCCTCACTGCCAACCACACTTCGCCCCATCCTGACCCTCACTGCCATCCAACACTGTCACCAGCCAGACTCTCACAGCACCCCACACATCGCCCTCAGCCTGACCCTCACTGCCATGCACACACCAACCCCTGTCTGACACTCAAAGCCGTCCACACACCGCCCACAGCCTGACCCTCACCGCTGTCCACACATCACCCCTGCCTGACCCTCACTGCCGTCCACACACTGTCCCCACAATGACTCTCACCGCCATCCACACACTGTCCCAGCCTTATCCTCACTGCCGTCCACGCACCGCCCCAGCCTGCCCCTCCCCGCCGTCCAATACCACCCCAACTTGACCATCACTGCCATCCATACACCGCGTCTATCCTGACACCCACAGCCGCCCAAAACCGCCCCCGGCCGGTCCTTCATCGCCACCGACACGCCATCCCCAGCCTCACCCAGCTCGCTGTCCAAGCTCCACCTCCAGCCTGACACTCACCGCCGTCCACACAACGCCCCAGCCTGACCCACACCGTCGTTCACACATCGCCCCCAACCTAACTGCCACTGCCGTCCGCACAACGCCCCCATCTTGACATTCACTGCCATTCAACACTGCGGCCAAACTAATTCTCACCGTCGCCCACACACGGCCCTCAGCCTGACTCTCATTACCGTCCACATACCACCTTCTCCCTGACCCTCGCGACAGTGCACACACAGCCCCGAGCCTGACCCTCACCGCCATCCAATATCGCTCCAGCTTGGCGCTCACTGCCATCCTCACACTGTCCCCAGCCTGAACCTCACTGCCGTCCGCACACTGCCCCTAGCCTGCACCTCAACACCATCCACACACTGCCCTCATCCTGACCCTCTTTGCTGTCCACACACCGCCCTCAGCATGCCCCTGCCCGCCGTCTAATACAGTCCCAGCTTGACCCTCACTGCCGTCCACACACCGCTCCAGCCCAACCCTCACCTCCGTCCTTTACCACCCTTGGTTGAGCCTCAATGCCGTCCAAACAACAGCCCCAACCTGACCCTCACTGCCGTCCACATAACGCCCCATCCTGACCCTCACGAACATCCAACACAGAAGACAGCCTGACTCTAACCGCCACCCACACACCGCGCTCAGCCTGAACCTCAGCACTGTCCACACACACCCACTGTCTGACTCTCATCGCTGTCCACATATCAACCGCAGCCTGACCCTCACCATGTTCGACACACTATCCCCAGCCTGGCCCTCATCACTGCCAACACATCGACCGCAGCCTGACCCTGAAAACGGTCCAGACACTGCCCCCAGCCTGGCCCTCACCACAGTCCACACACCATCCACACACCTGACTCTCTTCGCCATCCACGCACCACCCCCAACCTGACCCTCAACGTCATCTGCACAGTGACCCCAGCCTGACCCTCAGCACCATCCTTACACTGCCCCCAGCCTGATCCTCACTGCTGTCCAAATACCACCCACAGCCTGACCCTCACTGCCCTCCACACAACGCCCCATCTTGACCCTCACTGCCGTCAACACACCGCCACAGCTTGACCCTCACTGCAACCCTCACCGCCGACAGCAGCATGACCTATGTCGCTGTCCACACAACGACCCAGCCTGACCCTCACCAACATCCACACACCACCCCCTGACTAATCCTCACCACTGTCCTCACACCACCCCCAGGGTGACACCCACAACCATCCACACACCGCCCCCAGCCTGACCCTTACCGCCGTTCAACACCACCCCTAGCCTGGCCCTTACCGCCGTCCAACACTGCCTCCAGACTGGCCCACACTGTCGTTCAAAACTGCTCCCAGCCTGACCATCATCGCTGTCCTTACACTGCCCACAACACGACGCTCACCGCCGTCCAACACAAACCCCAGCCTGACCCTCACTGCCGTCCACGCACCGCTCCCATCCTTCCCCTCCCCGCCATCCAATACCACCCCAGCTTTACACTCACTGCCATCCATACACCGCCCCCAGCTGGGCATTCATCGCCACTGACAAGGCGTCCCCAGCCTCACCCAACTCGCCATCCAAACTCCACCTCCAGGCTGACCCTCACCGCCGTCCACACAATGCCACAGCCTAACTCACACCATCGTCCACACACCGTCCCAGCCTGACACACACCACCGTTCACATATTGCCCCCAATCTAACCGTCATTGCCGTCTGCACAACGTCCCCATCTTGACTTTCACTGCCATTCAACACTGTGGCATAACTGATTCTCACCATCGCCCACACACCACCCTCAGCCTGATTCTCATCTCAGGCCACACACCTCCCCAAGCCTGACCCTCAACTTCGTCCACAAACTGCACCCATCCAGACCATCACCACCATCGACACACCGCCCCAAGCCTGACCGTCACCGCCATCCCACCACCGCCCCCAGCCTGACAATTCACACAATCCACACACCGCTCCCAGCCTTACCTTTGCTGCAATTCACACACCAGCACCAACCTGACCTTCATGGTCATCCACAAACCAGCCACATACTGACCCCCACCACCATCCACACACCGCCCACATCCTGAGCCTCACTGCCATCCAACACTGAAGCCAGCCCGACTCTCACCACCGTTCACACACCGCCCTCAGCCTGAACATCAGCACCGTCCACAGACGACCCACTGTCTGACTCTAACCGCCGTCCACACATCGACTGTGGCTTTACCCTCACCACGGTCCACACACTGCCCCCAGCCTGAACCTCACCACCATCCACACACTGGCCCCAGCCTAACCCTCTACGCCATCCACTCTCCAACCCCAGCCTGACACTCAATGTCATCTGCATAGTGACCCCAGCCTGACCCTTAGCACCATCCTTACACTGCCCCTAGCCTGACACTCTCTGCTGTCCACATACTTCCCCCAGCTTGACACTCACTGCCATCCAATACCGCCCCAGGTTGATCTCACTGCCGTCCACACAATGCCCCACCTTGACCCTCACTGCCGTCCACACACCACCACCTGACTGACCCTCAGCACTGTCCTTACACCGCGCCCAGGCTGACACCCACAACCATCTACACATCGCCCCCAGCCTGACCCTTACCGCCGTTCACCACTGCCCCCAGCCTGGCCAGCACTCTCGTTCAAAACTGCCCCCAGTTCTCACTGCTGCCCATACAACGCCCACAGCCTGACTCTCACCGACGTCCAACACAGACCCCAGCCTGGCCCTCACCACAGTCCAAAGCTTCCCCCAGCAGACGCTCTCCGCCGTCCACACACTGACCCCAGCTTGACCCTCACTGCCGTCCACACACAGCCCATAGCGTGACGCTCTCCACCATCCCACAGGACTCCAGCCTGACCCTCAATGCCATCCATTCACCACCCACAGCTTGACCCAGCCTGAACTTCATCATCACCCGCACACCGTCCACAGCCTGACTCAACTCGCCATCCAAAACCATCTCCAGCCTGACCCTCACCACCATCCACACATCGCCCAGGGCCAGACCATCACCACCATGCACACCCCGCCCCCACCCTGACCCTCACCACCGCCCACACACCCACCGTAGACTGATCCTCGCCACCGCACACACACCGACCCCAGCCTGACCCGCATCACCATCCACACACCGCCCACAGCCAGACCCTGACCAACGTCCACACACCGCCCCCAACCTGACCCTTTACACCGTCCACATACTGCACCCAGCTTGAACCACACAGCCATCCACAGACTGCCCCCAGCCTGACCCTTAACGGAGCCCCCACCCTGACCCTCACTGCCGTCCAACTCTACCCCTGACTGACCCTTACTGCCGTTCACACACCGCCAACAGCGTGACCCAGACCGTCATTAAAACACCGCACCCAGCCTGACACTCACCATGCCCCCACACACCACCCACTGCCGTCCACGCAACGCCCCCAGCCTGATTCTCACTGCCATCCACACACCAACCCCTGCTTGACCCTCACCGCCGTCCACACACTGCCCCCAACCTGAAACTCTACGGGATCCACACACCGCCCCCGCCTGACACTCACTGCCATCCACACACTTTCCCCAGCTTGACCCTCACCACCATTCAACTCTGCCTCCAGCCTGACCTTCTCCGCCGCCGACAACGCCACCAACCTGAGCCTCACCACCGTCCACACACCGCCCCCAGACTGACCCACATTGCCATCCGCGCTCGGCCCCCCCGACCTTCAACATCGTCTGCACAGTGACCCCAGCCTGAACCTCAGCGCCATCCATACGCTGTCCCCAGCCTGAACCTCAGCGCCATTCATACGCTGCCCCCAGCCTGACCCTCTCTACTGTCCACACACCACCCCCAGGCAGACCCTCAAAATCTTCTGCACACCGCCCCCAGCTTGACAGTCATGACTACCAAACACTCTCACCAGCCTGACCCTTACCGCCTTACACAAAGCACCCCCAGTATGACCCTCACCACCGTACAAAACCTCCCCAGATTGTCACTCTCTGCCTTCCCCACGCCACCCCCAACCTGACACTCAACGACGTCCACACACCGCCCCCAGCCTGACCATCGCCGCCATCCATACACCGACCCTAGCCTGAAGCTCTATGCCAACCAAAAGCCACCCCCAGCCTGACCCTCCCCGCCCTTAACAAACCTCCCGAGCCTGACACTCACTGGCGCCCAACATCACCCCTACCCTGACACTCACCACCGTCCAACACCGTACCCAGCCTGACCCTCACCTCCCCTTCACGAGCCACATCTATCACCGCCAGCTCACTCAACCATGTTCAACACCGTAAACTTCCCAACCCCAGCCAACACCGCCAAATCACGCAAACCCTCCAACACCACCCTCAACACCGTACAACATTACCCCTCCCCAACCCCATCCAACACTGGCCCCTCACCCCAAACCCGTCCAAAATCGCTCCCTCCCTACAACCCCGTCCTACACCAACCCTTCCCCCAACCCCGTGCAATACCGTCCTCTCCCCAACCCCGTCCCATACCAGTCACTCCCCTACCCCGTCTGCCACCGCCCCATCCCCCAAACCCGTCTGCTGCCTCCCATCCTCCTACCCGTCCATCACTGCCCCCTCCCCAACACAGTCCCACACCGCCCCCTCCGCCAACCTCGCCCAAAGTTGCCCCCTTTCACTACACCGACCAACACCGCCGCCTCTCTTTCTTCCCCCTCTCGGCATCCCATCTCTCGCCCTTACCTCATTTGCCGTCTCCCCTCTCTTGCCCTCCACTCTCTCGCTCTCCCCTCTCTCTCACCCCCTCTCTCGCCCTCCACGAGCTGTCGCCCTCCAATCTCTCGCCCTCCCGATCTCAGTCCCTCTCATTTTCTCGTCCCCCTCACTCTCTCGCCCTCTCCTCTCTCGCATTCCACTCCCTTTCCCTCCACTCTCCCACACTCCACTCTCTCGACCTCTACTCTCTCACCGTCTCTCGCCCTCCTCTCTGTCGCCCTCCCCTCTGTCGCACTCCCCTCTCTCACTCTCCCCTCTCTCGTCTTCTCCTCTCGCTTGTTCTCCCCTCTCTCGCCCTCCCTTCTCTCGCCCTCCACTCTCCCGCCCTCCCGCTCTCTCGACCTCACATCTCTTGACATCCTCTCTCTCGCCCTCCGCTCTCTTGCCCTCTCCCATCTTGCCCTCCCCCTCTCGCACTCCCCAAGTCGTCGTCCCCTCTCTCTCACTCTACCCTGTCTCTCTACCCCCTCTCCCGACCTCCACTCTCTCGATCTCCACTCTCTCACCCTACCCTCTCTCGTCCTGCCATTTCTCGCCTTACCCCTCTCTCTCCCGTCCCCCTCTCGTTTACCCCTCTCTTGCTCTACCCTCTCTTGCCCTCCACACTCCCGACCTCTCCTCTCTCGTAGTCCCCTTTCTCTCGCTCTCCCCTCTCTCTCGCTCTTTACTCTTTCTCGCCCTCCCCTCTCTCGTCCAGCCCTCTCTCGCGCTGCCGTCTCTCGTCCTCCCCTTTCTTGGCTCCCATTGTCTCGCCCTCCCCTCTCTCATCCTGTCCTCTTTCGCGCTCCCTTCTCTCTCGCCCTCCTCTCCCTCTCCCTCCTTCCCCTCCTTCGCCCACTGCACTCTCGCCCCCTCTCACTCTCTCGCCCACTCCTCTCTCACCTCTCCTCTGTCGCCCTTCCCTCTCTCTCGCTCACCTCTCTCCCTCCCTTCTGTCGCCCTCCCGTCTCTCGACCTCCCCTTTCTCGACCTACCCTCTCAAGCTCTCCCCTCTCTCGCGCTCCTATCTTTAGCCATCCCCTCACCGTCACACTCACCCCACATGCTTTACCACCATCACACACACTTAACCACACCACACTCACCGTCACGCTCATTCCCACACTGTCCACCATCATAACACACACTGCCCCATATACCCTGCCCCACACCACCCCAATCGTCACGCTCAAACCCCCACACACTCTCCCACGATTACACACACTGTTGCACACCATCCTCACCGTGACGATCACATCAGCACACTCCACCACCCTCACACACTCTCCTCCACACCAGCCCCACCGTCATGCTCACTCCCACACTCACCACGACTTTCACACACATACCACACCACCCCCACCGACACATTCACCCCCACACACTCCCCACGATGATTACACACACTGTCCCACACCATCCTCACCATGACGATCACACCCGCACACTTCACCACCCTCATACACTCTGCTCCACATCACCCCCAACATCATGATCACACACAATGCCCCACACCACTTCCACCCCCACTGTAACGCTCAACCCCATACAATCCACCACCCCCACACACACTGCCCCACACCACCCCTCCCATCACGTTCACTCCCCCATAAACTCAGTATCACATGCATACACACAAGCGTTCTCCTGCCATCACACTCCTCACACTCCTTAAACTGAGCTCCTGCATGTGGGCATGAAGCGAGTTGATCCCAACTAAATGGTCTTTGGCCTCATCCCAATTCCATTTCCTGAGCAACAGACAGTGGGTTGAAAATGTGTTGCTGCAAAAGAGCAGCACGTCAGGCAGCATCCAAGGAGCAGGAGAATCGACGTTCCTGAAGAATGGTTCATGCCCAAAACGTCGATTCTCCTGCTCCTTGTATGCTGCCTGACAGGCTGCGCTTTTGCAGCAACACATTTTCAGCTCTGATCTCCAGCATCTGCAGTCCTCACATTCTCCGAACAGACAGTGGGTCCCACACAATGTGTTCTGTTTGTGATATCCTGCTGTACCAGTCTCAACCACAGCCTATGGTGTCATTCCACCTGTTACCCTCTAGTAACGGCTCGTGTTCTCACACCCAATATGTCCGCGAGCAATGACGCTTGGCCCAAGCTACATAATTTTGCCCTTGCAATGGCCTCTCATGTCGTCCCAATCTCTGTTCCCTCACATCGGGCTGAAAATCGACAACCCTCTTCTGTTCCCCAGCACCGAAGGATTTGGGGAAGACAGTAATATTGGATGGTTATGATTGCAAGATCGAGAGAGAGTGAATGAGATTGGGGAAGACAAGGACAGTGGAATTGATTGTGTAAATGGGAAAAGGAGAGAGGAACAGTGTTGGAGGGTGAGAGTGGGAGGGATATGCGGAGGGAGAGTGACAAAGAGAGCAAGGAGAATTCTGCTGTGAGCTGGAGGTGAAAGTACGGACAGAGAGAGAGTTAAACACAGTTCCTGAGCTCAGGGTGCGGTGCCCTCCCCTTCCTTGAGGACCAGGACTTGGGGCTGTGTCTGTCTCTTTCCAGCTCAGCTTCTCGAACACAAATACATACAACAACATCGGTCACTCTGCTGCTCGGCACGCTTTAATAAACATGTTTTATTGTTTACAAATGGAAGTGATGGATACAGTCAGTGGGATGGTGCCTTTTCACACTGGTCCCTGAGTTGTGAGAAACATTGAAATGTTTCCTTGTAACCCCACTGTGGCATAAGGAGAGACAAACCAGCGCTCCCCTCAGTCTGTTCCCATAGCGACAGGCTGCTCCATCGCTGAAACGCAGAACTGAATGAGAAAATTCTAGATGGTTTGATTAATGGGAGAATTTGATTGATGGATGGATTTGGGTGAAGGGATATTTCAGCACATTCTTCAACTGCTGCTTGAACTTAGTCTGGGTCACGGCATAAATCGCGATGTTTGTGCAGCAACTGAGGAGCTGCAGCATGAAGCCCAATTCCTGCACAAAGAAATAGAGATACACAGGGGTATGCCTAAGCCGTCTCCGCTGGTTCCACATAGAATAAAGCATGAACGTTGACCATAACAGTATGAATTTGGCCGAGATCACAAACAGTAAAATAATGGATTTTTTTCGGTTTCTCATTTCTGTGTCAGACTGAGCGTCCCCATTGGTGTGAACGCGTATTCTCCTGCGGGCTCTGCTGGTCACTAAAATGTGGCTGACGGTGAGAACATTGAGCAGCAGAATCAGGAGAAATGGGACACACGAGGTTATAATGTGGTAGAGGAACTCGATTATGACCCAGACACTGGAGAATAGAACAGCGTCTGTTACATGACAAAACCAGGGGTCGTTCCCCAGCCCATACTGAGCCGTGAACACAAAATACCAGGGAATGTTCTTTAAACAGCTCAGCACAGTCACTGCTCCCAGAATCACAGCCGCCGTTTTCTCACTGCAATATTTACTTTTCAGCTTCTGGCAACAAATGGCCACAAACCGATCAAAGGTAAAAGTGACGGTGAAGCAGACAGAGCAGTCAGTTGCTGCATAAAGTAGGACGGCGTGGATATTGCACACAAGGACGGAGTACCTCAGGAAATAAAACTGTTCCCGATAAACAATCGGACATAGATGGTCACTACGTTAACTGTGAGGAAGGAAAACAAAATCCATTATCCATCAGCCTGGAGGCAAAGGGACCCGTTTGAGTGGGGACCCAGTGAGAGTTTGAAATGTGTCTCTGTATTGAGAATTTTATTAAAATAATTGCATCTGGAATAACAAATAGGAAGGTCCGAATTACTGACAAAAATGTGACAAAATACATAAGAAACCTTCCCTCCCCAAACACATAGAAACACATCCATAAGGACAGATGTTTTCTAGAGCATACTCACACACTCGATCACTCGAGAGCAGACACAGGTTACTCCTTCCCAGTTCCTCATATGGAGGGTGGAAACGTTGCTGTCCTGAAGGATTCTCTGCCAGTTTGCTGAAGAAAAACGGAGTTTGCGAATTTCTATATTTTGGTCTGAATTGTGGTCAATCCAGTGTCGTGAAGACATGTAAACGTAGGGAAAACGTATTCACACCTTTAAATGTCCGAGGGGCCTTCGGAACAGTGTCTCCTTCTCCCTGGAACGGGATCTCTTCCCTCGAGATCTTATCGTTTGTTTAATTCACTGATGTCCGGCCGTTCCCAAACAATGTCAGGGACAGAACGTTCCGGGGAATGTCAGTTATAGAATGTCGGGAACAGAATGATCCGGGGAATGTCAGTTATAGAATGTCGGGGACAGAACGTTCCATGGAAATCCTTGACCTGTCCATCACCTTTCCCCCCATCCATCCCACCAACATGGTGTACTATGCCTGGGCACATTGTAACGTTAATGGGGTGAGAGACAGAGGGTCCAATACCAGGAATGGAGACTAAAGGCATTACCAGATCAGTGAAATGGTTAGGTTTGCCACATTCTCAATACACCTCACAGAACCTGCCCAGACAGCGTAAACCCAGAGGAGATATCTGTTCACCGTGGAACTCTGTGCAGACTAGGGCAGTGTCCTGCTCAGTACAACCCAGTAATCTGTCCAGAGTGAAACATTGGATAGATCAGATCAGAGCACTTATCTATAAACCCAGACCATATATCTGTCCAGCACCGGGAACTGTACAGACCATATCAGTGCATTCGTTTATAAACCCGGACTAGATATCTATCCAGCATCGGGAGCTGTGCAGACCACAGCAGTGCATTGACCTATAAACCCAGACTAGACATCTGTACACAACCAGGAGAAGTGTAGACCACATCAGGGCATTGATCTATAAACTAAGTCTAGATATCTGTTCAGCACGTGGAGCTTTGCAGACCACAGCAGGGCAGTGATCTATAATCCTGGACTAGATATCTGCCCAGCACTGGGAGCTGTGCAGAACACAGCAGGACACTAATGTGTGAACCTGAAACAAATATTCATCCAGCATAATGAGCTATACAAACAATATCATTGCGTTATCTATAAACCTCAACCAGATAGTCTGACCAGCAGATCGACTCGTTCAGTGATCACCCGTGAATTAATCTGTAAACCAGGAGCAGTTACCCTCCCAGCATGTAGGACTGTGTACATCACCCAAGTGCATTGATCTGTAAATCAGGAGCAGTTACCCTCACAACATGTAGGACTGTGTACACCACCCCAGGGCATTGATCTATGAAGCAGGAGCAGTTATCCTTCCAACATGTAAGACTGTGTACATCACCCCAGTGAACTGATCTGTAAAACAGGAACAGTTACCCTCCCAGCATGTAGGGCTGTGTACACCACCCCAGTGCATTGATCTATGAATCAGGAACAGTTACCCTCCCAAGTGTAGGACTGTGTGCACCAACCCAGTACATTGATCTGTAAACCAGAAGCAGTTATCCTCCTAGCATGTAGAGCTGTTAGTTACCACCCCAGGGCATTGATCTGTAAACCAGAAGCAGTTCCCCTCCCAACAAGTAGGACTGTGTGCACCAACCCAGTGCATTGATCGGTAAACCAGGAGCAGTTACCTTCCTAGTTGTGTACCCCACCCAATGCATTGATATGTAAACCAGGAGCGGTTACCTCACTGTATGTAGGACTGTGTACCCTACCCCAGTGCATTGTTCAGTAACACTATGTTGGATTCCTGCCCAGCGTCCAGAAACTTGCAGCCCATGCTGGAATTGACAGGATGTGCAGCTCACACCCAATTACAGCGCTATGTTTCCATTGTGCCATGACAAGGGGGTGCTGTGGGTGTGAACATCACTGCCAGAGAGACCAGGCGGGGGAAATCAGTTTAAATATCATCACATGGGAGGGGTTTGGCGTATAGATAGAGAGGGGGAGACGGAGAGACAGTGTCACAGAAGGATGTGTTCCCAGGCTTCAGAATACGAAAATGTAGACACTTCTAATGCATCCTGTAACATGAGCCTGTCTTCCCAGGAAAGATGGGAGAAAGGGATATTGGTGTGAAGTCAGATGATCATTTGTTCTGCATCATTGTAACTGGAATTAGTTTCAACAGGATTTACGTCTCATAAGGCAGATTCCAACAATAATTTATCTTTGCTTGATTTTCCTTGACTGTGACAGAGGGATTGTCCTCACGAGGCTGGGCTAGTTTCCTGGTGCTATTGAACTCACATCATTAACTACACAGCCCACCCCATGGTGTCCCCCTCATTCAATACCAGCCCGACTATCCCACCTATCATGGCTGGAGTAACCCACCATCGCCCGGGTGCCCCTGGATATTCCCTGATCCCTGGCACTGGTGCCATCTTTAAAAGGCCAATGGGCGCATATTTGAGCTTTCTCCGTTAGGAGCTGTCCTGCACAGTTTACCCCGAGGAAGGCAGATGAGGGGAAATTATACCACAGTTTGTCGAAAGGGGCACGGAGGTTCTAGTGGATGGGCTAGTACAGAGGGGGACTATTCAATTCACAGAGGGGGCGACATCACCAGACCCCCTGAGATTGGTCTTAGCTCACACGCCAGATCAGTGCAGTATTTGTGGTCTGAAGAAATGTCCAGCAATACAGGACAAGCATCAATAACCTTCCCCGCTCTGTCAGGAGAAGGGTCACTATATTCTCTCTGCTCCCTCACACTCACTGTATATCTGATATAACACCAGCCCCCGAACACGGCTCTTGGTCCACCACTCTCACTGCCACATGCTGCACCTTCTCTCTCTGTCTGTCTCTCTGTCTCTCTCTCTCTCTCTCTCCCCCTTTCTCTCCCCCCCCCCCCTCACTCCACTTCACTCCCACACTAATAACACTGCATGGATACAACACTGTGGACTGACTCCCTCCGGACCCCTCACCATGACCCCATGCCCACTAACACTTACAGCAGGACCACCCAGTTCTACCCTCACTCACTCCCTCCCTTTCTCCCATTCCAGGAGAAACAGCCTGGAATAGTACAGAAAGGGCCAAGCCTGGTGGTGGAGTGCCCGATATCCGTTCCCTCACCCCCTCCCTCCGCCATGTTGGGAGAGTCCTGGTACGAGCCGGAGAGGACAGGAACACCTCATGTGGAGATTCTGAAACATCCACTTCCCACCGACTGAGTAAGACCAATGTTCAGTGAAATGCAATTCTCATTTTAAACCCACGGGCACCTCCGTTTCCCCCTACTCAACGCAGAAGTACTGGCCCTGATGCCAACATTTTTAAGTGTTGAGCTGGTACAAATGGAATCCCCAACGGTCTCGGTGGGCAGGTGGGTGGGCTCACAACACATCGTCACCACCACCTCCAGGAAGGGAGCACCGAGACTCCTTCCTACACCTCCTGCAAACAGCTCAGATATTGAAACTAATCTGTGATAGTTACTGCTCTCGTTACTTTTCCTGACATCTTCAACAATCTATGCTCATATACTCCCAGCGCTCTTTGTTCCTGCAGTCCTTTTATAATGGCACAGCCTTTTTCAAACTGTGTTTCATTGTCTTTCCTACCAAAGTGCATCACCTCACACCGCTCTGCAGTGATCCCCATCTGCCATACACCTAATCACTTAACCAACATGTGATTGTACAGTTAGAGTTCGACATTGTCCTCCATAGACTTCAGAGTTCTTCCAGGTTCGGTTCCATCTACAAACATTGAGATTATTATAGTGTCACAGTCCCCATGAAACAACTGAAATCCTGCCACACTCACGAGTTTGAACAAGTGAAATAGTGATATATTCCCACAGACAGAGTCGAATAATGACATGCTGTCAATTGAGCAATAAAGGTCCTGACACTTACGAGACAGCGTACATGAAATATTGACAAACCACAGACCAATGTGGATGTGGTCAGCACGGTGGCACAGTGGTTAGCACTGTTGCCTCACAGCGCCGGAGACCTGGGTTCAATTCCCGACTCAGGTGACTTGCACATTCTCCCCGCGTAGGCATGGGTTTCCTCCGGGTGCTCCGGTTTCCTCCCACAGTCCAAAGATGTGCAGGTCAGGTGAATTGGCCATGCTAAATTGCCCATAGTGTTAAAGGGGTAAATGTAGGGGTATGGGAGGGTTGCGCTTCGGTGGGTTGGTGTGGACTTATGGGGCCGAAGGGCCTGTTTCCACACTGTAAGTAATCTAATCAAAGAGAAATTCGGATAGTTTCCACTTATCTATATTCATCAGGGTATAATGTGAGTTGAAAGTGAGTACTGTACCTTTAAGAGAGGGTGAATGCTGTTCTGAACTGAGAGCTTACAAGCACCTGAGATATGACCGGATGGCAGACCCAGAAACAGTATCGTGCTGTAGAGCTGGAGTCAGGTCTTAAGCAGTTAAGAGAAAGAAGGTCCCAGATTTGTGAATAGTTAATGTAAAATGTTCACAGTGGAATTTTGTAAATCTCTTCCTCATATTTTAACAGTTTACGAGGCTAATTGAGCATTTCTTGGTGTGTCATTTAAGTTACCAGATGAGTTTCACGCCGTGCCCTAACCATCCCAGTGTGTGTATCTGTGTGTCTCTATGTGGGGCAGGACTGGCAGTCTCTGTGGTGCTTAAAGTGATGCAATGCCACTCTCTGCTGGCCTTCACATGCCACTACACAGGCATTGGCAGAGGATGAAAACCATTCATTCAGGGAGGGAGAGAGGAGAGAGGGAGAGAGAGAGGGCAGCGTATCACAGCACCATCCAAACTGATGTCTTATCCACGTACTGATCTAAATGTCGTTTAAACGTTGTAACTATCTCTGCTTTCACCACTTCCTCTGGATGTTCACTCCACACACAAGCAAGATTATAATATTTACCTCTCATGACTTTTGTAAACCTTTTTCCCTGCAGTTAAAATATCCCTCAGTTTTGAATCCGCAATTCTAGGAAAAAGACATCAACCCTTCAACTTATCTGTATCCCTCATTATTTTATAAACGTCTGTAAAGTTGTCCCTTAATCTCATACTCTCCAGTGAAAAAAGTCCCAGCCTACCCAACCTCTTCTTATCGCTCAATCCCTCCTTTCCCAGCAACCTCCAGGTTAATCTCTTCTGAACCCTCTCCAGCTTAATAATTACAAGGTCAGTAATATCTCGGTGAATAGTCAACGTATTTTCTAAGGGTACGGGGAGTCCAAAACTAGAGGACATAGGGTTAAGGTGAGAGGGGAAACATTTAAAAGTGGCCTAAGGGGCAGCTGTTTTACCCAGAGAGTGGCGTGCCTATGGAATAAGCGGGCAGGTTGACCAGACTGGACACAGTATTCCAGAAGAGGTCCCACCAATATCCTTTACAACCACAACATGACGTCCCAATTCCGATACTCAAAGGTCTGACCATTGCAGACATATGTGCTAAACACCTTCTTATCCACACTATCTATATGAAATGCAAATTTTACAGAATTATAACTGACGCCTAGGTTTCTGTTCTACAACACTGCCAAAACCCTACTTTTAATTGTATAAGTCCTGCTGTTGTTTGATTTGCCAAATCCAATACCTCGCATTAATCCAAACTAATGTCCATCCGTCACCCCTCAGCCCGGTGTGTGATATTACAGCCACCTCACCCTCTCTCTTCAATCTTAAAATGCCCATCCCTCTCCAGGAGGCCTGCGCACTCCGGCCTTGATTTTCACAAAGACCCTGAGCTTGGTTTGCCTTGTGTGGGTAGGGGGAGGAGGGACAGATAGTAAATACAGTCAGTGGGGAGGAGAGGCTGGACAATAATCAGCGGTTTGGTATCATTTCATGGTTTTGGGAAGAGTAGTCGCACGTTAGATATGGGTAGTAGTAATCGGTGTTTTAGGATCAGAAATTAAGCGCTTCCTTCGTCTCTGGTGTTCAGTAATAAATATCTATTTGACACCCGTCACTGGGCAGAGTGTGTCTTCAGGATTTCTTTCCCTCATATTGCAGACTACACATACTAGCGATTAAAGACGTTCATAGTTAATTTCGACAGCATAGCACCTACACTCAACATCTTCGTTGAGACAAATATCTTGCATTTGTTTAACAATACAAAGTGTATTTTGTTGTTCAGTAATAATAACCTGATGATAATAAATTCACACCGAGTTGAAAGCGGGAACTAAAATATGACCCAAAATCTGGGTATGTTTGTGTAGTAGGTAGTGTTCCTTTCTCTGAGCCAGAGCTCTGGATTTGATTCCAATTCCTGAACTTGTGTGGTAGTTTTGCTTGCTCTGGACCAGAAAGCCTGGATTCAAGTTCTGCCTGTTGGAAAGATATGTCACAGCATGTCAGAACAGGCTGCTGAACAAACACACATAAACTGTTACAGCTTTAGGGGTATTGCAGAGTGTTGCTCGTGTCCCTACCTCCGGGCACAAAGGTCTAGGTGTAAAGCCCACAGAAGTGTCTCATGATACATCTGAAAAAACTGATTAAAATGTACTTAGAATTGTGGCTTGATGGAGAAGGAAGAGGTGTCAGTATTGTATTTCAGAATTTAGGCCCAGGATGACAGAAAGTACAGCCATTCGAGTTGATCGGAGTCACATTTCGCAGCAGTAAATGTTTATAAATCAGAACGGTCATGGATAGGTTGAGTAGTCAACGTTTTTCCTCAGGATAGGGGCGTCCAAAACTAGAGGACATTGGATGAAAGTGAGAGTGGAACGATTTTGATGAAGCATAAAGGACACCTTTTCACACAGACGGTGATGTGCATATAGAATGAGCTGCCAGAGGACGTGGTGGAGTATGGTACGTAAAAGGCATCTGGATGCTGACAGATCTGGTGAGCTTTTCCAGCAATTTCTGCCTTTCTTTTAAAAATGCATTCATTTTCTGCTAAGGGTATGGCTCTGTGTATGACAGCAGCAACGATGCACCTGCATGGAACAGGGAATGTGATGGAGACATAGTTTGGACAATAAACAAGGAGACCTCGCATGGTCCAATTTGGTAGAGGATGACATTACTGCGTGATTCAGCTCAAAGAGGGAGAAAATGTAGTCTGCCCGAGAAGGAATGGCCTATTGCACTCTCACTCCTTCATTGTTCCTCATCACACCAATGTGTGCGAGCTAAAAAAAAGACCTCTACAGTCGTCGTTACCATTCTTATAGAATCCCTACAGTGTTGAAACAGGTCTTCGACCCAACAAGTCCATACCAACATTACCAAACCAATCACCTATATATACACACCTGACTAATACACCGAACCTAGAAATCCCTGAACACTACAGACAATTTAGCATGACCACTCCACCGAACCGCCACAGTTTGAGCTGTGGGAGGAAACTGGATCACCCATTAGAAGCTCACACAGGAAAGTGGAAAATGTACGAACTCCCCACAGACAGTCACTCAAGGCTGGAATCGAACGCAAGTCCCTGGTGCTGTGAGGCAGCAGTGCTAACCACCGTGCTACCCTTCAGGTGATCCCTCATCAGAATTCATTGGGATCTGCTCACTGCCTAAAGCAAAGAGAATTCAGCCAAATCCAACTCTCCCAGGATGAAATCCCATTGCTAGCAGCTGTGTGAGTACAATATCTTCAGAATCAGAATAACGTTTTGGACAATCTCACAATTTTTCCTTTTGTCATGAGTTACAATAATATCTGGGCAAAGTTCTTTCAAGTTAAAATTGCAGAGATTTCGTTTATCGGTGTGTGTGTCATTGCTTTTAGAAAGGGAGATATTGATTATATATTTACAATATCCAAACAGTTTGCCATTCCTCTTTCCATCATAGTTTGAGAAATATTGCTCTGGACCATAAAGGTGTTGTTTTAGCAGATTAAAGAAACTAGCCTGACTTGTTCCTAAAACTGACCCTGACCCATTCTGTGACCAATACCATCGGCCATATCACAAATCTGGTTACATTTAAAATTTGTTGTGAGCAGAGGAGGAGTGGGACTACAAAAGGAAACACTGACCCAAAAAGCTGGGGAACTAAAGACTGGTGAGCCTGATGTCAGTGGTGGGAAAGTTGTTGGAGGGGATTCTGAGGGATAACATTTACATACGTTTGGGAAGTCAAGGGCTGGTAGGGGTAGACAACATGGCTTTCTGCATGGAAAACCATGGGCCATAAATTTGGCTGAGTTTTGTGAAGAGGTGACGAAGAAGAATGATGAGGACAGTTTGGTCGACATTGTCGACATGGACTTTAGCAAGGTGTTCATTTAAAGAACAAAGAGCAAAGAAAATTTCTAACCCAGGAACAGGTACTACTCCCTCCAAGCCTGAGCTGATCCAAATGTACTGTCTAAATCTGTCGGTCAATTCCTAAGCAGCTGTATCCCTCTGCTCCCCACCTACTCATGCCTCTGTCCAGACGCATCTTAACTGAATCTGCCGTGCCAGCCTCTTCCACCTCTGCTAGCAACGCGTTCCAAACGCCCACCACTCTGTGAGTGAAGTACATGCCGCGTGTATGCCCCTTAAACTTCCAACCTCTCACTTTGAAAGCACGACCTCTTGTTATTGAATCCATCATCCTGGGAAAAGCTTGTCTCTATCCACCCTGCCGAAACCCTTCATGAATTTGCAAACCTCAATCAGGTCCCCACTCAATCTCCTTTTTTCAAGTGAAAATAAACCTAACCTACTCAGCCTCTCTTCATAGTTAGTATTTCAATCTGATTGGTGGACAGATTCGTTAGGTTCGGTCACATGGGATACAGAAGAAGCTAGTCACAATTGGCTTGAAGGAAGAGGGATATTTGTCAGGCTGGAGGCATGTGAGCAGCAGTGTGCCAAAAGAATCAGTACTGAGTTCACTGCATTTCGTCATTTATGTATTTGCTTTAGATGTGAATATTGGGGCCATAGTTAGTCAGTTAACAGATTACATCAGAAAGGTAGTGTAGTTAGATTAACACAGAGTACAACGAGACCAGAATTAGATGGGACAAAGGGGCAAGGAGTGACAGTTGAAGTTTAATTTAGATAAATACGAGGTTTTGCATTTTCGGAAGTCAAATAGTGCAGAAATTATACACTTGGTGGTCAGGTCCTGGGGAGTGTTGTGGAACAAAGGTACATAGGGATGCAGGTGCATAGTTCTTTGAAAGTGGAGTCGCGGGTAGACAGTGTGGGACAGAACACATTTGGCACATTTGCCTTAATCAGTCAGAGTAGAGGAGTTGGGGTGGCATTTTGCATCCGTGCAGGATGTTGGTGAGACCGCTTTAGGAATACTGTGTGCAACTCGGTTGTCTTTAGAAAACATGGACACAGTTGTTCCAGGACTGGATGTTTGAGCTTTAGGGAGAGGTTGATTAGGTTCAGATGCTTGTCCTCTGAAGTGGCAAAGGCTGAGGTGTGACTTTATAGAGGTTTATAGAACCTTCAGGGGCATGGATATTCTGAACAGCCACATTCTGCTCCTCAGGATAGGGGAGTCAAGGACAAGAGTGCATAGGTTGAAGGCGAGAGGGCGATTGGTTTAGACCGGACCTGAAGGTAGATGTTTCACACAGAGCGTGGTGTGTGTACAGAAAGTGCTGCCAGAGGAAGTGGTGAAGGCTGTTGCAATTGCACATTTTAAACGTATCTGAAAGAGGAGGGATATTGGCCAAATGCTGGCAAATGGGACAGGATCAGATTTGATATCTGATCCGAGTGAACCGATTGGACTAATGGATCTGTTTCCGTTCTGCATGACTCTCTTATTATATAAGAGGGATGACGAAAAATACTGAAAGGACTTTTCAAGCGGGAATTCTCTTCACTGGAAGTTTATCGTGCCTCTGTATTCACATTGAAAGCTGAATTAGTTAAATATTTGACAAGGAAGTGAGTCACGGATAATGGGATACAGACAGGAAAGTGGGGATGGCCAAATCCTGATCAGCCACAATCTTAGTGCCTGGCGGAGAAGGGTCAAAGTGTCTGATGACCCACTCCTGTTCCTCAGTCACATGTTTCTGTGTTCCATTCAGCCCCTCAAACCTGCTAGACAGGAACAGTTGGAGCCTACTTACTGCTGTAAACTAATGCACAGAAACATGCAGCCCCTCAAAGATGACACACACGCTTTGAGGTGATTTGGGAAATGTAATTGGAAAATCCAGGCACGTGTATGAAAGAGATCCCTTATCTCTCTCCACAGAGCTTCCCCTCTCTGCAACCTATGCCTCTGATAGATCAATATCCATCTACCTCCTTTTCAAATACTTTCAGACATCTAGCTAGCCCAACACTCTTGAGAAGAGAAATCATGACATTCAATGCAACACTGTTTGAAGAAAAGTCTTGCTGCTCCTATATCATGGCCTGCTGATGTGAACAAAAGATTTTGACAAAAGGGTTCAGGTAAAAATGACTGACCCTAATATCAAGGCAATGGTTAACTTCTGTTGACATCAAGGAACTTAAGAAAACTGGACTTAATGGGAATCAAAGTAAACTCTCCAGTGTTTGGAATGAAACTTGTCACAAAGGGAGATGTTCATCATCTTAGTCCTGGGCCACCTCTGCGGGAGATCCTCAGGGTAGCTTCCTTTTCACAAAAATCTTCAGCTGCTTCAGCAATGTCTCCCCGCCCCCACCCTCCCCACCATAATATCAGAATGTGGGGATGGTCACTGAAGATGCCACAATGTTCAGAGCATTTTGTCCCTCGTCAGCTCCTGAAATGGTGTGTGCAGATGTGCAGCAAGACCCAAACTCCATTGAGGCGTATGCTGTTAAAGGGTGCATAACATTCATGTAACAGCACTGCTGGACACTGCACATTGCCACATTAAAACAAGAGATCATTCAACACCTCAAGCTGGTTTCACAGGAATATGAGAAAGTCATTCAGCCCATTAATACTATTGGAGAAAAACAGGGACAGCCCATTCACTGCCTTCAGCCTATTACTCAGGAACAGAAGGAATCTAATGTGATGGACCACACGAGAGCCCGTCGAAAATATTTGAAGGCGGTAGCCTAGACTCTAAAGTTTTCTTATTTTAATGGAAATGTTAGGTGTCTGTTACAGATGCAATGTGACAGGTCCCTCACACCTGGGTATCTCATATGCTGTATGTAAACTCTGAACCTGTCAATTAGATTCCAGTCTGGAACTCAGTTCTGGGGATCTGCTATTGGATCTGTGAAGTGATCCTTGTTGGATGTTAGACTGAAGACAAGATCAACTAAATGGGCCAATGTTACATTGGGAGCAGGAACACAGAAAGCTGCTGGTTTATTTCTGTTCTGTTACACATTTCCAAGTTTCAGGCTGGGGCTGAATTTCCGTCACAATGGGGGCAGTCTCAAAATCTGTTTATTGTCCTGCATGAATGCGTCATCATAAAATGAATGCCCTTGCAAAATATGAAATGGAGACAGCTCCTGTAAGGTGTCTGTATCTCTGTGTGTATGATTCCGTGTGTCTGTGTATGTCTGTTTGTGTGTGATTCTGTGTGCGTGTTCAATGTTTTATAAATTTTCAAACTGTATTGATGTTGCCAGTCTCTCTTGCTTTTCCTTATTTATAAACTCAATGTCATCGTTTTGCTGATATAAAATGGTGGCTGTGGACAAATCTAAAATTTCCTCCTGACTGATTTGTGTCAGGAACACTTCCAGAAAGGTAGAGGGAGCAATGTGTCAAAAGCCATTTCCATTTATCGATGCTAGCAGAGATAGGAAATGGAGATAGCTCTTTGAAAGTTATTAAAATGCAAATCCCAGAACCTGTTTGCAGTGAATGTGGAGAGACAATGTGACATTCCAGTAAGGTCTGTCTTACTTTCCAAGCTCCTAATATATGAGAGAAACATAATATACAATGCCTGAAAGAGCTCAGCCACTGAACTTTAGATTTGCAGCGTTGCATCTGAATCCCGCTTGGCTAGGCCTCATCCCAAATTGAAGGGTTTCTCAAATCCCACACTGACATTCTGAGGGTTCAAATTGGGAACCCATTGACAGATTCAAGCATGCAAATCACTCCAGGCTGTCTTTTTATTCTGAACATAATCATACTGAACCCCTCGATTTAGTTCCAAGCTGTAACACACTCAGGGGTATCTGTTATTCAGTATATTTACCACCCTGAACCCCTCGATTAGATTCCAGGATATAACTCACTCCAGGCTACCTGTTATTTTGTATATAAACCACCCTGAGCCCCTCGATTAGATTCCAGGCCTTGATTCACTCAGGGATATCTGTTATTTTGTATATAAACCACCCTGAACCCCTCGATTAGATTCCAGTCTGTAATTCACTCAGGGCTATGTTATTCTGTATATAAACTAGCCTGAACCCCTTAATTAGATTCCATGCCTTACATCACACCAGGGTATCTGTTATTCTGTATATTAACCACTCTAAACCCCACGATTACATTCCAGGCTGTGACTCACTCTGGGCTATCTGTTATTCAATATCTGAAACAACCTGAAACCCCCTCTTATATTCCAGGCAGTAACTCAATCTGGTGCACCTGTTATTCCATATATAAACCACCCTGAACACATCGATTCAGGGTGTAACTCACTCTGGGGTATCTGTATTCTGTATGGAAACCACCATGAACCTCTCGATTAGATTCTAGGCTTTAACTAATTCTGGGGTATCTGTTATTCTGTATATAAGCCACCCTGAAACCCTCGATTAGATTCCAAGCTGTAACACACCCCGGGCTATCTGTTATTGTGTATACTAACCTCCCTGAACCCCTCGATTAGATTCTAGGCTGTAACTAATTCTGGGGTATCTGTTATTCTGTATATAAACCTCCCTGAAACCCGCGATTAGATTCCAGTCTGTAACTAACTCTGGGCTATCTGTTATTCTGTATATGAACCACCCTGAGCACCTCGATTAGATTCCAGTCTGTAACTCACTCCGGGGTTTCTGTTATTCTGTATATAAACCACCCTGAACCCCGCGATTAGATACCAGGCTGTGACTTCCTGTCAGGGTTGAAAAGGAAGGCTGGTAGTTGTAAGGAATGCTGGCTGACTAAAGAAATTGAGGGTTTGGTTCTGAAAAAGAAGGAAGCATCTGATTGATCGAGTGAATACTTAGAAGAGTATAAAGGATGTTGGAGTATACAAAAGAGGGAAATCATGAGGGCAAAATGCGGAAATGAGATACCTTTGGCCAATAGAATTAAGAATAAAACAACGTGTTTTTACAAATATAATTAGGACAAAAGGATAACTAGAGAAAGAATAGGGCCCCTCAGAGATCAGCAAGACGGCCCTTATGTGGAACCACAGAAAATGGGGGAGCTATTAAATGAATATTTTGCATCAGTATTTACTGTGGAAAAGGATATGGAAGGTATAGACTGTAGGGAAATCGATGGTGGCATCTTTCAAAATGCCCAGATATACAGAGGAGGAAGTGCTTGTTATCTTGAAATGGTTAAAGGTGGATAAATCCCCAGGACCTGATCAGGTGTACTCAAGAAGTCTGTGGGAAGCTAGAGAAGTGATTGCTGGGCCTCTTGCTGAGATATTTGTATTATCAATAGTCACAGATGCCATAAGACTGGAGTTTGGCAAACGTGGTGCCACTGTTTAAGACAAGCGGTAAAGACAAGCCAGGGAACTATCGACCGGTGAGCCTGACCTCGGCGGTGGGCAAGTTGTTGGAGAGAATCCTGAGGGACAGGATGTACACATATTTGGAAAGGCAAGGACGGATTCTGGATAGTCAATATGGCTTTGTGTCTGGGAATGCATGTCTCAGAAACTTGTTTGAGCTTTTTAAAGAAGTAACAAAAAAGATTGATGAGGGCCGAGTAGTAGATGTCATCCATATGTACTTCAGTAAGGCATTCGACAATGTTCCCCATGGGAGACTGGTTAGCAAAGTTAGATCTCATGGAATACAGGGAGAACTAGCCATTTCGATACAGAACTGGCTCAAATGTAGAAGAGAGACGGTGGTGGTGAAGGGCTGTTTTTCAGACTGGAGGCCTGTGACCAGTGGAGTGCCACATGGATCGGTGCTGGGCCCTCTACCTTTTGTCATTTACATAAATGATTTTGATACGAGCATAAAACGTTCAGTATGTAAGTTTGCAGATGACACCAAAATTGCAAGTGTAGTGGACAGTGAAGAGGGTTTCCTCAGATTCCAACAGGATCTGGACCAGATGGGCCAATGGCTGAGAAGTGGCAGATGGAGTTTAATTCAGATAAATGCGAGGTGCTGCATTTTGTGAAAGCAAATCTGAGCAGGATTTGTACGTTTAATTGTAATGTCCGAGGGTGTGTATTTGAACAAAGAGACCTTGGAGTGCAGGTTCATAGTTCCTTGAAAGGTGAATCGCAGGTAGATAGAATAGTGAAGAAGGTGCTTTCCTTTATTAGTCAGAGTACCGAGTACAGGAGTTGGGAGGTCATGTTGCGACAGTACAGGATATTGATTAGGTCACTCTTGGAATATTGCGTGCAATTCTGGTCTCCTTCCTATCGTAAAGATGTTGTGAAACTTGAAAGGGTTCAGATAAGATTTAGAAGGATGTTGCCAGGGTTGGAGGATTGAGCTACAGGGAGATGCTGAACAGGCCTTATCGAGGTTTACAAAATTATGAAGGGCATGGATAGGATAGGATAAATAGACGAAGTCTTTTCCCTGGGGTCAGGGAGTCCAGAACTAGAGGGCATAGGTTTAGTTTGAAAGGGGAAAGATATGAAAGAGACCTATGGGGCAACGTTTTCACGCAATGGGTGGTACGTATATGGAGTGAGCTTCCAGAGGAAGTGGTGGAAGCTGGTACAATTGCAACATTTAAGAGGCATTTGGATGGTTATATGAATAGGAAGGGTTTGGAGTGATATGGGCGGAGTGCTGACAGGTGGGACTAGATTGGGTTGGGATATCTGGTTGGCATAGACTGTTGGAGCGAAGGGTCTGTTTCCATGCTGCACATCTCTATTATTCTATGACACTATAACTCACTCCGGGCTACCTGTTATTCTGTATATAAACCACCCTGAAACCCTCGATTAGATTCTAGTCTGTAACGCACTCCGGGGTAACTATTCTACACATAGTTATCCCGAAACCCCTTGATAAAATTCCAATCTGTAACTGACTTCCAATTCTAAGGGGCTCTGCAAATTATCCATCTCAATCCTTTGATGAGATTCCAGTCTGTATCACACTCCTGGGTATATGTTATTCTGTATATTAACCATCCAATCCAACCCCTGTTAATATTGTCCATGGTATTCAGGGATGTGTAGGTGAGTTGCATTAATCAGGGGTAAATGTGGGGAAATGGATCTGTATGGATTATTCTTCTGAGGGTCAGTGTGGTCTTGTTGGGCTGAAGGGCTTGTTTCCCCACTGTTAGGATTTTTTTAATCACCCGGAATCACCCGGATTCCAATGTGTAACTGACTTCCATGTATGTGCGATTCGCATGTTTCAAAAATAGCCCAAAACCTTCAATTGTATTCCGCTTGATGGAGTTTAACTTAGATATACACGAGGTGCTGCAATTGGGAAAGCAAGTTTGAGCAGGACTTATACACTTAATCGTCAGGTCCGAGGGAGAGTTACTGATCAAAGAGACTTTGAAGTGCAGGTTCGTAGCTCCGTGAAAGTAGAGTGGCAGGTGGATAAGATCATGAAGTCAGCGTTTGGTATGCTTTCCTTTATTGGGCAGTGTTTTGAGTATCGGCATTGAAAGGTCATGTTGCGGCTGGACTGGACATGGATTAGGCCACTGTTGGATTATGGAGTGCAGTTCTGGTTTCCTTCCTATCGGAAGGATGTTGTGAAACTTGAAAGGGTTTAGAAAAGGCTTACAATGAGGATGCTAGGGTTAGATGATTTGAGCTACAGGGAGAGACTGAATAGGCCTTATCGAGGTTTACATAATCATGACGGGCATGGGTAGAATAAATAGACAAAGTATTTTCCTTGGGGTGGGAGAGTCCTGAACTAGAGGGCATGGGTTTAGTGTGAGAGGGGATAGATATGAAAGAGACCTAAGGGGCAACTTGTTCACTCAGAGAGTGATACATGAATGGAATGAACTGTCAGAGGAAGTGGTGGAGGCTGGTACAATTGCAACATTTAAAATGCAGCTCGATGAGTATTTGAATGGGAAGGTTTGGAGGGAGATGGGCCAGGTGTTTGAAAAAGAGAATAGAGTAGGTTAGGATATCTGGTCGGCATGGACGGGTTGGACCAAAGGGTCTGTTTCCATGCTGTTCATCTCTAAAACAGTATGACACCGCGATTTTGTGACTCACTACTTGTTATCTGTTATTCTGTATGTAAACCACCTCAAAACCTCTCGATTAGATTCCAGTCTGTAACTCACTCCTGGGTATATGGTTTGCTGTATATAAACCAACCAGAACCCCTCGATTAGATTCCAGTCTGTCCCTCACTCCTGGGTATCTCATATGCTGTGTATAAACCACCCTAAACACCTCAATTAGATTCCAGTCTGGAACTCACGCCTGGGGATCTGTGATTGGATCTGTGAAGTGATCCTTGTTGGATGTTATTCTGAAGACAAGATCAACTAAATGGGCAAATGTCACATTGGGAGCAGGAACACAGAAAGCTGCTGGTTTATTTCTGTTCTATTACATATCTCCAAGTTTCAGATTGGGGCTGAATTTCTGTCACAATGGGGAAAGTCTCAAAATCTGTTTACTGTCCTGCATGAATGCATCATCATAACATGAATTCCCTTGCAAGATAAGAAATGGAGACAGCTCCTGGAAGGTGTCTGTGTCTGTGTGTGTGTGAGATTCTGTGTGCGTGTTCAATGTTTCATATATTTTCAAACTGTATTGATGTTGCCAGTCTCTCTTGCTTTTCCTTATTTATAAACTCAATGTCATCGTTTTGCTGATGTAAAATGGTGGCTGTGGACAAATCTAAGATGTCTGCCTGACTGATTTGTGTCAGGGATACTTCCAGAAAGGTAGAGGGGGCAACGTGTCAAAGCCATTTCCATTTATTGACGCTAGCAGAGATAGGAAATGGAGATAGCTCTTTGAAGGTAATAAAAATCCAAATCCCAGAACCTGTTTACAGTGAATGCGAGAGATAATGTGACATTCCGGATTGGTCTACCTTACTTTCGAAGCTCCTCACATATGAGAGAAACATAATATACAACACCTGAAAGAGCTCAGCCACTGAACTTTAGATTTGCAGCGTTGGATCAGAATCCTGCCTGGCTAGGCCTCATCCCAAATTGAACCATTTCTCAAATCCCACACTGACTTTCTGTGGCTTCAAACTGGGAACCCATTGACTAGATTCAAGTCTGTAACTCACTCCGGGCTGTCTTTTTATTCTGTTCAGAACCACACTGAGCCCCTACATTAAATTTCAAGCTGTAACTCACTCCGGGGTATCTGTTATTCTGTATATAAACCACACTGAACCCTCGATTAGATTTCAGAATATAACTCACTCCGAGCTACCTGTTATTTTGTACATAATCTGCCCAGAAACCCGCAATTAGATCCAGGCTGTAACTCTTTCCGGCCTTTATGTTCATCTGTATATAAACCACCCTGAACCCCTCGATTTGATTCCAGGTTGTAACTCACTCCGGAATATCTGTCATTCTGTATATCAACCACCCTGAACCATCGATTAGATTCCAGGACTTAACTCACTGAGGGCTACCTGAAATTCTGTATATAAACAAGCCTGAACCCCTCCATTTGATTCCATGCCATTACTCTCTTCAGGGTATCTGTTATTCTGTATATAAACCACCCCGAACCCCTTGATTAGATTCCAGGCTGTAACACACTACAGGCTATCTGTTATTCTGTAAATAGACCACCCTGAAACCCTCGATTAGATTCCAGGCTGTGACTCACTCCGGGGCATCTGTTATTCTGTAACATAAACCAGCCTGAATCTCTATTAGATTCCAGGCTGTAACTCAATCTGGGCTACCTGTTAATCTGTATATAATCCACCCTGAACCCCTTGATTAGATTCCAAGCTGTAATATTCTCCAGGCTATTCGTTATTCTGTATATAAACCACCCTGAACTCCTCGATTAGATTCCAGATTGTAATTCAATCCAGGGCAACTGTTATCCTGTAAATAAACAATCCTGAAACCATCGATTAGATTCCAGGCTGTAACTCACTCCAGGGTATCTGTTATTCTCTAACATAAACCAGTCTGAAACGCTCAATTGGATTCCAGGCTGTAACCCACCCTGGTCTAACTGTTATTCTGTATATAAACCATCCTGAACCCCTCGATTAGATTCCAGTCTCTAACCCATTCAGGGCTATCCATTATTCTGTATATAAACCAGCCTGAAGCCCTCAATTAGATTCCATGCCTTTACTCATGCCAGGGTATCTGTTATTCTGTGTATTAACCACCCTAAACCCCACGATTACATTCCAGGCTTGAACTCACTCCGGGCGATCTTTTATTCAATGTGTGAACCACCATGAAACCCTCGATTAGATTCCGGGCAGGAACTCACTCTAGAGTATCTGTTATTCTGTACATAAACGACCCTGAACCCTTCAATTAGATTCTAGGCTGTAACTCACTCTGGGGTATCTGTTATTCTATACATAAACGACCCTGAACCCTTCAATTAGATTCTAAGCTGTAACTCACTCTGGGGTATCTGTAATTCTGTATATAAACAACCCTGAACCCCTCGATTAGATTCCAGGCTGTAACTTAATCTGTATATAAACCACCCTGAATCCATTCATTAGCTTCCAGGCAGTAACACACCCAGGGCTATATGTTATTGTGTATTCTAACCTCTCTGAACACATCGATTAGAATCAAGGCTGTTACTCACTCTGTGCTATCTGTTATTCGGTATATAACCCACCCTGAACACCTCGATTCGATTCCATGCTGTCACTCACTCCGAGGTAACTCGTATTCTGTATATAAACCACCCTGAACGCTGCGAGTAGATTCCAGACTGTAACTTCCTGTCTGGGTTAAAAGGGAAGGCTGACAGTTTAAGGAATGTTGGCTGACTAAAGGAATTCAGGGTTTGATTCTGAAAAATAAGGAAGCATATGTCAGGTTTTGACAGGATAGATCGAGTGAATCCTTAGAAGAGGTTAAAGGATGTTGGCGTATACTTAAGAGGGAAGTCAGGAGGGCAAAACACGGACATGAGATAGCGTTGGCAAATAGAATTAAGGAGAATCCAAAGTGTTTTTGCAAAAATATTGAGGACAAACGTAACTAGGGAGAGAATAGGGACCCTCAGAGATCAGCAAGGCGGCCTTTGTGTGGAGCCACAGAAAATGGGGGAGATATTAAATGAATATTTTGCATCAGTATTTACTGTAGAAAAGGATATGGAAGATATAGACTGTAGGGAAATCGATGGTGACATCCTTCAAAATGCCCAGATATACAGAGGAGGAAGTGCTGGATGTCATGAAACGGTTAAATTTGGATAACTCCCCAGGACCTGATCAGGTGTATTCAAGGACTCTGTGGGAAGCTAGAGAAGTGATTGCTGGGCTTCTTGCTGAGATATTTGTATCATTGATAGTCACAGGTGTGATGCCGGAAGACTGGAGTTTGGCAAACGTGGTGTCACTGTTTAAGAATGGTGGTAAAGACAAGCCAGGGAACTATAGACGAGAGAAGGGGAAAGTCGAGCGGGGAGAAAGTCGATGGGGGGGGGGGGCGGTGGAGTCGAGGGGGGGATGTCGAGGAGGGAAAATTGAGGGGGGAAAGTCGAGAGGGGGAAGTCGAGTGGGGGAACGTCGATGGGGGAATTCTTGTGGAAGTCTTGGGGAAGTCGAGGGGGGAAGTCGAGGGGACGAAAGTCGAGGGGGCGAATGTCGAGGGGGTGAAGTCAGGGGGGAAGTGGAGGGTGGAAGTCGAAGGTGGCAAGTCGGGGGGAAGTTGAGGGGGCAAGTCGAGGGGGAAAGTTGAGGGGGGAGAAAGTCGAGGGGCAGTGTCGAGTGGGGGGCAAGTCGAGTGGGGGAAAAGTCGAATGGGGGAATGTCACTGAGGGCTACCTGAAATTCTGTATATAAACAAGCCTGAACCCCTCCATTTGATCCCATGCCATTACTCTCTTCAGGGTATCTGTTATTCTGTATGTAAACCACCCCGAACCCCTTGATTAGATTCCAGGCTGTAACACACTACAGGCTATCTGTTATTCTGTAAATAGACCACCCTGAAACCCTCGATTAGATTCCAGGCTGTGACTCACTCCGGGGCATCTGTTATTCTGTAACATAAACCAGCCTGAATCTCTATTAGATTCCAGGCTGTAACTCAATCTGGGCTACCTGTTAATCTGTATATAATCCACCCTGAACCCCTTGATTAGATTCCAAGCTGTAATATTCTCCAGGCTATTCGTTATTCTGTATATAAACCACCCTGAACTCCTCGATTAGATTCCAGATTGTAATTCAATCCAGGGCAACTGTTATCCTGTAAATAAACAATCCTGAAACCATCGATTAGATTCCAGGCTGTAACTCACTCCAGGGTATCTGTTATTCTCTAACATAAACCAGTCTGAAACGCTCAATTGGATTCCAGGCTGTAACCCACCCTGGTCTAACTGTTATTCTGTATATAAACCACCCTGAACCCCTCGATTAGATTCCAGTCTCTAACCCATTCAGGGCTATCCATTATTCTGTATATAAACCAGCCTGAAGCCCTCAATTAGATTCCATGCCTTTACTCATGCCAGGGTATCTGTTATTCTGTGTATTAACCACCCTAAACCCCACGATTACATTCCAGGCTTGAACTCACTCCGGGCGATCTTTTATTCAATGTGTGAACCACCATGAAACCCTCGATTAGATTCCGGGCAGGAACTCACTCTAGAGTATCTGTTATTCTGTACATAAACGACCCTGAACCCTTCAATTAGATTCTAGGCTGTAACTCACTCTGGGGTATCTGTTATTCTATACATAAACGACCCTGAACCCTTCAATTAGATTCTAAGCTGTAACTCACTCTGGGGTATCTGTAATTCTGTATATAAACAACCCTGAACCCCTCGATTAGATTCCAGGCTGTAACTTAATCTGTATATAAACCACCCTGAATCCATTCATTAGCTTCCAGGCAGTAACACACCCAGGGCTATATGTTATTGTGTATTCTAACCTCTCTGAACACATCGATTAGAATCAAGGCTGTTACTCACTCTGTGCTATCTGTTATTCGGTATATAACCCACCCTGAACACCTCGATTCGATTCCATGCTGTCACTCACTCCGAGGTAACTCGTATTCTGTATATAAACCACCCTGAACGCTGCGAGTAGATTCCAGACTGTAACTTCCTGTCTGGGTTAAAAGGGAAGGCTGACAGTTTAAGGAATGTTGGCTGACTAAAGGAATTCAGGGTTTGATTCTGAAAAATAAGGAAGCATATGTCAGGTTTTGACAGGATAGATCGAGTGAATCCTTAGAAGAGGTTAAAGGATGTTGGCGTATACTTAAGAGGGAAGTCAGGAGGGCAAAACACGGACATGAGATAGCGTTGGCAAATAGAATTAAGGAGAATCCAAAGTGTTTTTGCAAAAATATTGAGGACAAATGTAACTAGGGAGAGAATAGGGACCCTCAGAGATCAGCAAGGCGGCCTTTGTGTGGAGCCACAGAAAATGGGGGAGATATTAAATGAATATTTTGCATCAGTATTTACTGTAGAAAAGGATATGGAAGATATAGACTGTAGGGAAATCGATGGTGACATCCTTCAAAATGCCCAGATATACAGAGGAGGAAGTGCTGGATGTCATGAAACGGTTAAATTTGGATAACTCCCCAGGACCTGATCAGGTGTATTCAAGGACTCTGTGGGAAGCTAGAGAAGTGATTGCTGGGCTTCTTGCTGAGATATTTGTATCATTGATAGTCACAGGTGTGATGCCGGAAGACTGGAGTTTGGCAAACGTGGTGTCACTGTTTAAGAATGGTGGTAAAGACAAGCCAGGGAACTATAGACGAGAGAAGGGGAAAGTCGAGCGGGGAGAAAGTCGATGGGGGGGGGGCGGTGGAGTCGAGGGGGGTATGTCGAGGAGGGAAAATTGAGGGGGGAAAGTCGAGAGGGGGAAGTCGAGTGGGGGAATGTCGATGGGGGAATTCTTGGGGAAGTCTTGGGGAAGTCGAGGGGGGAAGTCGAGGGGACGAAAGTCGAGGGGGCGAATGTCGAGGGGGTGAAGTCAGGGGGGAAGTGGAGGGTGGAAGTCGAAGGTGGCAAGTCGGGGGGAAGTTGAGGGGGCAAGTCGAGGGGGAAAGTTGAGGGGGGAGAAAGTCGAGGGGCAGTGTCGAGTGGGGGGCAAGTCGAGTGGGGGAAAAGTCGAGTGGGGGAATGTCGAGGGGGAAGTCGATGGTGGAAAAGTCAAGGGAGGTATTGGAGAGGGGAAAGTTGAGGGGGAAGTCGAGGGGGGAGTCGAGGGGGAAAGTCGAGGGGGGAAGTCGGGGGTTAATTCGAGGGGTGGAATGGAGAGAAAGAGAGAAAAGGGACAGAGAGAGAAAAAAGGGAAAGAGTAGGAGAAATGGGACAGAGAGAGAGAGCGAGAGAGAGAAGAGACAGAGAGAGAATATAACGGACAGAGAGAGAGAGAAAAGCGCGAGAGAGAAGAAAAGAGAGAGAGAAAAG